>NC_060181.1:76897380-77230863 GCF_021184085.1 Oncorhynchus gorbuscha
AAGGGGGTTCATTATGTAAACCTGATCTACTCTGTAATTCTACCTATTTCAGAATCTCTAAATATGCACCCAACAGAGTCCCTCTCTAGCCCAGTTAGGTTTAGAGGCAAATAGTGATTCTGGTGAAAACATTGTTTAGGTCTGGCCGACGGGAGAGTTCTTCTTGGTGTGACTTACCTGGAGGCATGACCAGAGCCGCTCTATATGCACCCAGGAGAGTTCGGGGGATAAAATGTTCACTGTACCCTGCAATTACATCTGCTGCTCTGCACATGTGACTAATAAACTCTGTCACTTCTCACTCCTCCCTCTCTCCAGCAGTGTTATGTTAAGTAGCTGGTCTGCTTTCTGTCTGTGGCTGTACTCCTTGGGTTTCAATTCCAAACATGGTTATCTTTCTAGGGGTCTCTCTCCTCTCTCTCTCTCTCTCTCTGCTGCCAACTGTGAGCACTCCAGAGCAAACAAATGGGTGAGGAGAAATAGAAAATCTATAGACAGACAAATCATTGAAGGGACGAGAGGGAGGGAGAGACGCACAATGTGAGAAATCCATTCCAATTGTGTTTACGGTGTAATAACCGAATAAAGACACATCGTGTACTCCAGCTGTATGTAAGGGAAAAGGGAACAATCTTTTTCAACGTTTTGACTGAACTTTTGAGAAATAGACCAACTCCAGTGACAATTGTTCAGTTTCACTGATAAAGCAACCAAAAACTTCAAGATTTAGTGGAGGACAACCTTTTTCTACCAGCTTTGACCTCTGGTGTCTTTTGTCAGCTTTGGAATATAACACATTTTAAAAACTTATTGAACAACTAGATGTTTGGTTTGGAATAACAGCCTCCCTTACCATGTGTGCAGACAACTCCACCCTGTTGGAGGCGGTTCTCTACGGCCATCCACCATGCGATGGCTGGACCAACAACACTGAGGGGGCCTTCTACCACCTGGGCAACACCGTCTTGTTCCTTGGGTACATGGGAGGCAGCGGCGCCTATGGCTGCCTGTTCATATTTGGTTTCCTGACGATTGCCTTCACCTGCCTGGCTCTGTGGGGCTGGATGACCATGTGTGGGGTGGATGTGTTCACCTGGAACTTGCTACTGCTGGTGGCCTGTGTGCTCCAGATCTGCCACCTCGTATACAGGCTGCAACAGGATGGCCTGGCCAGCGAGGAGCTGTTGGCCCTCTACTCAGCCGTCTACCAGCCCCTGGATGTTCCCGTACAGGTGTTCAAAGATATTGTGGGGGCCTGTGAGAACAAAGTGCTAGCACTAGGGGTAGAGGAGACGTATGCGGTGGAGGGCAAGACGCCCATCGACCAGCTCTCCTTTCTGCTGTCTGGGAGGTGAGTGAGGGAAAGGTGTACATTCCAGTGTAAGTCCCAATTCCAGTGTTCATTCTTGGTAGTATGCTACTGTAGATATGGGAAAAGACTGGAGTCTTGTTTTAGTTAAGTTGCTGGAGTAACAGTAAATTGTAGTTGAGTTAAATTACTGATGTCAGATTGTCATGTTGTTTTGAGTGTTCCTAGTTAATGTTCTGAGTGTGGTTAGTGTTCTATTCCCCACATAGTTCTTTATCTCTTGATCTGTCTGTCAAACAACAACAATGACCCAAACTAGGGCTCATGGAAACCTGAGAGAGGGATATTACTTACCAACGATATAATTAAACATGGAACACTTTCAAGAGGTCATGTGTCCTAAGGAGTGACTCCGTTGCTTGTTGGCTAAGATTGAATTTAATGTGTGTATGTTGGGTTTGGGAAGGTGTGGTTATATTATACCCATCCCCAGACATTTGTAAAATACAGAGTATTTGTGTCACTGACTCACTGTAGTGTACTTGCTCCCCTTAGTGGCAGGGCGCCAGAGCTGGGTCAAATACTTTACTTTCAAGTATTTGAGGTGTACCTGATTTAGCTCATTTGGGACTAAACCATTGGTTCCATTGTACCAGGCAAATTAAATGAAGCGCTGTTCAAGTCATTTAAACAATATGATGTATTTCACCCAGGTCTGGTGGCTGCTGCTAAGTTGTTGTGATAGCTTTATATTTGGTGCTCTCTTGAGGTTGTGTACCAACACAGTAAACTAACTCCTATACGACCTCTAAAATTAAATGTTCATACACCGGGATAGCTAACTATTGTTCGCAAATAACATTTGTTGTTATAAGATGACGTCTGTTTATGCCATTTTTATGACTAACAATTCCAGGTTTCACTGACTTCAAATGAATGTCATAAACATGAAGTCATACCTGAAAGAGCACTGAGGGAATGTCTGTGACTTGTAAACCAAGAATAGATGTTTTTCTCTCTTGGTTCACTTCCCTTGAGTTTTGAGGTTAAGGACAGAGATATTCATGTTAACTTGTTTCAAGGTTTTGGATAAGTCTAGTTATGTGCATCTTCTCCCTCTCTCACTTCTCTCATCATCACCTATCAATGCTTTCTCCCTTCTCCTTCTCTCTTACTAATCTTGTCCTTTCCTGCTCTCCTTGGTAGGATCCGTGTGTCTCTGGATGGACAATTCCTCCATTACATCTTCCCCCACAAGTTCCTGGACTCTCCTGAGTGGGAGTCTCTCCGACCCAACGAAGAGGGGAACTTTCAGGTACTGGACAAATGCTCGCTATTCATTCATCTAGTCATTAATTGATTTATGAACATTCAGCCTTTCCCTTCACTCTCACCCCTGACCATCTATCACCCTAAACCTCAGGTGACCCTGACAGCGGAGACGGACTGCCGCTACATCTCATGGCGTCGGTGCCGCCTTTACATGCTTCTGTCCAAGGAGCGCTACATTGCCCGCCTCTTCTCCATCATGCTGGGCAGCGACATCGCCGACAAGCTCTACTCACTCAACGACAAGCTCTTCGCGAAGAGTGGCGTGCGCCTCGACATTCGATTGCCCAGCCTCTACCACGTCCTGGCCCCCTCCTCCCTGGGCAGCGAGGGGGAGGTCTATAGCGGCAGTGGTAGTGGGAGTGCCAGGGACCAGGTAGCCCCAGTGGAACAGCAGCAAGCAGCAGTGGTAGATGTGGACCCGGTTCCAGCCTACCAGAGGTCAGAGCCTCCAACACCCCCAACCCCTCGGCTGCAGATCCGAGAGAAGATCCCCACCCCATCTCGGCCAACCCCCCGCCAACCATCCCAGCGCCAGCCCTCAGACATGGAGATGCCATCTGGTGAGGACTCTACCAGCCTGGTCCTAGAAGACTTTGCGGATATGACCGGGTCCTTAATGGATTATGGGAGTGAGAGGGATTATTTGAGGTAGATGGCAGGTTGCTGGAGCTAACACACTGGGCCACTACTTAAGATACATGTAAGTACACCTGTGTGCAGTGAGAGGGTGGGCTGGGCAGGGGTTGCGTGTGTGTTTTACTTGCTGTGTCCACTCACTAATCCAGCTTTGAACTGGCCATGCCATGTGGTAAAGTACCTCATTTCAACTTTGCAATGATTTTCTGTTTGTTATCTTACATATTCAATATATTTTATACAGAGGCTATGCACTGCTTGCTCTTTCGCCTTCTAAAATTATATGAAAGTTTAGGGAGTGAGTTGGTAAAATCGATACATTTTTTGGTAAAAATTAATGAGCCCGAGAGGAAGAACATTGGATTGATCAAAGAGTTGGCAGAACTGGGACACCTCGCCTCTTGAGTACCCACCCAACCCCAAAGGCCTCTGTCTCTTGTTTCTAAAGTTTACCTTCACTCCATCTCAATGTAGATCTGAAGCCTCAAACTCTCCACCCCCAAAACTTTAGCTGTTCTAATTCTTTACATGTACACTCCCCTGCGTATTTATTTGGACAGTGAAGCAAACTTTTAATTTGGCTCTATACTCCAGCATTTTGGATTTGAGATCAAATGTTTTATGAGGTGACAGTACAGAATGCCACCTTTTATTTGAGGCTATTTTCATACATATCTGTTTTACCGTTTAGAAATGAAAGTACTTTATGTTTCTAGTCCCCCCATTCGAAGGTGTCATACGTATTTGGACAAATCCACTTATAGTGTATTAAATTTGGTCCCATATTCTTAGCACACAATGACTACATCAAGCTCATGACCCTACACACTTGTTGGCTGCATTTGCAATTTGTTTTGGTTGTGTTTTTGGATTATGTTGTGCCCAATAGAAATGAATGGTAAATAATGTTGTAATTTGAGTCACTTTGAGTGTAAATAAGAATAGAATATGTTTCTGAACACCTCTACATTAATGTGGATGCTACCATGATTACGGATAATCATAAATGAATTGTGAGAAAGTTAGTGGCAAATAGTGCATTCAGAAAGTATTCATACCCCTTGATTTGTTCCACATTTTGTTACAGCCTGAATTCAAAATAGGTTAGATTTTTTCCCCCTTACAAATCTATACACAATGCCTCATAATGACAAAGTGAAAACATGTTTTAAGAAATGTTTACAAATATATTGAAAATGAATGAAATATCTTATTTACATATGCATTCACACCCCTGAGTCAATACTTTGTAGAAGCACCTTTGGCGGCGATTACAGCTTTGAGTTGTCTTGAGTGTCTATCAGCTTTCCACATCTTGATTTTGAGATTTTCTCCCATTCTTCCTTGCAGATTTTCTCAAGCTCTTAAAATAGTTGGGGAGTGGCGCTGAACAGCAATCTTAGTCTTTCCATAGATTTTCAATGGGATTTAAGTCTGAGCTTGCTCTATCCTTACCAGTCTCCCAGTCACTACCACTGAAAAGCATCCCCATCGCATGTTGCTGCCACCACCATGCTTCACGGTAGGGATGGTGTTAGACGGGTTTTTAACTGTGCTTGGTTTTCTCTAAACATAGCGCTTTGCATTCAGGCCAAATAGTTCAGTTGTCTCATCAGACCACAGAAACTTTTGCCTTATGCTCTGAGTCTTTCACATGCCTTTTTCTAAGGAGTGGCTTCCGTCTGTCCACTCCTGTAAAGCCCAGGTTGCTGTAGAGACTGTTGTCCTTCTGGCAGATTCTCCCATCTCATCCAAGGAGCAAGATACTTCTTGCCCAGATGCTCAGTTTGGTCGTACGGCCAACTCAAACCAGAGTCTGGATAGCTCCATTTTTATGTTGTTAAATTTCCCAATGAAGGAGACCACTGGGCTCTTGGAACCTTTCAGGACTCTAGAAATTGTTTTATATTCTTCCCCAGATTTATGCCTCATCACAATTCTATCTCGGAGAGGTACAGACATTGTACTTCATGGTATAGTTTCTGTTCTGGCATGCACTATCAACTGTGGGACCTTATATAGACAGGTGTGTTTCTTTCTAAATCTTGTCCAAACAATTGAATTGGCCACAGTTGGACTCCAATCAAGTTATAGCGACATCTAAAAGTTGATCAAAGGAAATTGGATGCACCTGAGCTCAATTTGGAGCGTTATAGTAAAGGGGTGTGCATACTTACGTAAATAAGATATTTCTGTATTTCATTTTCAATACATTTTCTTTAAACATTTCTAAAAACCTCTTTTCACTTTGTTATTATGGGCTATTGTGTGTAGATGGCTGAAAACAATCTATATAATCCCCCAAAATGCTAACTGACCCTGTTATTGGTAACCGTGAGAGGTTAGCATGTTTTGCTTCAATAAAAGTGACAAAATACATTATTACCATTCATTGCTATTGGACACAACATAATCCGAACACAACCAAAACAAACTGCAAATGCATCCAAGTTTGTAGAGACACAAGCTTGATGTAGTCATTGTGTGCTCAGAATATGGACCAAATACCAAACCTTTGACTAAATGTAATACACTATAAGTGAATTTGTCCAAATACTTATGACACCTTCAAATGGGGGGTACAGATTCATAATGTGCTGTAATTTCTAAATGGTAAAACAGATACATATGAAAATACCCTCCAATAAATGGTGACATTCTGTACTGTCTCCTCATACAGTGCATTATGAAACTATTCATACCAATTGACTTTTTCCACATTTTATTACATTACAGGCTTATTATAAAATTGATAAAATAATTGTTTTTCCTCATCAATCTACACACAATACCCCATAATGACAAAGTGAAAACAGATTTTTTTAAATGTCTGCAAATGTATATATAAAAAACAAAAACAGAAATACCTTACTTACATACACTACCATTCACTTAGAAATGTCCTTGTTTTTGAAAGAAAAGCAATTTTTTTGTCCATTTAAAATAACATCAAATTGATCAGAAATACAGTGTAGACATTGTTAATGTTGTAAATGACTATTGTAGCTGGAAATGGCTGATTTTGAATGGAATATCTACATAGGCGTACAGAGGCCCATTATCAGCAACCATCACTCCTGTGTTCCAATGGCACGTTGTGTTAGCTAATCCAAGTTTATCATTTTAAATGACTAATTGATCATTAGAAAGCCCTTTTGCAAATATGTTAACTGTTGTTCTGACTAAAGATTAATTTTTCCTATTTAGCTAACTTGCTGTTGGTAGCTAATTTGTCCTGGGATATAAACATTGAGTTGTTATTTTACCTGAAATGCACAAGGACCTCTACTCTGACAATTCATCCACACATAAAACGGCCAACCGAATCGTTTCTAGTCATCTCTCCTCCTTCCAGGCTTTTTCATAGTTTAATTTAAATGGTGATCGCATCTAAACTTTCACTGTATTACCACGACTACCGGCAAAACAGTTAGTCTTTCAATCACCCACGTGGGTATAACCAATGAGGAGATGGCACGCAGGTACCTGCTTCTATAAACCAATGAGGAGATGGGAGAGGCAGGACTTGCAGCGCGATCTGCGTCAGAAATAGGAATGAGCTCTATTTTAGCCCTTGGCAACGCATACGTTCATCCGCGAGCAGTGTGGGTGCAATAATTGAATAACATGGATTTCTAAATTTATTTTGTGACGCTCGCTCACGCGACGTGTCCGGTCTGGTCAGCACTTGTGGATTTGATTACAGGCTCAATATTAAAGCTATTCTATGCGAGAAATTGCTAATAAACTGAATATCTCGTACAACGCTATGTACTCCTCCCTTCACAGAACAGCGCAAACTGGCCCTAACCAGAATAGAAAGAGGAGTGGGAGGCCAAGGTGCACAACTGAGCAAGTGGACAAGTACATTAGAGTGTCTAGTTTGAGAAACAGACACCTCACAAGTCCTCAACTGGTAGCTTCATTAAATAGTACCCGCAAAACACCAGTCTCAATGTCAACAGTGAAGAGGCGACTCCGGGATGCTGGCCTTCTAGGCAGCAAACTAGACACTCTAATGTACTTGTCCTCTTGCTCAGTTGTGCACCGGGGCCTCCCACTCCTCTTTCCATTCCGGTTAGAGCCAGTTTCCATTCTCCCGGTTGCGTCACAGGTCGGTATCGAACCCGGGTCTGTAGTAACGCCTTAGACCGTTGCGCCACTTGGCAGGCCACCATTGATCATCCTTTATGTTCCTACAACTTGGAGTCCACCTGAGGTAAATTAAATTGATTGGACACGATTTGGAAAGCCACACACCTGTCTATATAATTCCCACAGTTGTCAGAGCAAAACTCAACCCATTAGGTCGAAGGAATTGTCCATGGAGCCCTGAGATAGTATTGTGTCGTGGAACAGAATTGGGGAAGGGTACAAAAACATTTCTGCAGCATTGAAGGTCCCCAAGAACACGGTGGCCTCCATAATTTTTAAATGGAAGAAGTTTGCAACCACAAAGAATCTTCCTAGAGCTGGCCGCCCGGCCAAACTGAGCAATCGGGGGAGAAGGATCTTGGACAGGGATGTGATCAAGAACTCGATGGTAACTCTGACAGAGCTCCTCTGTGGAGATGGGAGAAACTTCCAGAAGGACAACCATCTCTGCAGCACTCCATCAATCGGGCCTTTATGGTAGAGTGGCCAGGCGGAAGCCACTTCTCAGTAAAAGGCACATAACAGCCCACTTGGAGTTTGCCAAAAGGCACCTAAAGGACTCTCAGACCATGAAAAATATGATTCTCTGGTCTGATGAAACCAAGATTGAACTATTTTTGGCCTGAATGCCAAGCGTTACGTCTGGAGGAAACCTGGCATCGTCCCTACAGTGAATCATAGTGGTGGCAGCATCATGCTCTAGGGATGTTTTTCACCGGCAAGGACTGGGAGACTATTCAGGATTGAGGGAAAGATGAACTGAGCAAAGTAGAGAGAGATCCTTAATGAAAACCTTCTCCAGAGCTCTCAGGACCTCAGACTGTGGCGAAGGCTCACCTCTTAATAGGACAACAACACTAAGCACACAACCAAGACAACACAGGAGTGGATTTGGGACGAGTCTCTGAATGTCCTTGAGTGGCCCTGCCAGAGCCCCGAGTTGAACCCGATCGAACATCTCTGGAGAGACCTGAAAATAGCTGTGCAGCGACGCTCCCCATCCAACCTGACAGAGCTTGAGAGGATCTGCAGAGAAGAATGTGAGAAACTCTCCAAATACAGGTGTGCAAAGCTTGTAGCACCATACCCAAGAAGACTCGAGGTGGTAGTTGCTGCCAAAGGTGTTTCAACAAAGTACTGAGTAAAGGGTCTGAATACTTATGTAAATGTATTATTTAAGTTTTTATTATTAATACATTTGCACAAAAAAATAAAACATACTTTTTTTGTCGTCATAATGTGGTATTGTGTGTAGATTGATGAGGGGGAAAAAACAATGTCATTCATTTTAGAATAAGGCTGTAACGTTACAAAATGTGGAGAACATCAAGGGATCTGAATACTTTCCGAATGCACTGTAGAAAACATTTGATCTCAAATCCAAAATGCTAGAATATAGAGCAAAATTTAAGTTTGATCTTCACTGTCCAAATAAATATGTAGGGGAGTGTATATTGCAGCTTCTCCCTCACTCCTCTCCCAGTGTGTGGCCTGCCCTCTTAGTAGCTAACGTCCTGCTGAGGATGGGTGGAGAGTGTGTGTGTTTGGATTGTGTTCGTTTACCTAGGTTAGACTGCCCTTTTCTGCCTGGATTCAGGCCAGAGGAAAGATACTTTTGTGCGACAGTTTATGAAACCGTTTACAAAGCCGTTTACCTCACAGTGACCCTGATAGCTTATGTTGGTTCAGACAGATGGGGTACCATCTGTATGTATGTTGGAGGTTTGTAGTTTGGAACAGGAAGGGGAGACAGCAGGGTGGGGGTGTGATGCTGGCAGTCAGCTGCGTGTTTTTGTCTGACAAGGATTAGAGCCTGCTGGAAACTTTTGGGATATCCTGGCAGCCAGAGATCCAGTGCCATGCACTTAATCCACGTGCCTACCCACTGCCCCCTCCCTAGCTATCCCAAAATCCTCCCTGACCCAATCGCGGGTCAGATCGTGTTTCGGGCGGAGAGGGGGGTTGGATTCCAGGATAGTTGCTGGGTAGAGGGTGGAGGGCTCTGGCTCTGCTGTCATTGTAATAGCTGCTGACCTTCATGTACAGTCTATGGTCAGTTAGCCAGTGGCTACGGCAAGCAGAGGGTTGAGGTTTCGAGAGGGGTGAGGTATGAAAGAGGGGAGAGGGATGTGGATCATGTGAAAGCAGAGACCAGACACGCTTAGAGAACAGCCCATCACTCCACTATCATTAGCTAGGTTTCCATCCAATTGGCGACAGATTTTCATGCGAATATCCTAAAATCTGGATAAAAGATTCTCCCACCAGAGATGTTTCCATCAAACAAATTGATTGTGGATAAAAGGCTGTGCATATTAAATAAAAAAATGCAAGTTAAATGGGTTTCTATTGTATTTTTATCTCTGCTGATGGTTTTGTTCACAAAAACTGTTGTGTTATATAGAAAATATGCCCACTCTGATCTTGACACATGTGCTCTATCCAGCAGCTCGCAGATGAAGTGCGGGCAGGCTACTTACATGATGAGATTATTATGGATAATAGCGAGAACATTTTTTTGTCAAATGACAGCCAAGCATGATCATTATGTCACCAGAATAAGACCCTCGATATTTATTGGAAAGGAACAGCAAGCTCATCACCGTGCACTTTAACCACCCTCCCATTGGGCAAAGAATGGTTGAATCAACATTGTTTCCATGTCATTTAAAAAAAAAAGATTAAATCAACATGGAAAACTGATCTGATTTGCAAAAAGTCATCAACATGAGGACATTTCATATTTTTTTCACCCAATTTTTAACCTTAATCCAATGACATGGTGATATTTTTTGTTGAATTCATGTTGAATTCACGTTAGTTAACAACTCAACCAAATGTAAATCATAACTAGACTTTGAACTGATGTCTGTGCCCAGTTGGTGGTGAAATACATAACTGATTTAATCTGTAGCCATTTCTCGCATAATTAATTTTACTTACACAAAAAGATCCCACCATGTCAAACGAACAAATTCTGTCGACATTTATAAAATTGTATCTGCATTTCCTATTTCCATCAGCCCGGTTGTGACTTTTTTCATGCGTCAAGTAATTCATTTGCAGTAAATGGTTCGATGGAAACCAGGTAAGTGTCACATCACAGGTCAATATATCCCTCATCTCTCACTGTTAACCAGTTCGGGTGTCAGGAATGTGAAGACTATGCCAATGTAATTCGAACCAATGGGAGCTTTTGTTGTGAGATCATCTTGCAACTCGACACTATACTGTATTTGAGCTGTAAGGCGTGTACATAACATTTAGGGGAAGATTAAACACTCTCTATACTTGGACAAAGTGAATATGAACTGCCTGCCATTAGGTATGTTGCCGTAGTAACAGTTCAGCTTGTGTTTCTTGACAGTTCATGATAGACTGACCAGTTGTCAATGACCGGTGTTCTCAGTTGATTCCACAGGAGAGGAAACCACTGGGAGTCTACCATTACGATACCAGAGAGGGAGAGCTCCCTTAGCCCCTACCGGACACCTCTATGCTGTGATGGTTTCAACCAGATTGGAAACAGTGGACACGTTCCAGGAAATCTTTTTACAGTCAGGCTATGCAGATTATCAGATGTCCCAACTCCTGGCAAAGTGTTTAACATCTCAGGAACCACATTAATATCATTTAGCATTCTTCTGAGATGAGCAGTGCGACTGCAAAAAAATATGACTTGGAACACAACCATCACTGCCCTGGGTGGAATCAGACCTCCCCAACACCAAATCCCACTCTCTCACCTTACCTCACTTCCTCTGGTGTTATCTGTGTGTGACAATATAGGAAAGAGTGAAACCCTGGACACTGGAAAGAATTATGTTATAAATCTGAATTTATTAGTGAAGGTCACAGACCTCTTGTTATTATTTCACTCACATGTCTCTCATTCATCTGGATGGAAAGCCTTTTGATGTGGATATTGTGTTTAGATAGGATTATGATTCAACATTAAAGCAATCATGTGTATTTTATTTTTTAACAACCGAGGTTGGGTTGGCTAGCTAGGGGCACGTTAATCGTGTTTGTTTGTGCAGACATAATCTGAGAGAATAAAGTTTGACAGACAGCATGCTAGAAAGGGATGTATCTTCATACTCACATTTTCCAAAACACAATTCCAAATTGAACAGGCATTTGTTTATGTGAATGTGAGATGTCTCACACATTGTATATTTATTTAGTCATTAACATAGAACAAGAGTGTTATGTTTTTGTAAATAAAAATGGGACTACATATACATATATTTTCATGGGGCCAATGTTTCTTGATAAAGCTCTTGGTGAAAATGCATTCCTGTCATTTTTCTGTCCGTCTCCTCTCTCCTTCATCCTCTGTCAGAAATAATATTGTCTCCAAGTTTATCATCACGAGGCACTCAAAATCAGTTATCACAGTTGCGCATTTGTTGCTGAGTATGTTGCTCACCCCTGCTTATCAGAACTCAGGGAGTTAAGCCCTTGAGTACAGACAATATTCACACATTCCAGAGTTACCCTTTTATTGTTTTGCTTCAACAGAAGCTCTGAATAAAGTAACATTCAGCTGCGTCGGAATGATTATGTACATCAATACTAATGCTGTTAGAATATACTAAAGAAATGTAAAGAAGTAGTTTGGAACTGTTCTGGAATCTGTTTGGCTGTAGGTGGTCCATCAGTAACATATGACTAGGGTTATAGGATGGCAAAGTTTGTGTGTAGCTGTTTGCAATGGGAGCTATTAGCTGCATGTGTGTGTTTCTCCGTGAGCTAGTCCCAGTAAAACTCTTCTAATTTCCTTTCCTTCATTCCCAATGATAACTATAAGGATAGGCTTCCTCCTTACTGCTTAGACCTATCAAAGCATTCCACATTATTGATGATAAAGGAAAGGAGATGTGGAAAGGACACAGTTTCAGACTATTGGGAGGTTGCTAGAGAAAAAGAAACATGCTGGTTCATAGGATCTCTGTGTGTTTACTACATCAGTAATTCTCACACAGCTGTACGAAATCATGGTTCCATGGAGATCCTCGCCTTACGTTTATCTTCTTCACACACAATGGCTCCACTTCTCTGAAAGAGAAACACATGAGTTACAGTGTCATATGCATGCACAGGAATGTTGTGTGTGGTGTAGGTAAGTGTGTGAAAGTATGTGTGTTAAATAGATGAAAGGACTTATACCCGACAGAGGGGAATTCTGATATGCAGACAGACACAACGTGGATGTCTCCCTGCCTGTAGAAGTGCGCTCCAGTGTTCTTCAGCTGGATGGAGTCTATCTCACACAGTGGCACTGGGTGGGCTATCACCCTACTGTATATGGTGCCGTCTGTCTGTCTGAAACAAACACACACACACACACCACACACCACACACCACACACACACACACACACACACACACACACACACACACACACACACACACACACACACACACACACACACACACACACACACACACACACACACACACACACACACACACACACACACACACACACACACACACACAGCATGCCTGTTACTGAGAATATAATCCATGTTTACGTATCATACTGTGAACAGCTGTGAATCATGCTGTGTATACATTTTTCTTTGTCTCTAACAGTGAGGCTTAGTGGTTGTACCTACAGCCTGAGTCTCTGCTCTGTTTCAGGATGTCCCCCAGTCCTCAGGATCACCTGCACTTCAGCACTCTTGTCCAGGAGGAACACCTCCAGCTGCACCAGGATGTGATGGGCTGGGGAAGAGGAGGAGGGGACGGGATGTAACTTGATCATCATCACATGAGATATTGCTGTATTTAACCATTCAACTGTGGGGTCAAAGTAGTGGGCATAATGAACATCCAACAATTGTCTGATGGACAGCCAGTCTGTGTTTTTACATAGAGGTAAATGTTGGCTACTCACCACAGAAGGGAGGTGCAGAAGTTGTCAGGAGGAAAAGCTTATTTGGTTGAGGAAGAGGAAAGACTGTTAAACCACTGTTCTCCAATAACCCTGAAACACACAAGGACACATGCACATACAAAAGACAGAGAGAGTAAGATGTAAAATAGCCATTCCTATCACAGTTATGACAGATGAAAGGCCTCCAGAGTACATTTACTGCTTTATCTGTATCAGTCTGTCACTGCATCAGCAGCTCCAATGTGGCCAGACCAGACATGACACTAGCTAGGTCAGACAGTTGCCCTATCTCTCACTGAGTGAAACCTGACTAAAGTAAACATGGAAAGTGTGCTTGGAAGTTTGAATAATACCAAAATATCTCATGTAAACACGTGATCAAAATAGTTTGTGCATAGTCTACTCTAGGCTACATGTAAAAGGTGGCTATTTATAATATTTACATTTGTATGACCAACGTACTCACAGACAGCAGGTTGGTATAATATCTGGGGAAATAGTTCATGTTGATGATGTCCTTACCTATTCGTGGACATCTGCCTGGGCAGCCTAAACAGCGCCCCTTGAGGAAGTCCTCATAGCTGGAACAAGGGATACCAGTCAGTGGGCAGGTCCCGTTCAGTGCACTTATGTAGACGTGGAGCGCCCTCATGTGGTCACAGATCACATAGCTATACACTGGAAAGTAGACAAGAACTGATCACAAACGAAGATTCTCAGGCAGCCAGAAGCTTACCACTAAATAGCCTATAGGCTAGTAAACATAGTGCTTACTGTTTAGTTAGTGAATAATCAAAAAACATCAACAGTTGTTTAAGTTGAAAGACATGTCTGAAGTTTATATTGAAATTCATACACACTTAGGTTAGGCCTCTTTGCCAATGAAGCATTTCGGCGGCAAAATGGTCTTACTTGACGTAGACCTGGAGCGCGAGCAACCTGCTTGGTCCATCCCGCCATTTAGAAAGAAGTCTGCATGGCCGACAGAGATGGAGATGCCGAAATCTGAGAGAAAAGGATGATATTTGATGTCGAATGGCTGATACCAGGACATTGTCATATTGTCATTCCAGTGAACAGTGAGACTTTTGAAATAGAGTAGGCCTAAGAGGAAAAGATGGAATGGTAGCAGAAATCTCTTTGCAATAACAATGATTATTTGTGTGTAGCCTATTCTCTCACAGTCGGAGTCAGTGTGGATGGCCTCCACAAACAGTGCATCTGAGGGGTCAAGACGGTCAAACGTGTCGGCTCTTTTAAACATTGGTCCAGCCGGGTCCAGACCTACAGCAGGAGATACAGAGGTCAGTGGGGGATAGATAAAGTACTGCATCAGCGACAGTGATGACAAACACAAATATACACACACAGAGCACCTGTGAACTACCGCACTAAAGCATTCAGACTACTCCATATCACAGCCCTGAAGGCCTCTACTGAGACAAAAACATCAGCGATAGTGTACAGACAGACAATCATATGTATTATTGTGTCGTTGTGTGACTTCAGAAGGGTAACGTCTCCCTCTTTCACAAATTCAGCTCACTGCCTTTCAATATCAGCTGTTGTTGTTTTCCAGAGCTGTCTCTCTCTCTCTCTCTCTTTGAAAGCCTAATTCAGTCAGATAGGCAGAGATGAGAGGGTCTGTGAGTGACTGGCCTGCTTTGTGGTGACCAGTCTCTGTCTGGCCCTGTTGAGCCCTGTTCTGCAGACAGAAGGTGCCCCGTGGAACTGTTAATGGGTCAGACACAGATGGAGCTCACCTGTAATTCTTCCTATCTTGCCCTTGAACAGGGTCCCCACGAATCCAGACACATGTGCCCCAAGACTAACCCCAATGAAGTGAAATGACTCCAGTTTGCATCCATGGTTCTGTGGGACAGACATCAGACCTCCTTTATTTTCATTACTTTTATCTTAATTTGCTGTCAGTGTAAACATAAACAAATGAGGAGGCCCTGACCTGGAGCTGGTTGATGAGGACAGAGATCTGGATGGCCACCTCCTTGTAGTTCTCCACCACCATGTTGTAGGCGAGTGAGGCCCCATAGACCCAGTCCACCACCACCACGTTGGCATCCTGCACCCACAGCAGAGCCTGGGCCAGCTGCTTCACCCAGGATGGCTTACTGCCCAGAGCCCTGGGAGGGAGGGAGGAAAGGGGAGGTGGAGGTTGGGAGGGAGGGAGAGATAACTTCTACGTTTTATGTGTAGAATATAGATATACCTTGCTAAGTTTTTGACCTCCCTCCCTTATTCCTTACCTGTATCCATGGACAATTATCTTGGTGGGTTGGGAGGAGTTGAAGTAGGTGTTGTTGCTGAGGAAGTCCTGACTGAAGAGGCTGGCACAGTCTGTATTCTTGCGTGTCAAGAGCAGGTACTGCACCTGTAGCTTGCTGCCCTGCTGATGGTACTCCAGCCAGGTCATGTTGTTGAAGTCAGCACATTCTGATCTGGGCTCCTCATCTTCCCCTGCAGGTTCAGAGGAGAAATGTCCATAAAGAACCTGGAGAACAACACCAACAACAACAACAAATGCACCATTTGCACAAAATAAAATCTTCTTTACATCGACAGTGACATATGCTATAATAAATATGCTTAGAGGAAGGTTCTGCAATAGAGATGAGTTGTACTTACCGACTGCAAATGTAATGTAGAAGGCTAGAATACTGAGAATAGTTTGCACTGTTTTCAGTTTCCAGCCCATTGTCTTGAAAGAAGAGTATCAAGAATGGTAACTTGGCTTTACCAGATAGTTTGGTAAAATGTGTTGGTGAACTGTGCCTCAGATCCCTTGCTTTGGAAACTCTATTTTCCCTCTCAGCAGTCCTTGTAGCTATGCAATAACTCACTTTGGTTCTAGAAATGTCATTCAACCCTCTACCGGTCAACAGTGGCCACAAAAGGGTAGGAATCTACTTAAGAGAATGAAGTTGAACACAACGTTATTTCACAATGCCTGGCATTGAAACAGTTAGTTACACAGTAACAGAGTTGGGGGGTTGGGAGAATTTCCTTCCCTGCTTTCTCGCAAAGCTCAGCTGGCACAGTAAACTAGCCTTATGAAAACGCACCCACATACCTCTCCTGCTCCAGTCGTTCGTCAGTGTGTTGTTTAGGACCCAGTGTTTAGTCTATATGGGGGGTTTTGAATCCATGACCTCACTGGTGATCAATACCTGTTTCTTTTAATACTAAACTCTGGCTGTCTGAGGGTGACATTCTCACCGTGTCTCATGGTGAGTTCATTTCAGCAATGGATTCAGACTTACCCTTATACTCATCCATGTGACTATATAGATGGACCTGCAACTCTAATCAGACTGTAGTAGTTCAGCTTTTATTTAAGAAAATAATCCTCCTCTCTGGAGAACAAGGTCAAGGACATGTAGGCCTATTGTGTCTGGGATTGAGAATACAGTGTCAGTCTCCATCTATTTCTGATGAAATCAAATGGGTCAGGCTGAGTGGTCATAAGTGAGAACAGACCGGGAAAGAACATGTTCAGAGATTGGTTTTCACACAACTTTAATATCAACTTTTACAGAGTGCAGTAATGAGGATTAGACACATGGACTGGGGATGGTGAGCTATATGTTATGTGTTATTAGCAGATCGTGGGGCAATTATTTAACCTTTATTCTCTCTCTCTCCTTGGGTAACTGGGAAGCCACCCAATCCATGGTCCGCTTGCGTGCCTCCTCCCAGCTGTACCGTGGAGCGTACCCCATGTCCCTCTGAGCCCTCTGATAAGAAAAGCTGAAGGGTGTGTTCAGCATGGTGAGGAGCTGCCGGTTTATGGGCGGTGTGAAGCGCTTGAAGGGGCAGAGCAGTATCTGCAGCATCTCCATGAGGAAACAGAGGAGGTAGAGGACTGGGATGGGCAGGATAGGCTTCTCCTGGATGCTGAAGCCCAGCGGCGACAACACAGCATGGTTGAAGTCAGAGTAGCTGACAGGCGGCGTGTCATCTGAGATGTAGTAGAAGTTCCCTCCGATGGCGGCTCTCCGCTGGGGGTCTCGCAGGGCACGGGCAGCCTGGAGGTGGGCCAGGGCCGCATTCCCCACGTATACAGGGTTCACCTGGGCCTCCGGGCGGGAGGTCCGGTACAACATATCCCCGTTCCGAATCCCGTCTCCCATATGGCCCAGCAGGAAACGGCAGCCCTCTCCATAGATGTACATGGGTCGGAGGGCGCAGGTGGCCAGCCGGCCCCCATTCTGGAGCACCTCACCCTGGGCTTGCAGGGTGACCTGCTCGGCCTCCTTCTTGGTCTTGCTGTAGGGGAACTTTAGGGAGCATGTGTAGGGTGTGTTCTCATCACCGTTGATGATGGGGTCTCCGTTGGCGTTGGGGCCGGCGACTTCGATGCTGCTGGTGTAGATGAAGGACACCACATTCTCCTGGACGCACGTCTCCAGAAGGAGCTGGGTTCCTGAGAAAGATATCAGATGAATGAGTATATCAGCAGGGTCAATTCCGTTTTCAAGAGCAGTTCAAGTATTTGAAAGTATTGGACATGTTTATTTCACTCAGGTCTGCTGCCAATCTCAACCCAAAGCTTCAGTAAAATCTGATCATACCTTTGACGTTGACCCTGTGAAGCTCACTGTATAACACCTTCCCGGTGACGTCAATGAGGGACGCAGTGTGGAAGACCAGCGATGCTCCCTTGCACGCTCTCCTCAGCAGGTCACTATCACTAATGTCCCCTTCAAATACGCTTACCAGCGTGTCCCCTCTGATCTCTGACAACAAATCAATCAGAGAAGAAAGAAACTAAAGAAAAGTTGTAAAATATCTATATTTACACTATTTACCCTAATAGTGAGAGAGAAAAAAGGAGAGCTGGTATAGTATTTACCTTCCAGACACTGTATGAGTTGTGGTCGGACATGTATGTCCAGCATACGGATCTCTGTGAGCTTGTCTTCCTCCAGCAGCAGCCGTACCAGCCTCTCTCCCAGGAACCCACAGGCTCCTGTCACCACACACACATCACCTTGCAGAGACATGGCCCAGTCCAAAATCTGAAACTACTACCCCTTTCAGAAAACTCCCTTTCCTAAGCACTGGGAATGACCAATGCTCCAGACTTTGTCCCGTCCTAAAACTCCTCTGCTATCCCGAGGGCATGGCAGACACTAACTTAACACCCCTCTCCCCTCTCTGAAAACTCCCTTTTTCTAGCCTGAGGGAATGTGCTAGAAGTGCCGGTAACTGCCACTCTGGGGTGAGAAGTGAGGCAAGGTCTACAGGCAGGCATACGCAAGAGAGGGAGGGAGGACAGGGATGTTTTATTTCCCAGTATCTGCCAAGGACGGCTGCCAATGCTACAGGTCACAGACCAGCCATGGAAAACAGAAGACTTGAATGTCAAGGCGACGTCTGACTAACAATTTGTTTTTGTCCCCTGTTGACAGTGATAAACTGACCAGAGTCAGTTTATCAGATTTAGTGGCTCTGGCTGGTTTATTTTGACAGGCTTGGCCATGGATTCTCTACATGCTCTATAAAACATCTATATATTCACCCTGTGTCATTTATTCCAGATTTTAAACCTAATCCGGAACTGCATTAGGATCAGTTTGGTCATGAGTAGCATATGTTGAAGTAGTTTTATCCTCTCATAAACTGCCAAATGTATGTGATTGCAGGTGGTTTTGTGACATTTTGAACAGCTCAAGATTCTAGAGTAACACACTGGACATACCTCTTTCCCAAATGTATTTAATTTATTAATTTATTTTGCTCCTTTGCACCCCATTATTTTTATTTCTACTTTGCACATTCTTCCATTGCAAAACTACCATTCCAGTGTTTTACTTGCTATATTGTATTTACTTTGCCACCATGGCCCTTTTTGCCTTTACCTCCCTTCTCACCTCATTTGCTCACGTTGTATATAGACTTGTTTATTCTGTATTATTGACTGCATGTTTGTTTTACTCCATGTGTAACTCTGTGTCGTTGTATCTGTTGAACTGCTTTGCTTTATCTTGGCCAGGTCGCAATTGTAAATGAGAACTTGTTCTCAACTTGCCTACCTGGTTAAATAAAGGTGAAATAAATCAAATAAAAAATGTCTGTTATGGGATGGTATAGGTGTCTATTGAGTTTGTTTCCAGTTTCATAAGCTCTCCATCTTCCTGCGATAACAGACGTGTTAGTAGACCTTGGTCTGGTATTAGGGCCTCCCTCTCTGCTGTCTTATCTGGAGGAGGAAGGATAATGTCACTGTGCCAAGGCCACAGCTGAAACATGCAAAGACCTCCATGTTCAACCCACATCCCTTCAACTCAATAAACCCCTCTAGACTAGTTAGTTGGATGACATGTTAGATTGTGTGGTGTTTGGAAAGGATGATTCATAGTATGCATTTTAATTTCTTAAAATACACTAGTCATTCATATACAATACAAAATACTATTTTATCAATCAAACATAATTTAAGCTATCATTTACAGTTTGAAAATGCAATGCCAAAAGTTAAAAACATAAGTGTTCTACATTAAAGAGCATAGCAGAAGTCACTCAGATACAACGATAGTTCCAACAAAATAGACACAAGGAGTGGAAACTAACAGTCAGTCAACTACATGTACAGTCAGTCAACTACATAGCTGAGACCCAGGGATTTGAACCAAAATGATTTCCCAATCATATTGATCTGAAGAGAACCACTTTGTTGTTGTTCCGTTCCACTGTTCTGACCAGAAAAATAAAGTTCTGAACTGGTTTGAACCCCCCCCCTCAAAAAGTACTGGTTTAAATCATTCCTTTCTGTTTTTTATTTATTTTGTTTTTAATATTACCACCGTTTCTCTCCAATTTTCGTGGTATACAATTGTTAGTAGTTAAGATCTTGTCTCATCGCTACAACTCCCGTACGGGCTCGGGAGAGACGAAGGTCGAAAGCCATGCGTCCTCCAAAACGCAACCCAACCAAGCCGCACTTGTCATGTTTGTCATTTATTATCTTGTCTTGTCCCTGTGCTTCCCATGCTATTCGTTTCCCTCTGCTGGTCTTATTTGGTTCTTTCCCTCCTTCTAGCCCTCTCTCTCCCCCTCCCTCTCTCACTCTCTCGCTCTCTCTTCTCTCTATCGTTCCGTTCCTGCTCCCAGCTGTTCCTATTCCCCTAATCATCATTTAGTCTTCCCACACCTGTTCCCGATCCTTTCCCCCTGATTAGAGTCCCTATTTATTCCTTTGTGATCCGTTCCTGTCCCGTCGGTTCCTTGTATTGTATTCACCATGCTGTGATTGCGTTTCGCCCTGTCCTGTCGTGTTTTTGCCGTGATTGTGTATCACCCTGTCCTGTCGTGTTTTGTGCCTTCATCAGACGCTGCGTGTGAGCAGGTGTCTCAGTCGACTACGGCCTGCGCCTACCCGGCGACCTGCAGTCTGTGGCCGCTTCTCCAGTTGTTTTCCCCTCTACAAATCTAGAGGATTTCTGTTATTCCGTTTTGGACTTTAATAAACTCTGTTTCTGTTAAGTCGCGTTTGGGTCCTCTTTCACCTGCATGACAGAAGGAACCGACCAAGGAATGGACCCAGCGACTTCAGACGCTCGTTACACTACCGTCGAGATCCAAGGAGCCATGCTCGGCAGACACGAGCAGGAATTGTCTGCTGCTCGCCATGCCGTGGAGAACCTGGCCGCTCAGGTTTCCGACCTCTCTGGACAGTTCCAGAGTCTACGTCTCGTGCCACCTGTTACTCCCTGGCCTGCCGAGCCTCCAGAACCTAGGGTTAATAACCCACCTTGCTACTCCGGGCAGCCCACTGAGTGCCGCTCCTTTCTCACGCAGTGTGAGATTGTGTTCTCTCTCCAACCCCACACATACTCTAGAGAGAGAGCTCGGGTTGCTTACGTCATTTCACTCCTTACTGGCCGGGCTCGAGAATGGGGCACAGCTATCTGGGAGGCAAGGGCTGATTGCTCTAACAAATTCCAGAACTTTAAAGAGGAGATGATTCGGGTTTTTGACCGTTCAGTTTTTGGTGGGGAGGCTTCTAGGGCCCTGGCTTCCTTATGCCAAGGTGAACGGTCCATAACGGATTATTCCATTGAGTTTCGCACTCTTGCTGCCTCTAGTGAGTGGAACGAGCCGGCGCTGCTCGCTCGTTTTCTGGAGGGACTCCACGCAGTGGTTAAGGATGAGATTCTCTCCCGGGAGGTTCCTTCAGATGTGGACTCTTTGATTGCTCTCGCCATCCGTATAGAACGACGGGTAGATCTTCGTCACCGGGCTCGTGGAAGAGAGCTCGCATCAACGGTGTTTCCCTGCTCCGCATCGCAACCATCTCCCTCCTCTGGCTTTGAGACTGAGCCCATGCAGCTGGGAGGGATTCGCATCTCGAATAAGGAGAGGGAACGGAGGATCACCAACCGCCTGTGCCTCTATTGCGGAGTTGCTGGACATTTTGTTAATTCATGTCCAGTAAGAGGCCAGAGCCCATCAGTAAGCGGAGGGCTACTGGTGAGCGCTACTACTCAGTCCTCTTCATCTAGATCTTGTACTACTATGTCGGTCCATCTACGCTGGACCGGTTCGGGTGCTACATGCAGTGCCTTGATTGACTCTGGGGCTGAGGGTTGTTTCATGGACGAAGCATGGGTTCGGAAACATAACATTCCTTTCAGACCGTTAGACAAGCCTACGCCCATGTTTGCCTTAGATGGTAGTCATCTTCCCAGTATCAAATTTGAGACACTACCTTTAACTCTCACAGTATCTGGTAACCACAGTGAGACTATTTCTTTTTTGATTTTCCGTTCACCGTTTACACCTGTTGTTTTGGGTCATCCCTGGCTAGTATGTCATAATCCTTCTATTAATTGGTCTAGTAATTCTATCCTATCCTGGAACGTTTCTTGTCATGTGAAGTGTTTAATGTCTGCCATCCCTCCCGTTTCTTCTCTCCCTACTTCTCAGGAGGAACCTGGCGATTTGACAGGAGTGCCGGAGGAATATCATGATCTGCGCACGGTCTTCAGTCGGTCCCGAGCCAACTCCCTTCCTCCTCACCGGTCGTATGATTGTAGTATTGATCTCCTTCCAGGGACCACGCCTCCTCGAGGTAGACTATACTCTCTGTCGGCTCCCGAACGTAAGGCTCTCGAGGATTATTTGTCTGTGTCTCTTGACGCCGGTACCATAGTGCCTTCTTCTTCTCCGGCCGGGGCGGGGTTCTTTTTGTTAAGAAGAAGGACGGTACTCTGCGCCCCTGCGTGGATTATCGAGGGCTGAATGACATAACGGTTAAGAATCGTTATCCGCTTCCCCTTATGTCATCAGCCTTCGAGATTCTGCAGGGAGCCAGGTGCTTTACTAAGTTGGACCTTCGTAACGCTTACCATCTCGTGCGCATCAGAGAGGGGGACGAGTGGAAAACGGCGTTTAACACTCCGTTAGGGCATTTTGAGTACCGGGTTCTGCCGTTCGGTCTCGCCAATGCGCCAGCTGTTTTTCAGGCATTAGTTAATGATGTTCTGAGAGACATGCTGAACATTTTTGTTTTTGTCTATCTTGACGATATCCTGATTTTTCTCCGTCACTCGAGATTCATGTTCAGCACGTTCGACGTGTTCTACAGCGCCTTTTAGAGAATTGTCTCTACGTAAAGGCTGAGAAGTGCTCTTTTCATGTCTCCTCCGTTACTTTTCTCGGTTCCGTTATTTCCGCTGAAGGCATTCAGATGGATTCCGCTAAGGTCCAAGCTGTCAGTGATTGGCCCGTTCCAAGGTCACGTGTCGAGTTGCAGCGCTTTTTAGGTTTCGCTAATTTCTATCGGCGTTTCATTCGTAATTTCGGTCAAGTTGCTGCCCCTCTCACAGCTCTTACTTCTGTCAAGACGTGTTTTAAGTGGTCCGGTTCCGCCCAGGGAGCTTTTGATCTTCTAAAAGAACGTTTTACGTCCGCTCCTATCCTCGTTACTCCTGACGTCACTAGACAATTTATTGTCGAGGTTGACGCTTCAGAGGTAGGCGTGGGAGCCATTCTATCCCAGCGCTTCCAGTCTGACGATAAGGTTCATCCTTGCGCTTATTTTTCTCATCGCCTGTCGCCATCTGAGCGCAACTATGATGTGGGTAACCGTGAACTGCTCGCCATCCGCTTAGCCCTAGGCGAATGGCGACAGTGGTTGGAGGGGCGACCGTTCCTTTGTCGTTTGGACAGACCATAAGAACCTTGAGTACATCCGTTCTGCCAAACGACTTAATGCCCGTCAAGCTCGTTGGGCGTTGTTTTTCGCTCGTTTCGAGTTTGTGATTTCTTACCGTCCGGGTAGCAAGAACACCAAGCCTGATGCCTTATCCCGTCTGTTTAGTTCTTCTGTGGCTTCTACTGATCTCGAGGGGATTCTTCCTTATGGGCGTGTTGTCGGGTTGACAGTCTGGGGAATTGAAAGACAGGTTAAGCAAGCACTCACGCACACTGCGTCGCGCGCGCTTGTCCTAGTAACCTCCTTTTCGTTCCTGTTTCCACTCGTCTGGCTGTTCTTCAGTGGGCTCACTCTGCCAAGTTAGCTGGTCATCCCGGTGTTCGAGGCACTCTTGCGTCTATTCGCCAGCGCTTTTGGTGGCCGACTCAGGAGCGTGACACGCGCCGTTTCGTGGCTGCGTGTTCAGACTGCGCGCAGAAGAAGTCTGGTAATTTTTTTCTGCTTCTGCTCCTGGTCTTGCTGGGTCTCAGTCTGTTCCCTGCCATCGCATCTCTCCTGTTCTTGTCCCTGCCCTTGCTGTGTCTCAGTCTGTCCCTAGTTCTCATTTTTTTTTAGAGTAGTACCCTAGTTTCCCTTTTTATCGTTTTTCGTTACGGTCCTGAGGAGAGGAGTTGGGTTCTTTCTCGGGACGCGCTGGACCGTTTGATCTATGATTTCCTCCGTTGCCGCCAGTGTTCCTCCTCGAGAGCGCCAGGAGGCGCCGGTGAGTGGGGGTACTGTCATGTTTGTCATTTATTATCTTGTCTTGTCCCTGTGCTTCCCATGCTATTCGTTTCCCTCTGCTGGTCTTATTTGGTTCTTTCCCTCCTTCTAGCCCTCTCTCTCCCCCTCCCTCTCTCACTCTCTCGCTCTCTCTTCTCTCTATCGTTCCGTTCCTGCTCCCAGCTGTTCCTATTCCCCTAATCATCATTTAGTCTTCCCACACCTGTTCCCGATCCTTTCCCCTGATTAGAGTCCCTATTTATTCCTTTGTGATCCGTTCCTGTCCCGTCGGTTCCTTGTATTGTATTCACCATGCTGTGATTGCGTTTCGCCCTGTCCTGTCGTGTTTTTGCCGTGATTGTGTATCACCCTGTCCTGTCGTGTTTTGTGCCTTCATCAGACGCTGCGTGTGAGCAGGTGTCTCAGTCGACTACGGCCTGCGCCTACCCGAAGCGACCTGCAGTCTGTGGCCGCTTCTCCAGTTGTTTTCCCCTCTACAAATCTAGAGGATTTCTGTTATTCCGTTTTGGACTTTAATAAACTCTGTTTCTGTTAAGTCGCGTTTGGGTCCTCTTTCACCTGCATGACAGCACTGCTTCTTAACACAGCGCGCATCCAACCCGGAAGTCAGCTGCACCAATGTGTCAGAGGAAACACCGTGCACTTGGCGACCTAGCTAGCACGCACTGCGCCCGGCGCGCCACAGGAGTTTCTAGTGCGCGATGAGACAAGAATATCCCTACTGGCCAAACCCTCCCTAGCCCGGACAACGCTAGGCCAATTGTGTATTGCCCCATGGACCTCCAGGTCGTGGCCTGGCTGCGACAGAGCCTGGACTCGAACCCAGAGTCTCTGGTGGCACAGCTAGCACTGCAATGCAGTGCCCCTGTTTCTTTTTTAACCTGTGAAATCAACCGTTTTTAAAAATTTTACATTTAGCTCATTAAATTACTTCACCAATCAGTGTGGATAGAACAGGCAAACTAGTAGTTTACATGCGTGATGGACAGAAATGTAGACTATAACGGAAGATGCAACTGATATTTTACGGGTGGGGAGAGAGGGTTGAGGAGGAGGCTTGAAGATCTGGGCATCTTGTTATGACATGCATTATCTGAATTAGGTCCACAGAATTATACCTATGAGTAGTGGTTTGTATGGAGAAACTGACTGTCCTTTGAGCTAGCTTGCTAACAAGTTTGAGCTAGTTAGATAACAAACTCGTGTGCGCAGAGCGGCACCAGAATAAAATACATCTTTCCTTTTTGTAGTTAATAAATCAAACTTGAAACTTGATAACTGGGTTTATAGTAACCTTAATTAGCATTGAACAAGATAATCCATTCTTCTCTAATTAAAAAATATATATAAAAAAATCTCTCCCTGTCTTCTGAATCATGCTTGTAACGTCAAAGGGGGGAGGGGCAGATAGCCAAAACACTCAAAATCACAGGCAAAGATTTATCTTGCAGGCAGACACTGGAATATGTTTCTTAATGACAGAGTGAGGGCTTTCCATAGATACTTTGTTGCATTGTTTTGTGGGACAAGTAAAATAACGTTATTAACCGGCTGCCATGCATTTAAAAAATAACGGTTCAGTTCTGGAACAGTATGGATCACTTTCATTCCCTGTTCCAATTCTGTTCTTTGAAATGTTTTGTTATTTTCCGGTTTTCTGTTGTGTTTCCTGAACCGGTTCCAACCCCTTGTGGGACCTATTCGAGAAATTCTACTGCACATTTTCCACTTCTCCCACAAAAAAGTCACACTTTCCAGCATCTCAAACACAGAGAAGCTAAATCTATATGTTCTTGATCTCAGCTTTCAGTTCTTTGCAGTGTCCAGCGGGCACTCCTGCATCTTGCCGTTGTCCACGGCACCCTCAGGCAGATGCACGGTCATGGTGCAGGCCCGGATGCCGCCCAGGGGTTCCAGCACATTGAACACCCGGTCCCACTCATCCTTCTCTGGGTCGTAGCGCTGCACGATGTCCACCATGCAGCGGCTGTTCCAGGAGTAGCCCCCAACCACGTAGATATGGCCCTGGAGCACGGCCACCCCTACATCACTCTGGCCCCGTGGCATGGCCGCCACCACCGTCCACTGGTCCACCTGGGGGAAGATATAAAACGCAGGTCTGAGAATTCTCCAAATGCCATTGGTTCCTTGTTTGGTTGTAATTTTCACCCAACCCAGAAAGTTCCTAAAACTTTAAGGGAAAGGGGGATACCTAGTCAGTTGTACAACTGAATGCATTCAACTTCCGCATTTAACCCAACCTCTGAATCAGAGAGGTGCAGGGGGCTGCCTTAATCGACATCCACGTCGTCGGCACCCAGGTAAAAGTGGGTTAACGGCCTTGCTCAGGGGCAGAATGACAGATTTTTACCTTGTCAGCTTGGGGATTCGATCCAGCAACCTTTTGTTTACTGGCCCAATGCTCTAACCACTAGGCTACCTGACCATCAAACTCAGGACTTAAGTAACAGTTAGGATTAGAGTAAGGTTTTGGAAAAGTGGTAAATTTGCTTATCATATTGTTGGGACCAAAATCAGAGCCTTTGCCTTGTTTCACCTCAGGGCTGTAGAATTCACAGTTAAGTACGTCATCATAGTCGCTGCTGCCCCGGAAGTGGTTCCCTCCCATCACATAGAGCCGATCGCCCACTGTGCACATGCAGTGTAGGCCACGCAGTTCCATCATGTCAGCACGGCGACTCCATGCGTCAGTCTCAGGGTCATAACACAACAGCTCCTTCTGGAACGTGTCCCGTGTGATTCCGCCTGTTGGATCAGTGAATTGACACGGGTTTCATTATTAGATACTGTAGATACTATGACAACATGTTTACTAAAATACTATTTTATGTCTACAAACGAGTATACTATGGTTTTAACAAGACAAACATTTTAATTTCAATCCATATACCATGGTCAGAGAGAGTTTGTATTTGGGATTTTATTCGGATCCCCATTAGCTACTGCTAAATCAGCAGTTAAACAAGACATAATGCAGAGCATTAAGAACAGCTTAGGGACAGAACTACATAAATGTAAAATAAGAATACATTCATATAAGTAGGCCTTAACATTCCATGCATCATATGCTCATATGCTCATACATACATGTTAACGGCAATATTGCAGCCATTCATTTTTCTCCTACTTTCTAAGCAGGCCCTGATATTCTAATCTCACAGCACCAGTGTTCTGTAAACAACAGAAAATCTCACAACATTAGGAAGACACACTGTTTCACACGATCGTTGTCCTTGCTGCTTCCGTCTGACGTCAATACTATGCATAATCATGTGAAGTTCCACCGAGGTCGTTGACTCCAGCTCACTTCCCCTGACTTTAACAGATCCATGGAGTTCAAGGGGAAGGCAGTGTAACTTTGGTAGTAAATGTGAAGGATGGACCATGAGAAGGAAAGATTGATGGTGTAGAGAACTGGACTGTGAGCCGGTGGTCAGGTGCTTTCCTACACATACTGTCAACCACCAGCGTAGAGTGGGATAGGAGCATTAATGTGAAAAACAGAAATGTTTGGGTCTGAACAGGAAGGACGTGGTCTGGTGCTGCGAGCTGCAGAGAGCTGTGGCCATTACCCAGGCTCCCAGTTTCCGGTCTGGAGTGTGAAGTCACGAGCTCTGCTGGTCGGCTACTGTGTAGCAATGTAGCAGTGCCGAAAGCCCTAGTCTGCCCTAGAAAGCCTATGTAAATTACGATTGCCAGAACGGCCAAACACAAAAAAATGTAGACAACCGTTTTGGCCTCTAAAATGTGTTTATTATGATCAAGTTCGATCCCCACTGTGAATTATTTTAAAATTCGCTAGAAATCGGGATATTTAATTAAATGGTGATCCATTCTTGACTACAACATTTGTAGTCACACAGGACCACATGCTGAAACAGAACAATCACGGGCCGGCAGGCTACGAGGAGACTCCCGGTTGACTCTCTCAGGCAGGAAGAAAATGACTACATTGACCATGATCCTTTGCTTGCTAGGGCCACTTTCACCATGATCCTTTACAATTTTTTGGTGCCATTCAGCCCACATGAGGTTGGAGGCACCTTATTTGGGGAGGATGGGCTCGTGGTAATGGCTAGAGCAGAATAAATGGAAAGGTATTAACAACATCAAATACCCTGATGAAGACAGCTTGGCTGTCGAAACGTTGGTAATTAAATTTTTGCATCTGAGCTCCTAGAGTGTGCGGCTCTCTTTTATTTTCAAATTAACAACATCAAACACATGGTTTCCATTTGCTCCATTCCAGCCATTATTATGAGCCAACCTCTCCTCAGCAGCCTCCACTGATTGCTCCATTCAGCAATATGGTGGCTTCAAATTCAAATACTTCCGGCTTTATGCGCAATCGGGAGTTTTCCATAGGAATACATGGATGGCGTCAGCGCTATCACTATCTACTGGTTTCAATGTCTATGCCATTAATCCATTACCAGAGGAGGCTGGTGGGAGGAGCTATAGGAGGACATGCTCATTGTAATGGCTGGAAGGGAATACAGGGAACAGTATCAAACATATGGAAACCACATTTGACTACATTCCATTTATTTCATCCCACCAGCTTCTTTTGCACATTACACCCTCCTCTACATGTTCCATAACACATCCAATGGGATCCACCTGCTTTTTGGGCTCAAACTACTAAACCACTGTTTAAATGATTGCAGATTAAAAATGATACATTTTCTACATGCACTTTCAAAACATGTGTTCAGAATAAGCTGTTTTCTGTCTGTCTGTGTGCAAGACTTTTACACAGCTGCTCTTCAGAGAGCTGTGGTTAACCTCGTCGGAAAATAAGTATACTTTGACCCATTTCAACCAAAGGTCTTTGTGTTTCCTGGCCCTCATAGTTGCTAGGAGACCGACATAGAAATCGACCAAGATGAGAATGAGAACATTCCAGAACTACTATGTTTTTGTTAAAGTCTATCAAAGCTGTTAATTGACAAGAGTCGATTAAAACATGTCAACAACACAGCCTTTGTTTGAATTCATTAACTCATAACCTCTCCAGTCTGAGCTGATTTTATCAGGGCAACAATCACAGTCAATTCAGGCCTTCACATTGTAGGTTTTAACAGTTTGGTAAGTTTCTAATCTAACTACCAGTGGTCTGAGAAACTCACCTGAGACATACATCAGGTCACCATGGACTGTCCCAGCATGCCCGTAGTGGGGGTCGACCATGGGAGACACGAATGTCCACTCATTCCTTCTAAGGTTGTAGCACTCCATGGTGTCTAAAGGAGTAAAAAACAAATTCACTCAACATGCACCTTAAAGATCACAATCCCTTGGAACGTATTGATATTTCTGTGTAACAGATTGCAGGAAAAACCTATCCAGTACACTTAGTGACTCACCAATCTCTCCTGAGGCATTCCGGCCCCCAACAGCATACAGCTTCCCTTTCAGGGTGCTCAGGTGGAAGAAGGTTCTCTTATCATTGAGCGAGGCCACCTGCAACCACCGGTCGAAGCGCGGGTCATAGAGGTAGGCGCTGTCCAACGCCGTCTTGCCCTTGGTGTCGTAGGTGCTCTGGCCGCCTACGATGTAGAGAAAGCCCCCGAGCAGGGCAACGCCGTGCTGGTAGCGGGGAACCTCCATAGGCCTCAGCGCCCTCCAATGGCCGATCTCCTCATCATACAGTCTCAGCTCCCTGCTCACCACCAGCTGCTGCTTCATCACCCCGCCCAGCGCCAGCAGGTGTTTGGTGTCCGACCGGATGCGTGTGCGCTCCGTCTGTAAGGAAGGCTGGAGGAAGGGCATCATCTGGTAGTTGCTGGCCTCTAGCAGGAGGTTGACGCAGGCCGTGTCCGAGCGCATCATGGCCGCTCCGCCATCATCGTGCCCCTCATCCTCCTGGGAGATCTCGAGCAGCTCAGTGGGGGTCATGAGGGGGAAGCGGACCTGGCTCATCAGGGAGTAGGCGGTGGAGCGGCGGGTGGGGGGGTCGTGGTCCAGCCAGGTGCGGGCGATGCGGTACAGCTCCATCTCAGAGAAGCCCTTGAGGCTGTCGCTGGCCAGGGCGTTGGCCAGGCTGGGCTGAGAGAGCTGCAGGTAGTGGCCAGACTGTAGCAATGCTGACAGGTTCTGACATACAAACTTCCCAATGTGGGCCTGTACATCCTCCAGGAGCAGGTCCCTGGCGATGCGCTCCACCTCCATACAGTTATCAATGGTGATCTGCCACACAAACAGGTAAACAGACAAGACTGGATGAACTTGTGAAGGGTCTCCTGTTTTTACATCTGCCAAACTTTCCACTGTCTCTTCAATCCACCCATCCACCTGCCTGTTGTTTGTGGGGCGGCAGGTGGTTAGCGCATTGGGCCAGTACCCGAAAGATTGCTGGATCGATACCCAGAGCTGACAAGCTAAAAATCTGTTGTTCTGCCCTTAAACAAGGCAGTTAACCCACTGTTCACCGGTAGGCCGTCAATTGTAAATAAGAATTTGTTCTTAGCTGACTTGCCTAGTTAAATGAAAAATGTTTATTTTTATGTTTTATGTTTCAGTACCAGTAGGTATCCGGATTCACTAACCTCAGTGCTGAGCAGCTTGTTGCAGAATCCGAGGACGGGGAGGACCTGGAGGAAGTTGGCAGCCTCCAGAGTGTCCTGCAGGTTGGTCATGCTCAGACTCAGCCGGGATGTGTAGATGAACTCTATGATGTTCTTCAGACCTGTTTTACTCACCCCATGGAGCTTAATCTCCCTCATATCCTGTTCTCTCATACCCCCTAGAGAGAGGGAGTGAGGAAAAGGGAGAGATATAGAGGGTGGATGCTGTTACAGTTAATGGTGTAAGAGTGAAAGTATATTTTAACACAGTGAGATGTAAAAAGAGGACGTTTTAAGTCAAGGTGTCAGTGTCCTTGTCTTTGTTTCTTACCACATTTCCCCTTTATGGTGATTGGTCTGAGTGGACGTGATGAGTGCAAGTACAGTAAGAGAGAGACTTTATTAGCTCAGCCCTGAACTCATCTGTGAAACAATCTTACATACTTAGGACTTGGGACTTACATACTTTCATTGAGCATTTGCCCTCACAAATCCTCTCCACCACACATTGTAAAACAATCACCAGTAATTCAAAAGGCACTCGCACATCTGAGCTATCTTTTTTTGCAGGTGCATGGTAACAGTTGAATAAAATGAGAAAAAAAGAAGGAACCTGCACAAGGCTCTTGATAGTAATACGGCTCTTTAATACGCTATATGTATCAGCCTCACGGTCTACCTCAGAGCTTTGGTGAGTTTTTTAAATTAGCACCCTTATGTAGACCTAGCCCCACCCACATTCGTTCCACGCGTCGAATGATGTTGAAGTCGAAGGAAAACAAATAAGTGCTACCAAATATAACAATATGCATTTCAGAAATATTCTAATAAAGTGTGAACACAAAACACATCTTTAAAACCACAATGAGGATATCGACCTACCAAGCAAGTTTTCATAAATCATTGGGTACAGTGCAAGAAAAATGTCAGCATAATCTGAAATAGGGGCATAATTCATGTTTAAATTTACAACATAACATACATTGGCATTTCATCATTAAGACCTTTAGGAAATAATGTCTGGAGGGTGAAAATCCAAAAACATTCTCTTTTACTCAGAGTATTATTACTATCTCCTCCCCTGTCTGATATCTAAAATTTCTCTATGCCACAAAATCTAAAAGGTAGAAAGGTCATGTTTTAGGTCATTAAAATGTACTGCGACTGGATAATCCCTGTCGTTTCTCCTGATTGAGCTTTTATGTTCACTGATTCTCTCTTTGAGAGAACAAGAGGTTTTACCTACATGGCACAGCCCACATGGACATTTAATAATGTCGATAACATGGGTGGTGGAGCACGTTTTTCTGTATGTGGGTGGCAGAAATATTCACACTTCATTATATTGTTGCACTGTGCGCAACCTCTGCATTTATAGCTGCCATTCGGAAGAGGGCGTAAAAGAGCCTGTCTGATTTTCTTTTGTGGCTGGCAGTTCAGTTGGCATGGACCAATTTATTGTGTAAATTGTGACCTCTCTTATATACAACAAGTAGTGGATTCTTAAATTCAGCCGGCAAAGCTGGGTCCGATAATAAAACATGCCAGTGTTTCTTACATTTACATTACATTTAAGTCATTTAGCAGACGCTCTTATCCAGAGCGACTTACAAATTGGTGCATTCACCTTATGACATCCAGTGGAACAGTCACTTTACAATAGTGCATCTAAATCTTAAAGGGGGGGGGGTGAGAAGGATTACTTATCCTATCCTAGGTATTCCTTAAAGAGGTGGGGTTTCAGGTGTCTCCCACGTTTCACGAGTTTCACGAGTTCAAAGTACAGTATATGTGGTTATGAACATTACAGAGTGTTCTTTAGCTCTAGATGGTCTTTTTTGTAGCAGTTCATCTCTGTTTTCCCCAATGGCAAATTAAGAGCTTCATCCACACATTGTGGAGAATAACCTCTTCTAACATGCTGACCAAACCAGACACGTCGCGTGCGCAAGCGTAGCAAAATAAATTTAGAAATCCATGTTATTCAATTATTGCACCCACACTGCTCGAGCGTGCCAACGAGCGTCTGCCGCCAAGGGCTAAAATAGAACTCATTCCTATTTCTGACGCAGATCTTGCTGCAAGTCCTGCCTCTCCCATCCCATTGGTTTATAGAAGCAGGTACCTGCGTGCCATCTCCTCATTGGTTATACCCACGTGGGTGGTTGAAAGACAAACTGTTTTGCCAGTAGTCGTGGTAATACAATGAAAGTTTAGATGCGATTAAACGATGAAAAAGCCTGGAAGGAGGAGAGATGACTAGAAACAATTCGGTTGGCCGTTTTATGTGTGGATTAATTGTCGGAGTAGAGGTCCTTGTTCATTTCAGGTAAAATAACAACTCAATGTTTATTTCCCAGGACAAATTAGCTAGCAACAGCAAGCTAGCTAGATAGGACAAATTAACGTTAGCTAGCAAGTGCAAGCTAACTAGCTAGCTAAATTACCATACATGTTTAATGCTTTTCGACCTGTCCCCAAATTAATGTCATTGGTTCAGAATTTATTTTGATATTTTAACCTGCGTCGTGATCGCGTTTGGTGTGGGGGAGGCAAAATACATTTATGCACGATGGCGCACGATAACGCACGCGCGCAGCCGGTTTGGGTTCAGCGGTTAGAAACCTATTGCGCATCTCCGCTGCTTTTTCTAGATAGTCCTCTGTGGAGTGGCATATACGGAGCAGTCTGAAAAACGGGCTTCTTGGAAGTCCTCTTTTTAATGGCTCAGGATGGAAGCTGTCCTTCTGTAATAGTATTTATGTCCGTTTCTTTTCTATACAGATCTGTAAACAGGGTTCCATTTGATTTCTCAATCCACATATCGAGGTAATGAACACGTTTAGTGTCACATTCAATAGTGAATTTGCGATTGGGGTCAATGTTATTGAGTAATACCATAAAGTCTGACAGCTCTTTTCCCGTTCCTCCCCATATGCAAAACAATGTCGTCAATATATCGATACCACTTCAGGACTTTATTCAAAAATAGATTTTAGTTTTCATTATTAACAAAACGTTCTTCAAAAAGACCCACATAAAGGACCGAGGTAAACACAGACTCTGGTTGGATATTCAACGGATAGTCGCCTGTAGTTTTCCTTACGTCCACCAACCGCAGTTAGGGACCGTCAACATAGTGACATATCTCAGTTTTCAAATTTTAATAGCTCTTTAACCATTACTCCTAAAACTTTCGAAACTGGTTCTATCTAACCCGATGGCATAGACACATATGACACACACTTTTGGGTCGATTTACAATTCATACTATTTTAAATAATTTATTATTTTTTTGAATTTCAATAGCTCCTTGGTCATGTGACCTACTGACTTCAAACAAGGTTCAGAATGTCCACTCACTGGGCCTACACATTGCACACCCTTTAGTTCGTCCATTTTCATCTCTCTCAATTCTACATACATTTTTTTAATGTTTTTCAATGTTTCTAATTTCAATAGCTCCTTGGTCATGTGACCTACTGACCTCAAATTACTTTCAGAATGTCCACATACAGGTTGAGATGGGGGCTGCGAGGCATCCAGTATGGTAACACGACCGATCCCGGAGAAGCTGGCGGGAGCCCCGGGGAGAGTTCTCTTTTCTTTGTGAAGGGCAGGGCGCCCTGGAATGGGTTCGCCCGAGAGAGGGGCCCAAGCCCTGGAAAGCGTTGCGGTTTCTGCGGCATCTGGTGAGCTTTCCCTGGCCCTTGAAAATCTGGGGCGAAGGTGCAAATCTCAGGCCGGGCAGCACCCGTATCCGCAGCAGGTCTCCAAGGGTAACAGCCTCTGGCATATTATAACAATGTAGGTAAGGGAAGTTGGCAAAAAAGATCTGTAACTCCAGGATAAGGATTCCACTCAGGCCATGGATGTTGGAGCGGGGTCACCAGGAGCCATGAATGTTGGAGGGTGGGTCACCAGGAGCACAGAGCCTGTTACGGGTTACCAGGTGCACGTGGTTCCTGACAGTGGGCCTATAGACGTTTTAGTAATTCTAGGGAGTAAGCTATATGCTAAGGCCAAGGGAGAGGGGTGTTTGACCGGGTAGGGAGAGTAGGTGTGGAGGCCTGAAGGGAGCGTCTGCTAAATGACTTAAATGTAAATGTAGTTCCAGGGAGAAAGCTATACACTCTCAGGCCCAAGGAGAGGGCAGGCGGGTGTGTAGGCCTCGAGGCCTGGAGTCAGAGGTCACCAGGTCAATGGGGGCCTGCTGGAGGTCAGGAAGGCCCCAGGGAGAAGTCCCTAGTGAATAGGTGTGTGAGTGACACTATCCTTCATGGGGGCAGAGCAGGCAAATTAATGTAAAATGGCGTGAGATGAAAATTGACAACAAAAGGATATGCAATGTGTAGGCCCACTGAGTGTACATTCTGAATCTTGTTTGAAGTCAGTGGGTCACATGACCAAGGAGCTATTGAAATTAGAAAGATAAAAACATTAATGTAAAAACTTGTGAGATGAAAATGGACAAACTCAAGGGTGTGCAATATAGAAGGGTAGTCAGTGGACATTCTGACCCTTGTTTGAAGTCAGTAGGTCACATGACCAAGGAGCTATTGATATTCAAATATAAAAAGTTTGTACTTTGTTTACATTCTCTAATTCAACTAGGAATACAAAATTCTGCTCACATTTCTACATGTTTATTAGCTTTTCAAAGCTAATTAAGGGTCAAATAGTCAAAATAAGACCTGCACAATTTTTTACCTGGGTACATAAAGGTTAGCATAGCTCAGCGCGAATGTGGAGTCCATCTATGTTCCATTTGTTTGGAGATGGTGTTCATCATCAGACCTGAAATAGTAAGACTCTCGACATCTAATGTGACCAAAATACAGTCTTCTGTTAAACCCGTTATTAGTGAAATCTTGTTTATGAAGTCTACAGTCTTTCACATATGATGGCAATGCTTGCACATTCATTTTAATAAAAGAGTCTATGAAGTTCGACAATGGCTCTAGCATTGAGCCTATTCCTGCAACCACTGGTTTGCCTGGATTATTGCCTTGTTGTGTTTTAGGTTTGTGTAATTTTGACAAAATGTACAGGCATGGATGTCTGGCAAATTTGCAGCAAGGATATTCATATTCAGATTTTGAGATAAGGTTATTTAATAGGGCTCCAGATTAGAACATATATCCCTTTGGAACACCTGTGTGGGATCAACACTCCGTTTTCTATAGAAACATTCATTACTGAGTTGTCCCAGAATCTCTTTTTTGTATTTTCACAGTCTAAAACAACAGCACCCCCCTTGTCTGCAGGTTTAATAACCAAAGATGAATCTTTCATTAGTTCATTAAGTGCATGTTCTAGTGAGGTTCTTCTGAATGTTGTTTGTTTTTCTCGTATGTACTGATGTAACCGATGTGAAATGGCTAGCTAGTTAGGGGGGTGCTCGCTAATAGCGTTTCAATTGGTGATGTCACTCGCTCTGAGACCTTGAAATAGTTGTTCCCCTTGCTCTGCAAGGACCTTGGCTTTTGTGGCGCGATGGTTAATGATACTTCAAGGGTGGCTGTTTTCGGTGTGTGCAGAGGGTCCCTGGTTCGGGGCGAGGAGAGGGACGGAAGCTAAACTTTTAGATTGGTGCCGTGACCCGGATCACTGGTTGCTGCCGAAAAGAGGGAGGTCAAAAGGGGGGTGAGTGTAACCGATGTGAAATGGCTAGCTAGTTAGCAGGGTGCGCACTAATAGCATTTCAATCGGTGACGTCACTCGCTCTGAGATCTTGAAGTAGTTGTTCCCCTTGCTCTGCAAGGGCCGAGGCTTTTGTGGTGCAATGGGTAACGTTGCTTCGAGGGTGGCTGTTGTCGGTGTGTGCAGAGGGTCCCTGGTTCGAGCCCAGGTATGGGGCGAGGAGAGGGACGGAGGCTAAACTGTTACACTGACATGGCATCTTGTTCGACTATAATTGAGGAGGTATTACTTGAGGAGTTGTTAACCATAGGACAGAATTTGCTTTTGGGCTTAAAATGGGTACCAGTTCTTTGTTGAGTTTCTAGGCACGAAACAGTGGTTTGAGAAAACACGTGCTTAAGTTGACTTCTTGCAAAAGAATATAAACAGACCTACTTTCGTATCAAATGGTTTGTCTGCACATGTAGGTACAAAAGAGAGGCCCTTAGATAAGACTGGGTTCAAACCAGGGACCCTCTGCACACACCGACAACAACCACCCTCAAAGCATCGTTACCCCTTGTGCCACAAAAGCCGCGGCCCTTGAGATTTGCGAGTCAGACTTTTTTGGTGAGGTTAATTACTGAGTCCTGCTGTAGCTCCGTGTCCACGGCCTGTGTTCCTGGTCCCCTCTTTGACCACTTGCATCTCCTACATCTTTTCCTTCGTGGAGCCTTGTTGTGCTGCTTTCAGATTACTCTGATATTTTTCTTGCGCTGTACCCAATGATTTCTGAAAACTTGCTTGGTAGGTCGATGTCCACATAGTGGTTTTACAGACGTGTTTTATGTACACACTTTATTTTCATATTTATGAAATGCATATTGTTATATTTGGTAGCACTTATTTGTTTTCCTTCAACTCCAACCCCATTCGATGCGTGGAACGGATGTGGGTGGGGCTAGGTTGAGGGTGCTAATTTTTAAAAAATCACAAAATCTCTGGAGGCCAATATGTAAAGCTTATTAAAGAGCAGTGATACTATCAAGAGCAGTGTGTGGGTTCCTTCTTTTTTTCTCATTTTAAAACAATCACCAGTGAAATCATTTGACATATAAAAATATATTGACATATTGCATAAATTGAAAGCCCTCTTTGAATGTAATTTATCACAGACTAACCAGTGAACATGGCTTTGAAGTAGTTGCTGGCAGAGGCCATAATGACTCTGTGCACGGGGAAGGTGTCACTGCTGTCCCCAGGCACCAGGATGACATCACACAGAGTCTCGTCACCACGGAACACCTCAAACCCCTGGAAGGAAGAATAAGATTCAACTTCCATCAATCGTCTCGATCCGCTCCATGTTAAATGATGTTAGCAACCATTCAGATAGATTACTGAAATAATCGTCCCAGGATTCTTTTTCATCTTGGCAACCCTCACAGCTAAATAATACTACGAAAAAACACTTTAGTATACTGTAATATTTTTATACGTAGTATTTACTGCAGTGTTTTTGTGGATATGACTGTAGTATACTGTAGTATTTACTGTTGTGTATTTATTGGGATATGGATATTGGGGAGGGGAATGGGTGGGGTATATGCATATTAAACATGTGCGTATCAGTACAGTGTAGTATAGTATTCTACAGTATACAACACAATTCTACAGTAAGCACTACACAATTGAGGGATACGACAGTGTGTAGGACAATATTCTACAGAATACCACAAAATTATATTTATAAGCACTACATGATCGAGGGATGCTACAGTGTATAGTATAGTATTTTACAGTATACTACAGTTTACTACAGGACACTATAGAATTCTATAGTAAGTACTATAGTATTATATAGTAAAATGTAGTATTTGTTATGTGGGATAACCCTATTACACCTTTAATATCTCTGCCTGGTGTATGAGGGCTGGTTGGGTTATACCTGTAGGACTGTGGTGCCATGCTCATTGCTGCTGAACCACCTGGTTAGAGGCCTTGGAGGGAGGCTTAGCTTCAGGCTTATATCAGTGGGTTTTGGGGGAAGCTCCAAGGGTTTAGGGGCTGGGGCTGTAGCGGTTGGAGGTTTCGCTGCTGGGGGAGTGGGACTGTCAACTGTGGCCGGGGCTGGGGCCGGGGCTAGGGGCGGAGATGTGGCTGAGGGTTGGACAGGTTGGGGTGGAGGTCTGGGTGGCTCTCTAATAGAGCCTCTGCTCCCCAGACGAGACAGTCTCCTGTGAAACCTCCCCTGCACACTCTCCTTCTCCTCTCCACTGCCCCTGGAACACAACGACAGGGGTCTAAGAGCTGCTGTATCATCCTCAGCTACAGTATAAGTTAACTCCACCCTTTATCACAGTAATCTGTCTATGACATTGTTTTTCACAAACTCATATCTTCAGTGCTGAAAAGTGCATATACTGGATTTTTGTCCATTTACATTAAGGTTTACAGTGGCTCGTCTTTTGAATTCACACATTGATTCATATACAAAAATCAGGGGCGCAACTTTGGTTTTAGAAGTGTGGGGGCATAATTATAATACATTTTTTTTATCCTATTGGAGAGACATTCCAAACAGCCTACCCGACCGCTCGGAGGCATCTGCATGGCCCTAAAGCACACAGTTGTCTCATTTTGTATCACATTCCAGTTATAAGACGGGGGGGACAAAAATACAATTTCAGAATGTGGTATGAAAGTTGTCCCTGACAAAATATTTAAACCTAAAATGACACATATTTGGATCAGCCTACCCCATCTCAGTTGGTGTCTTGCTGGATGTCCTGCTGCCCCTCTGTGAAAAGTTCCTTAGAAACAGAGACATGAGTCAAAACTAAAACAGGGCAGGATTAAATTGATGTTTAGTCTGTCAGTACAATATACTTTTCTATTCTCTCTTTCAGAACCTCTTCACTCTGAACAAGTTACAATTTGGGAAATGAAACAGTTGAGTATGTCTTTGTTTCATACATAGGTTGTCTGGTACTCAATGCTGTATAGTATGACTCACTTCATCAGAACAGGCCCAGGGCTAGCGGTGCATGTTTGCAATGTGGGACTTTCTTGATCATATCGTTACCATACTGTCTCTGTGTTAGTGTATACATGTACGCTGTAAATGTGAAGACATTCCCATAACTTCACACATTTATCTTGCAGTATGTTACTATGGTGTAACTTCAATACTTCAACACATTTTCTGATGTTTCTCGTGGATTACAATAGTATATATATATATATTTTTTTACATCTAACAGTAACCTCTGAACTCTGAACTTACACCTCACTACATATTCATAATTTGTTTATATTCTATTTTTGGATCATGGATGTTTCTGTGCAAGACTTTGTGCTCCATATCAAATGTACACACTTTACACCTGCATTAACAAATATGCAAGGAAAGGAAGGAACCTACCTTGAAGTGATTATTTTCCACAGGTTCTCCCTAACCGGTCAGCCTTCTTCCGGCATACACACATAACCAACATACAGCAATCTGTTTAATGCTTTACAGATCACTAAATGTCTTCCTGCAGCAGCTGGATGCAGAGTGGAACCGTTATGTAGAGCGTGGTAAACAGCAGCACAGTCAGTTTCTCACAGCTAACCGAGAGCTCAGCCACTTCCTGTGTCAGTTCTCTTTCTCACTCATTTCGTTTAACCCTCCCCACCCTTATTTTGACATATTAGGTGTTGTAAAGACAGATGCAGAGATGGAAGAGAAAGCGAGACATCCCACATGCAATTTGTTTCTGGTTCATATACAGACAATGAACTAAGCAGAACAGACTCAACTGCTAATGCATTGGTGCCTATGGGAGAGCCACCCCCATAAGCAGACCAAAACAGACTTTTTTCATGGTAAACGACCTGGATGGGACATCTTCATTTAACCAACATCTTTGTCAGATGTATACAATGACTTGTTGCTCATCCTTTCAAACTCCAGAGACTCCTACACTGTACTTCTTTAGTGTCAAATGTGGCACTACAGTGTCTTGAATTAATTTTTTAAAATTATAATCTCATGTTTCAAATAATTAGTATCTAAATAAATTTGAGTTCAATTCTACGGGGAAACAAATAGCAAACAAACACCATAACATTTTTGTATCAAATCAAACTGAATGAAAGATAAGAGGCATAAAGTCATCTAAAATATTATATTTTACAGTAGTTCTCACAGAAATAAGAATAAATAAAAAGGGCATCTCAATTCAAGTCAATGATGGCATGGGTGGACTGGCAGCCATTTTGAGTTGTACCCATGCTAGGAAGTAAAATCAGGAAGGTTCCCTTCAATCTGTGCTGTGATTTGTTGAGTCAATTCAACTAACATAAAAAACACTCCATTGCATGAGCCACATCAGTTAGCATCATTTTAATGAACATTCTACATTACCACGGCCCTCCAGAATCAGTTGATGGAACATTCCAAAATACCATGGAAATTATTGTATCTTAACACCAGGCAGCCATTGTGAGTGTACCCATGAGTTTACCAGTCAATTGCCAGGGTTAGTGCTTCCAAGTCCATTCTATTCATTCTTATTTCTATGAGTTGTCATGTCATTGTCTCCAGGGTTCTAAATCAAATCACACTGTTGTTCTCAGAGGATTAGGAACTGGAATACCAAATGGCCATGTTACATCACTCTATCAACCAATCAACCACACTCCTCTCACTGCTGCATTCACAACCGTATTCCACCTCACCATCCAGAACAGTTATTACAAGCAAACCAGAAGGGATCAATCATTTAACCCTCATATCTGCTTTGACTGAGGGATCTCTGTTAAACATTGACCTAAAGGCAGACCAGTTTCACAATTCACTAAACGTTAGTCACTGTATCAGAGACACAATATCGGGCCTCTCACTCATTATTGGGTTAACACTGGGCCTGCAGCCATTGAGAGTTAGGAATTGGTTAAACAGCATGATCTATATCATGTCAACATATCTCAGCTGAGTGATAACCATATTTTGCTGGTTATATCATATGGAAGCTGCTTGTATTGAAAAGTCCAGTTATTTCCCCACAAGAATTCGGGCAGCCACATTGGATTCAACTATTAAAGTTGAGTTGTATTAGATTGATGTCAGATTCAGTTCATTATGATTCATGTGACAGGTATTGTTTTGTTTTCCCAAATTCCAGTTTAGTTCGAAGTTATACTGATTGAGAAGATAGCTCCGTTTTGTTGCTTCGTCATAGTCGTCTGGCTGGTTCTGGCGCCCCCTGCTGTCAAGTCAGTTTAGAGAACTGGATGAGGTTCCTGTTGATCTCAGCCACGTTTCTGCACCCTGGGGGAGGAAAGAACAAAACATTAGTGTTGCATTGTTATGAGGTTGATGTCATGATAGCTAAGGGTTTTTAATCTCAGACTGGAAAAAATATAATTACAGATGTAGAATCTTAATTTGTTGCTAAGAATTTTCTTGCACAGCAGGAAATGCAAATGTGTAGTTTATTTGAAGTTTAAAAAGTCTAAAGATTGTCATTTCCACTTCGAAAATGTATCAACCCTTACAACAACGTCCATTAATTATAATCCACATAATTCACATTTCCTATTGCTGTAGAATTATTTTCCTGTTGTAGCAAACTGGCTCAAATTAATATCCTTCATTTATATGTAAGACGTTTTGTTCCTCACTCACCAGACAGAGCCATTGACAGACGGAACTCATCGTTGAGGATCTGTAGTACCTCCCTCACCCCATCCTCGCCCTGAGTAAACAAACACAGGCAGCAAGACAGTCGTTACTCTCAGTATCTTAACTTAATAGGTCGATAACACACAACGTTAATAGTTACTTTATAGGCAAGGCCCCACACGGCTGGCCTCCCGATGAACACACACTTGGCTCCCAGAGCTACGGCCTTCAGCACGTCACTACCGGTGCGAATTCCCCCATCCAGATACACCTCGATACGCCCTTGAACCGTATCCACGATCTCAGATAGGGCATCTATCTGTGTGGTAGATAGAGAGAGCAGAGGGAGGTAGAGAAGAAAAGCCTACTTAGCCATGACATAAAGGACAGTCAATTTAAGGACTCCTACTGTACAGTAGGAGTCCTCAAATGAACTGCCCTTTAATATCACCATTTCATTAACTAAATATTGTTTGGCTTGCTGATTGTAGAGTGAAATAGAAGGGACATGAGGACGAGGTGGTGTAATTTGTCCCCGTTCTTACTGTGGCGGGCCCCCCGTCCAGCTGGCGTCCTCCGTGGTTGGACACGATGATGCCCTGGACGCCGTGCTCCACGGCCAGCTCAGCATCCTCCTTGGTCAGGATGCCCTTGATGATGATGGGAAGGCGGGTGAGAGACTGCAGCCAGTATACGTCCTTCCAGCTGATGGAGGGGTCCAGGGTGTTGGAAGGGATACCATACTCTTCAGAACTCGCAGCCTCCTACAGACATAAAATGCAGTACAAACATACAGTACAGTAACATATACACACAGAAGGAAGCCTCAGGGGAAATGCATTCATTGGATTTATTAAATCATTCAAAAGCAGCTGTGTCTACTATGTGCACTATGGGCTAGTTTCCTGGACACAGATTAAGCCTAGTCCTGGACACAGATTAAGCCTAGTCCTGGACACAGATTAAGCCTAGTCCTGGACTACAAAGGACTAAATGTTCAATAGAGATTCTTCATTGAAAGTGCTTCTTAGTCCAAAATTATGTTTAATCTTTGTCCGAGAAATGGTCCCAATATGATTTTACGGTTAAATCATTACTGTTAAAAATGTTTAATCTAGAAAAGAAAGCAAAAAAATCTGTTTATTTTACCATTACCTGGATGACCCCGTCAAAGTTTTTGACCTTGAGGTGCGGCGGGAGCTTGAACTGGTTGCGTATATCATTGCGCCGCTTCCCAGTGTAGGGCACGTCGACGGTGAGGACCAAGGCTTTGTAGCCCAGGGCCTCCACACGGTGAACGATCGACTCAGACAGCTTCCTGTCCCGGTACACATAGAGCTGGAACCAGCGGTAGCCGTTAGGTGCTGCAGCCACGATCTCCTCCACAGAGCAGGTGGAGTAGGTACTGGTGATGTAACAGGTGTTCACTGCCTCCGTACCTGAGGAAAGAGCGAGCTTTTGAGTTTATCACCCCTAGGATACACTGTGACAATAAAGCTATTGCTCTGCAGAGCTCAACCTCTACAGCTGTTAAACCCCTCCTAGTCCTCACCCTGGCAGTGGCCATCTCTCCCTCATGCCAGGCCAGGCAGTGGAAGGCAGTGGGGGCGATGCCCACTGGGAAGCTGATCTCCGTGCCCTGCACCGTGGTCCTGGTGTCACTCACCGACACATCTCGTAGAATCCGTGGTCGCAGACGGATCCTGGGACAGAGACAAATGTATTATTTTGAGTCACATTGTTACCAGATCTTCCTAGCACTCCAGTTTGACGTGTGGTGTTGAGTGGTTGTGACATTGAATTGTATGTCTTGTAGTTTACAGAACAGGGAGAAGCACCTACCGTTTGTAGGCCAGCAGATTGTCGTCCCTGGTGCAGCACTCGTCTGCTCCGGCTGCGTAGTAGTCCCAGGTTGCCTTGGAGAGGTGCTCTTTGGCATACTCCTCAAAATCTGTGAGACATACCATAGCCATCTCAGCACAGCGGATCCCCTCTCTGTGGGATATATGATCACTGTCAGGGACAGCAGATGTAAAGCAATGTCAATTACACTATCAGGTAAGCCTGTCTTAAAAGCAGAACTGGAGAAATAGTTATGGCATTGATTGAGATTTAACACAGTAAAATCACTGTACATTGTTGTGCAATTGAAACATATCGTAGCTGCAAACAGCTTCTGGTGCATATTTCACAAGAATACAGTGTGGAAATTTGTGGTGTCACCAGAACCTGGCTTTCAGAGCTTTCGACCCAAATGATTTTGGCTCAACAGCGAGTCATTTGCGCTGCTGGGATGGTGAATTAAACTAAGCTACACAGCATTACACACTGCTGTAAGGGATTTCCTCTTCCGAAGAGGAGAGGCGAAAAGGGTCGGAGGACCAATATGCGGCGTGGTAAGTGTCCATGGTTCTTTTAATACGAAAATGTACACATGAACAACTGAATACAAAAACGTGGCATGAACGAAACCCAAAACAGTACCGTGTGGTGAAAACACAGACACAGAAACAAACACACAGTGAAACCCAGGCTACCTAAGTATGATTCTCAATCAGAGACAACTAATGACACCTGCCTCTGATTGAGAACCATACTAGGCCGAAACATAGAAATACACAAATCATAGAAAAACAAACATAGACTGCCCACCCCAACTCACGCCCTGACCATACTAAATAATGACAAAACAAAGAAAATAAAGGTCAGAACGTGACAACTGCATTGGAAATACAGCTGGGCTTGGATCTGTACGCACAGAGATGACCTCAAATAACCTAAAGTTAATTAAGGACACAATACAAAACTAGCCAACTTGTCAACTCCCATGTTTATTGTAAATATTCCTAGTGGACTAGTACAATACTAAGCAATTGTCACAACAGAGAAAGAAATCTACACAATCAAAATACCAGAAAACATAACAGTGCAGTCATATTCATCTTTTTCCATTTCTAAAAAATAATTACAGCAGCCTATGAATCTCATTGTCTTCATTTGAGTAGTTGAACTATTATAGACCCCCCCCCCAGAGGAAGTTGACGCCACTACTTCTTCTTCTTCTATGATATCATGGTGGTCCGCAAACAAACGTTTAAGGTGCATGCCGCCACCTACTTTGCTGGAGTGTGCAATCAATCATGGTTTGCTTAATTCTGTACTACTAAGAAAATAACATTAAATGACCAAATAAATCCCTACTAACTTCTACCATTTCAACAGTAACATATGCTACCCCATAACTATTTTGTCATATCCACTATAACCTTCAACCTGGCATTTGTGCTTTCCACAAACCGAGTCGTGTTGATAACCTTACCAATGAAAACTATGTTCACTATCAAAGTGTCAAAGTGACACAGCCCATTCATTCCACCAATCTGTTTGACAGACTCTGCATATGATACATCATGAATGATTATATATCTCTCAGCCTCTCTCTGCACCTGGCATCCACCAAATGCGGCACTATGTCCCCCCCCCCCCCCCCACAATTACAACACTTGGCCTTCATATTGCTTCCACATTCACCGTAATCATGTTCCTCTCCACACGTGGCACATCTCTTCTTTCCTTTACACTGAACTGCTACATGACCCATTCTTTGGCATTTAAACACTGCCATGGGGATGGGAGAAATTCTCTGACATTGAAACTATCTGTACTTTTCCAGGTAAAACCTTTTCAAACCTCAGCAGCACTGGTAAGCTTTCAGTTCGTTGAACCTCTTTTCTACAGATCAACCTTTTGGCCTCTATCACTCTTCCTCCCTTCACATGTTCTTTAATATCATCTCTGGACATAGATATTGGGAGCCCAGTGATGACTCTCCTCAACCTAGAGTAAGCACAAGGGACATGGCTTTTAATCTTCTTCCAAATAAGCTTTTCCATTTGCAGAATCTTCCCTTGCCGAGCCTGGCTACCACAAAATATTAACAATGTACCTTTTCCAATGAACCGGGCTAGTTTGACTTCACCTATCTCTTTCTCTACGGCATTGGATAGGATAGGGTGTACGCCAGTATTTCAATGTAATGTCCTGTCCTAGAGAGGAAATGTATGTTTAGGTTTCATCTCCGAAGAATGACGAAGGCTACTTATACATATTCACAAATTAGGTGTTTGAATTTTCATGTGGATTTGATAAACATCAACAAATAGGGAACTGACAGCTGTCAGTGTAGCTAGCTAGCATACTAACCGAATATAGCTGATTATACATAGAATTGGTTATATCGTTATTTCCCATAGGGCCGCGCACAATTGACCCGGCGCCGTCCGGGTTTGGCTGGGGTAGGCCGTTATTGTAAATAAGAATGACATGCCTAGTTAAATAAAGGTTCAATAAAAACATTAATACAAAATACATGTCTTACTTCCCATTCTCTTTGCTGATGATACCAATTTGATTTTATCACACAAGAATTTTGATTCACTAATTAATGAAACCAACTCAGGCATGACCAAATTTCTGAATGGTTTCAGATAAACAAATGATCTTGAAATGTTTAAAAAGAAATCTAACTTTATTGTATTCACTAGTAAGAACAAGAAATATTGTAAAAAAAGAAAAAGCCAGAATCCCAATTGGTGGGACTGATATGGATCAAGTCACATCCACTAGATTACTCATAGTTCTTACTGATGAACAGTTGTCCTGGAAAGATAATTTTCAGTTGGTCTGCAGCAAAGTGATGAAATCTGTTTGGTGTCATCAGGAAGATTAGTGGTTTGGTTCATCAGTCTTGCTTCCTTACTCTTTACTATAGCTTAATTTACCCATATCTCATTTACTGTTATATTGTCTGGGCCAGTAAATATTTTACATTTACATTTAAGTCATTTAGCAGACGCTCTTATCCAGAGCGATTTCTCCTACATACAATAATTACTCATCATACAAAATACATTTGCAAGACCGTCCACCTCCTCTAATTACCTGGCTCTATCTGCACCTTTGTTTAAGAAACTTGAAATATTGTCTATATACGACATCAATGTACGCCAATTGTGCATTTTCATCTACAAATACTCATGCCTCAAAAACAGTTCACCTAAACCCTTCCATGGATTCTTCCAGGTTAATTTTGAAATCCATCTATATAACTCAAGACGCTGCGATAACCTTCACCTTCCCCTCTGTCGCACCTCACGTAGTCAATTCTCTATCAGATACAGTGGTACCATACTCTGGAATTCTTATCTTCACATTGCCAAAATTCCCTCAATAACGAAGACTGGGGGTCAGCCTGATGAACCAAACTACTCAGTAATCTCCTCCATATAGCCCAACTCTCACACACTCACACACATTTCAAAAAAACATATGCTGTTTATTCTTTTTTTGTGATTGCTGATTGGTTTATTTGTACATTTATGATTGGTGGGTTTTGTTACCTGTTTTATCTTTGTACTTATGTATTGTATATTGTTTTGTGGTTTTTATATAATCCTTTGGGCTTCCAAACCCACCTGCACACTGTTTTTTATTTATTTGTTTTAAACCACTGGTCTATCTTTGTCTTTGCCATCTATTGCTATTTTAAGTTTTGGCATCCTCCATAAATTGCATCCGTGAATCTGTGATTGAAAGAATAAGATGAAACTCTGGTCATATTGATAACTATTGAAAGATATGTGTTTTTCTACATTGTAAAGGACATGGTGCAACCTTTGGTAGGTAGTCTGCAGTAAAGCATGTTATACTTTAGTAGACACTTTTATCCAGAGCAACTTATAATAGTGAGTGCATACATCTTTGTACTGGTCCCTGTGGGAATTGAACCCACACCCCTGGCGTTGCAAGCACCATGCTCTACTAACTGTGCAACACGGAACCAAGCAAGCCCATGCTCATGGTTCTTACAGGGGAAGTTAAATTATAGACTACAATGACTTTGCTCATGATCATGCATGCCGCAAATGACATGTTCAGTAATTACAGTGCTTTCAGAAAGTATTCACACCCCTTGACTTTTTCTACACAACAGCCTGAATTTAAAATAGATTAAATTTAGATTTTTTTGGTCACTGGCTTACACGCAATATCCCACATTGTCAAAGTGGAATTATGTTTTTCAAAAAGTTTACAAATCAATAAAAAATGAAAAGCTGAAATGTATTGAGTCAGTAAGTATTCAAACCTATTGTTATGGGAAATCTAATTAAGTTCAGGAGTAAAAATGTGCTTAACAAGTCACATAATAAGTTGCATGGACTCACTCAGTGTGCAGTAATAGTGTTTAACATGATTTTTGAATGACTACCTCATCTCTGTATCCCACACATACAAGTATATGTAAGGTCCCTCAGTCAAGCAGTGAATTTCAAACACATATTCATCCACAACGACCAGAGGGGTTTTCCAATGCCTCGCAAAGAAGGGCATGTATTGGTAGATGGGTAAAAAAAGCAGACATTGAAAATTCCTTTGAGCATGGTGAAGTTATTCATTACACTTTGGATGGAATATCAATAGATGCAGTCGCTACAAAGATACAGGCGTCCTTCCTAACTCAGTTGCTGGAGAGGAAGAAAACCGATCAGCGATTTTACCATGAGGCCAATGTAGACTTTAAAACAGTTACAGAGTTTAGTGGCTGTGATAGGAGAAAACTGAGGATGGATCAACAACATTTGAGTTACTCTACAATACTAATCTAATTGACAGAGTGAAAAGAAGGAAGCCTGTACATAGTACAAATATTCCCAAACATGCATCCTGTTTGCAACAAGGCACTAAAGTAATGCTACAAAAAATGTGGCAAAGCAATTCATTTTTGTCCTGAATACAAAGTGTTATGTTTGGGGAACACTCCATATTTTCAAGCATAATGGTGGCTTCATCATGTTATGGGTATGCTTGTAATTGTTAAGGACTGGGGAGTTTTTCAGGATAAAAAAGAAACAGAAGGTAGCTAAGCACAGACAAAAATCCTAGAGGAAAACCTGATTCAGTCTGCTTTCCACCAGAGACTGGCAGGTTAATTCACCTTTCAGCAGGACAATACCCTAAAACACTTGGCAAAATCTACATTGCAGTTGCATACCAAGAAGACAGTGAATGTTCCTGAGTGGCCGAGTTACAGTTTTGACTTAAATCTGATTGAAAATCTATGGCAAAACTTGAAAATGGTTGTCTAGCCATGATCAACAACCAATTTAAAGAATTCTGAAAATAATAATGGCCAAATATTGTACAATCCAGGTGTGCAAAGCTCTTAGACTTACCCAGAAAGGCTCACAGCTGTAATCGGTGATTCTAACATATTTTGACTCAGGAGTGTGAATACTTATGGAAATTAGATATTTCTGTATTCTATTTTAAATACATTTGCAAAAATGTCTAACAACATGTTTTCACTTTGTCATTATGGGCTATTGTGTGTTTTTTTTAAATCAATTTTTAATTCAGGTGGTAACACAACCAATAGAATAAATCAAGGGGTATGACTACTTTCTGAAGGCACTATATACTGTAAGTGTCACGCTCTGACCATAGTTCTGTTATTTTATTCTTTGTTTTAGTATGGTCAGGGCGTGAGTTGGGGTGGGCAGTCTGTTTGTTTTTCTATGTTGGTTTTATGTTCGGCCTAGTATGGTTCTCAATCAGAGGCAGGTGTCGTTAGTTGTCTCTGATTGAGAATCATACATAGGTAGCCTGGGTTTTACTTTTGGTTTGTGGGTGTTTGTTTTCCGTGTGAGTGTTTGGTCCACACGGTACTGTTTCGGTTTTGTATATTTCACGTTTATTGTTTTGTATTTCAGTGTTCAGTTCGTTTCATTAAAGATTACATCATGAACACTTACCACGCTGCGCTTTGGTCTGATCCTTACTCCTTCTCAGAGGAAGAGGAGGAAATCCGTTACAGAAACACCCACCACAAGAGGACCAAGCAGCATGGTAACGGGCAGCAGCAGCGGCCGAAAACACAAGACTCCTGGATTTGGGAGGAGATTTTGGACGGCAAGGGACCCTGGGCACAAGCAGGGGAATATCGCCGCCCTAAAGCAGAGCTGGAGGCAGAGAAAGCGGAGAGGCGCCGGTATGAGGAGGCCGCACGGCAGCGTGGCTGGAAGCCCGAGAGGCAGCCCCAAAAATGTCTTGGGGGGAGGCACACAGGGAGTGTGGCGAAGCCAGGTAGGAGACCTGCGCCAACTTCCCGTGCTTACCGGAGAGTGAGAGGGACCGGGCAGGCACCATGTTATGCGGTGGAGCGCATGGTGTCCCCGGTGCGTGTGCATAGCCAGGTGCGGTACATTCCAGCTCCTCGTATCGGCCGGGCTAGAGTGGGCATCGAGCCAGGTGCCATGAAGCCGGCTCTACGCATCTGGTCTCCAGTGCGTCTCCTCGGGCTGGCGTACATGGCACCAGCCTTACGCATGGTGTCCCCGGTTCGCCAGCACAGCCCAGTGCGGGCTATTCCACCTCGCCACACTGGCCTGGCTACGGGGAGCATTCAACCAGGTAAGGTTGGGCAGGCTCGGTGCTCAAGAGCTCCAGTGCGCCTGCATGGTCCGGTCTATCCGGTGCCACCTCTACGCACCAGCCCTCCGGTGGCAGCCCCCCACACCAGGCTGTCTTTCCGTCTTCTCCCTACAGGTGCTCCCGCCTGTCCGGCGCTGCCGGAGTCTCCAGCCTGACCGGTGCTGCCGGAGTTTGCTGCCGGAGTCTCCCGCCTGTACGGCGCCGCCAGCGTCTCCCTTCTGTCCTGAGCCGCCAGAGTCTCCCGTCTGTCCTGAGCCGCCAGCCAGCCAGGAGCCGCCAGCCAGGAGCCACCAGCCAGCCAGGAGCCGCCAGGAGCCGCCAGCCAGCCAGGAGCCGCCAGCCAGCCAGGAGCCGCCAGAGCCATCAGTCAGCCAGGCGATGCCGGAATCGCCCTTCACTCCGGAGCTGCCGGAGTCTCCCGCCTGTCTGGCACTGCCGGAGTCTACCGTCCATTCGGGACTCGTGGCGAGGGTCCCCAGGCCGAGGTCGGCGCCGAGGGTCGCTGCTCAGAAGAGGCCACAGGGGCGGTTGAGGAGGCGGACAAAAAACTATGGTGAAGTGGGGTCCACGTCCCGCGCCAGAGCCGCCACCGCGGACAGACGCCCACCCAGACCCTCCCCTATAGGTTCAGGGGGGGGGGGGGGGGGGGGGGTACTGTCACGTTCTGTTATTTTATTCTTTGTTTTAGTATGGTCAGGGCGTGAGTTGGGGTGGGCAGTCTATGTTTGTTTTTCTATGTTGGTTTTATGTTTGGCCCAGTATGGTTCTCAATCAGAGGCAGGTGTCGATAGTTGTCTCTGATTGAGAATCATACTTAGGTAGCCTGGGTTTCACTTTTGGTTTGTGGGTTTTTGTTTTCCGTGTGAGTGTTTGGGCCACACGGTACTGTTTCGGTTTTGTATATTCCACGTTTATTGTTTTTGTATTTCAGTGTTCAGTTCGTTTCATTAAAGATTATATCATGAACACTTACCACGCTGCGCTTTGGCACGATCCTTACTCCTCCTCTGACGAAGAGGAGGAAATCCGTTACAGTAAGTTCCTGGAATTTTCTTTCAAGGGTGCCATTTCACCCTTTACCCACTTGTCATTTCTAGCTGTTACACCAATCAAAGCAGGGGAGTGAATAGTGAAGCAAAACTTTAGTCAAAACCTTTCATCTTGGGGTGACGGCGGGATCATTACACCCAATTATACCATTTATAAAATGTTCATATATATATATATATTTACACTGAACAAAAATATGAATGCAACATTTAAAGTGTTGGTCCCGTGTTTCATGAGCTGAAATAAAAGATCCACGAAATGTTCCATACACAAGCTTTTTCTCAAAAATGTTGTGCACAAATTTGTTTACATCCCTGTTAGTGAGCATTTCTCCTTTGCCAAGATAATCCATCCACCTGACAGGTGTGGCATATCAAGAAACAGCATGATCATTACCTTGTGCTGGGGACAGTGTAAGGCCACACTGAAATGTTCAGTTTTGTCACACAACACAGATGCCTCAAGTTTTGAGGGTGTGTGCAATTGGCATGCTGACTGCAGGAATGTCCCCCAGAGCTGTTGCCAGATAATTGAATGTTAGTTTCCCTAACATAAGCGGCCTCCATCGTCGTTTGAGAGAATTTGACCGTATGTACAACCGGCCTCACACCCACAGACCACTTGTATGGCATTATGTGGGCGAGTGGTTTGCTGATGTCAACGTTGCGAACAGAGTGCCCCATGGTGGCGGTGGATTTATAGTATGGGCAGGCATAAGCTACAGACAACAAACAAGATTGCATTTTATTGATAGCAATTTGAATGCACAGAGATACCGTGACGAGATCCTGAGGCCCATTGTCATTCCATTCATTCACCGCCATCACCTCATGTTTCAGCATGATAATGCACAGTCCCATGTCGCAAGGATCTGTACACAATTCCTGGAAGCTGAAAATGTCCCAGTTCTTCCATGGCCTGCTTACAAATGTCACCCACTGAGCATGTTTGGGATGTTCTGGATCAGACTATTCTCAATTTAATCTTGTCTTTACTAATATGTAAAATGAGTTTTGATTTAGAATGGCCCCTTATCAAATGGTCAGGTACAGGGGCAGAGGAAGAATCCATGTCATCTGTATGCACTGGAATAGAGAATGAAGGCAGCACGCTTTTCTACCGTTTGGTTTTCAATGATGCCTGGTAGGCTACTTCGGTTTTATAGCAGATCATGTGCTTAATATGAGCAAGCTGACAAATAAATATGAGAACTTATTTAAATCCAAGCATCAACTACTGTGTGAGGAGCATGCTCTGCGCGACAGGTTATATTCCTCCCAAACTGTATACCATGGCCTCTCCAACCCTGTTCCTGCATCTACCCAGTGCTTAATTTGGGAAACCAAGTCAAATCTGTTTTGTTGTGTTGGTAATTTCAACCTGCTGTTGGACTTCTTTCTTCAAATTGGTCATCACAGTGGGGTGAGTTTTAAAAGTGTGATACTGTTTTGAAGACAAGTGATTGATGTGACTTTTGCTAGCATTTGCATTGACATCAGAGTGGTTAGATGGACAATAGAGTGCTGAGTACCAGGCCATCAGGACCTGATGGTAGTTAGCAGGTTGGGTACGTACTACCAATACATGTCCAGATTCCAAGCAGGAGATTACTGTGACTCAATGGTCACATGGAATTTTACTGCGGTCTCATGACTGTGGTGTTGACTCATAACTGTGGTGTTGACTCATGACTGTGGTGTTGACTCATGACTGTGGTGATGACTCATGCCTGTGGTGATGACTCATGACTGTGGTGTTGCGGTAATACTGTGACTAGAACAGCCCTAGTGCAAAAACACAAGTTTGCACCCACTATTTTAATTTGCTCCATGGCTCAGGCGGCCAAGTGGACACAAGTGGCTGTTTAACTCATCTCAGTCATGAAGAGGAAGAACTTTGCAGCTGTTTCTGACTAATAAACAACGCCATGCTGGTGGATGGTAACATTCAAATGAAACTAAATGTAGGCTGAAAATAATTTGGATGTAATAGCATAAGAAAAAACACTGCAATCACATGGATCTGCAGGAAGTAGGCAGGTCAGATTTGTCACATAAAGTGAAAAAATATCATACTTTGTCTAAAGCGATGACTGATTGATTTAAATCGTTGTGCAACAGCATGGGTAAGTTCTGGCCATCCTCTTTCAGTGAGAAAAAGTGGATTTAGACAGGTCTGGACATTTAACAGGCAGTATACATTTTTTTAAAATAAATGTATTCATCTAGTCATTGTCATTTCATGAAATGTCAGTTTGTGAAAAAAAGCAAAAAAACTCACATCAATAGAGGTGCTCATGTGAGCAAAACAGCTGAAATGCAACACACACAGCAACGTGTCAAATGACATTATGAAGGGTCTACTAATATCATTCTGATACAACTAATCACTCTAGTCCTCAGTGACATAGACACATACAAATCCATTCGGAAATGTCTGGTTAACAGAGCAATGCACTCATGAGTTAGATCTATTCCAATTGTGTGATTGTGCGCTTTTGTGTGAGTTAAATAAAACTATCATAGAGATTAACACTGGCAGTGAGTGTGACCCCGCTGTGACCTTTGGAGTTATTGTGCTTACAGAGGCTGGAATTGTGCTGATGGCACAGCAAGCCAAAGAGAAGGGAGGGTAGTTGCACATTACATACTACAGCACAGATGGGGACATACATACTAGGCCTACACATAAAACACACAGAATGTGTGTCACAGCATGGTCAGTAACACACAGCACTACAGTACATGTATAGCAGGGTGGTCAGTGACCTAGACCTAGAGTACATTGCACACAATAACTTGAACGACTACTGTAGTCTACATACCAAATTATCACAGGGTTGTTAGTGACTCCTCAACTGACAGGTTTATCTTTGAGTTTGCCTGACAGAGATTTTTATTGCGCAATTTTATCTGAGTTTACTGTATGTGACTGTATCTGACAGTCGCTAAGTTCACCTGCTGACCTGAGTAGCCACTCACCGATTACAGCTGGTGCTCATTGTCTCTGAATGAACTTCAAAACTCCTGGCAGAGTCATAACCTGGAAGAAAATTAAGATACAAATGATTTGTCCCCAGATTGAAAAGCAAAAAATATATAGTCAACCTCCAATAAAACAACGTCAAAAAACACAAATCATAAAAAGTCAATGATGCTTTTTGTTGTGCGGTGTGTATAACTGTTGACCGTACATCTCCCATGCTGTGATTGACAACAATGTGATCTATGAACACCTGAGGGCAGTGCAATACAGAATAAAGGGATGATAAACAGAGCTGCTCAATCTCTACCTGTATAATATGCCAGGCTATCACACATTCAACACGGGAACATGACAGGTCAAATCCCTACTGTTCAGCCATTCAAATGAACATAGCTGTTGACATAGAGTATTATCTCAAGTGGCCTACTGTAAAATGATTTATGTTGAATTTTGAGGCCTTCATTAAAAACCCTTAGATGAGGTGACATCAAAAAACGTTACATTAGTTGTTTAAACAATGATCATACTATTTCCCATCAATTATGTCTTCTGTTGAATTTGCAAGATAGACTTGCAGGTAAGGTTCAGATCCGATCAGTTCTAAAGTAATGATTCTCCACAAATATCAGTCAAGTTCGATGAACATGATGTTAAGTGAATGTTAACCTGTGTCCTATAGATTGTGAATGATAAATGACCTCCCTCTCTACACCTGTCATTTAGGTGCTTTCAATGGGTGTTCAAAGCACATTGTTATGGTACATTTCTAGAAGAGCAGCTGTGTGTATTATAATAAACGTCTATGGAAGATAGCATACATATAACAGAAAATAAAATGACCTTTTGAAAAAAAAATCCAGGTTTGGTTTACTGTAGATCACATCACATGTAAATAATTATGACTTCAGATGTTTTGATATTTATCAAAGAAAGCAGCTACATATCAGTTTCCAAAGATACAGGAAGTGATGGGTGTTACTGAGCAATGCACATCTTGTACTTTTTGTTTACAGGGTCTTCTTCTCTCTCCCTCTCCCTCTCTCTATTATGTTAATAGATGTAGTCCTACAGTAGATGATGTAAAAAGGCCCTGGGGGAAACCACACAGGAGAAATATGTGAGGTGTCTTACCTTGTCCTTTAACTTGTCCTAGTTTGCTCTCCAAGCCTGTCACCTTTCATATGACACAAGTGTGCAGGGCAGGACAGTGTCAGGGGCAGGGCAACTCTAGCTCCACTCCCCCCACTCATTCACACACACTGGCTCAATACTAACCTCCCCTGTCAGCAGTATGGGGCCCCTGTTCTCTCTTTGTACATGCCTGATAAAGGGGGGCAGATAGGATAGCATAGCAACCCTTCTCTTCAATTGTATTGATGGGTGTATGGATGGATGGGTGGGTGACTGAATGAGTGAGTGAGAGTGAGTGGGTGAGTGAGTGGCTGACAGTCATATTACTTACGAGATAGTGTGCGTGTACATTCATGAGTATCCTGTCCTCCTGGTTACAGTTGAATGACTACTGCTTTTTGGATTCTTGATTCATTATTGTCTTAATCTTTTCATGTGCACAGTACCCTGTTGACTGTAAATCATTACTGTCAAAGTCCTCTGCAAAGGTCCTACAAAGGAGGCTGTATACCCACACTACACATCTTTTCACTACATAGAAAGGAGGATGGAGTAGAGAGAAAGAGAGCGAGAGAGAAACAGAGTGATTGACACAGAGAGAGAGAGTGAGAAAATAAGAGTGAATTCAATAAATGTCACAGCGTCTGAACTTGCCACGAACGTAACAAAATTCCCTGAAATGTTGTTCAAGCATTCTAAAACAGCAGTGGGAGTAGTGGTGCTAAATTAGATTTTGTCTCTATTTCATTACTACCTTGGAATTCGGTTCATTCTTAGTCAATTTTACCGCTGCAGTAACAGAGCCAGCTCTCTTAAAACAGCTCTTTGCTGAGTGTTTTATTTTGATTAAATTTGAAGACTGTGAAGGTGTAGGCCAGGGGCTGGGGGTTGAGACTGGGGTTGGGACTTTAAAAAATATGGCCAAGTCTCACACGTTGGCGTCCCCTCTGAGGGCCATGGGGAGGTGGCACTGTTACCTGCTCTAAGTGAAGTGTAAATTGTGTTATTCCACAGCTGGCTCTGATGCCTATCTCGCTCCCAACTCCTCAGACGCTTTAGGAGAGAAGGGGAGAAAACCTCTTCCACATGTTGTCTCTCCCTCAGGCTTTTGCTCGGCTAGCCCAGAACATGTTTGTTGAATTGTTAAGGTGTTCTCCTGCCCTGGGAAGCATCCTCAACTCTTTCTATACCTCTGTCTAAGTTGCCCTCTTTTTCTCAGTTTGAGAAAAAAATTAATGACTTTGTAGACTTTGTAGGTTTGTAGTCTCAGGTGTTTGGGTCTCATTGTTTCATTCCACCTTGCATCGAGGCCATAAGGCTGGCTGTTGATTACAGTTCTTAGATCAGGGAAAAGCAGTATGTGACCAGGGACTAGGGGTCAAATGTGTGGCAGATTTCCCACCCAACAGATTGCGTTGTGAACTGGACATGCAGTTGACTAAATAGCGAGAGTAAAAATCGGGAACGAAAGACGGTCAGATTTTAGGCCAATAAAAGTTCTTAAACGTTTTACTCCGATAAAAAAGAAAAGAAATTGGAGACCTGTTCTAAGAATGCAGCAATCAAAATAAACACATTATACAGAAATCCACAATGCAGTGACAGCAGGTGTAAGCCCCATCTGTTACACAGGCACAGATATACAGTAGTTGTTTCTCTGCTTCTCTACTGTACAGTGAACAGTAGAGTGAAAAAGCCCTAAAGTGAACACATGAGTTGTTGTAAATGTCATGTACTGGATGAATGATGGATGTCTCCAGTGTTTAATGCCTGGGAGAGACAGGGAGCATAACTCACAGTTTAACTGACAATGAGCCGTCGTGATTCATCTATACTCTGTATTCTCACTCCTCTCATCTACAGTATCTGTATGGGAGACTTTCCAGCCAGCACATTTGGTTCCTTGGAAGCTGTAGGAATGTAGGTTTTTGGTTTCCAATTGGTTCCGGGAACAAAGCCATACGTTTCCCGACTGGTAAAACTGATAGTTTTAACGTTCTGAGAACAGAAGTGAAAATTGAACATTAATCTATTGCTTGCAGGAAGGTTCTGAGAATGTTTTACTATGGTTCCTGAAAGTTTTCCAGGGAGGTTTTGTTAACACTATTTGGAGTAAAAAAAGAAAAAAACCTTTCACTGAATGTTTCAATTGGACTTTTCATAACACTGCTAGCTTATTTTGGGTATACTTTATTGAACTCAAAGGACACATGACAATTCACATGAAATAGGACACATTCAATTAATTTCCTTAGGCATTATTTATGCAAACTAGGGCTGACCCCAATTAGTCGACTGGTCAATTGTTTGGTTGTTAGTGTCACGCCCTGGTCGAAGTATTTTGTGTTTATCTTCATGTATTGGGTCAGGCCTGTTATGCAGGTGAGTGAGGACCCAAAAGCGATATAACAGAAACAGAGTCTTTTAATGTCCAAACAGGGAAAACATAAATCCTCAATCATTACAGGGGAAGTCCAAACAGGGAAAACACAAATCCTCTAGTTTAACAGGAGAGTCCCCCTTCTAGTTGTTGAGGAGAGTTGCAGGGCTAGCGGCAACAGACTGCAGGTCCCTTCGGGTAGGCGCGGGCCGTAGCGGATAGAGACACCTGCTCACACGCAGTATCTGAAGACGAGGCAGAATACAACAGGACGGAACAAAGGCAACGCAAACAAGAATCCGACAAGGACAGAAGCAGAAACAGAGAGAGAAATAGAGACTTAATCAGAGGGCAAAATAGGGGACAGGTGTGAAAGAGTAAACGAGGTCGTTAGGAGAATGAGGAACAGCTGGAAGCAGGAACGGAACGATAGAGAGAGAGAGGGATAAAAGAGAGAAAGAAACCTAATACGACCAGCAGGGGGAAACGAAGAGAAGAGAAAGCACAGGGACAAGACATGACAATACAATACATGACAGTACCCCCCCACTCACCGAGCGCCTCCTGGCGCACTCGAGGAGGAAACCTGGCGGCAACGGAGGAAATCATCGATCAGCGAACGGTCCAGCACGTCCCGAGATGGAACCCAACTCCTCTCCTCAGGACCGTAACGGGAAACGATGAAGAGGGAATCTTAGTGCAATTATTATTATAAAAATGAGACACGGGTAGAGAACTGTAAGAGTTTGAGCAATCAGGACCAAACAGGCCAGGAGAGTAACAACTTGGGACAGACTGAGACACAGCAAGTGCAGGAGCAGGACCAGGAGAGATGCGGTGGCTGGGGACAGACTGAGACACAGCAAGGGCAGGAAAGATGCGGTGGCAGGGGACAGACTGAGACACAGCAAGGGCAGGAGAGATGCGGTGGCTGGGGACAGACTGAGACTGTCATGCTGGTGAATGAGGACCCAAAAGCGACTTGGCGAAAACAGAGTATTTAATCCAGCATAAACTTTACAAAACAAAAAAGCATAATACTACACGTAAAGACGAGAACAGACTGGAGACTTGATCGAGAACTGCAGGTTGCCTCGGGAAGGCACTTGAACCTAGCAGACTCAGACACCTGCTCACCACGCAGCATCTGAGGGAAACACGACACGACAGGGCAAAACATAGACACAGCACGGTGAATTATAAATGAGGATCCGACAGGGCAGGTACGGGAAACAAGGAGAGAAATAGGGACTCTAATCAGGGAAAAGGATCGGGAACAGGTGTGGGAAGACTAAATGATGATTAGGGGAATAGGAACAGCTGGGAGCAGGAACGGAACGATAGAGAGAAGAGAGAGCGAGAGAGTGAGAGAGGGAGGGGGAGAGAGAGGGCTAGAAAGAGGGAAAGAACCTAATAAGACCAGCAGAGGGAAACGAATAGAATGGGAAGCACAGGGACAAGACATGATAATAAATGACAAAACATGACAGAGACACAGCAAGGCCAGGAGCAGGACCAGGAGAGATGCGGTGGCTGGGGACAGACTGAGACACAGCAAGGCCAGGAGCAGGACCAGGAGAGATGCGGTGTCTGGGGACAGACTTAGACACAGCAAGGCCAGGAGCAGAAGCAGGAAGAGAGTTACCGGACTTAGTCTGCGCGCAGTCCGAACAAGCAGCCACGAAACGACGCGTGTCACGCTCCTGAGTGGGCCACCAAAAACGCTGGCGAAAAGAAGCAAGCGTACCCCGAACGCCGAGGTGGCCGGCTAACTTGGCAGAGTGAGCCCACTGAAGAACGGCCAGACGAGTAGGAACGGGAACGAAAAGAAGGTTCCTAGGACAAGCGCGCGGAGACGGAGTGTGAGTGAGTGCTTGCTTTACCTGCCTCTCAATTCCCCAGACAGTCAACCCGACAACACGCCCCTCAGGGAATCTCCCCTCGGGGTCGGTGGAGGCTACTGAAGAACTGAAGAGACGGGATAAAGCATCAGGCTTGGTGTTCCTTGAGCCCGGACGATAAGAAATAACGAACTCGAAATGAGCGAAATACAGCGCCCAACGAGCCTGACGCGCATTAAGTCGTTTGGCAGAACGGATGTACTCAAGGTTCTTATGGTCAGTCCAAACGTCAAAAGGAACGGTCGCCCCCTCCAACCACTGTCGCCATTCGCCTAGGGCTAAGCGGATGGCGAGCAGTTCGCGGTTTGCCACATCATAGTTACGTTCAGACGGCGACAGGTGATGAGAAAAATACGCGCAAGGGTGGACCTTATCGTCAGAATGGGAGCGCTGGGACAGAATGGCTCCCACGCCCACCTCTGACGCGTCTACCTCGACAATGAACTGTTTAGTGACGTCAGGTGTAACAAGGATAGGAGCGGATGTAAAACGCTTCTTGAGGAGATCAAAAGCTCCCTGGGCGGAAACGGACCACTTAAAGCACGTCTTGACAGAAGTAAGGGCTGTGAGAGGAGCTGCCACTTGACCGAAATTACGAATGAAACGCCGATAGAAATTTGCGAAACCGAGAAAGCGCTGCAGTTCGACACGTGACTTAGGGACGGGCCAATCGCTGACAGCATGGACCCTAGCGGGATCCATCTGAATGCCTTCAGCGGAAATAACAGAACCGAGAAAAGTGACGGAGGAGACATGAAAAGCGCACTTCTCAGCCTTCACATAAAGACAATTCTCTAAAAGGCGCTGGAGGACACGTCGAACGTGCTGAACATGAATCTGGAGTGACGGTGAAAAAATCAGGATATCGTCAAGGTAAACGAAAACAAAGATGTTCAGCATGTCACTCAGTACATCATTCACTAATGCCTGAAAGACAGCTGGAGCATTAGCGAGACCGAACGGCAGAACCCAGTATTCAAAATGCCCTAACGGAGTGTTAAACGCCGTTTTCCACTCGTCCCCCTCCCTGATGCGCACGAGATGGTAAGCGTTACGAAGGTCCAACTTAGTAAAGAACCTGGCTCCCTGCAGAATCTCGAAAACTGAAGACATAAGGGGAAGCGGATAACGATTCTTAACCGTTATGTCATTCAGCCCTCGATAATCCACGCAGGGGCGCAGGGTCCCGTCCTCTTCCTTAACAAAAAAGAACCCCGCTTCGGCGGGAGAGGAGGAAGGGACCACGGTACCGGCGTCGAGAGCTACAGACAAATAATCTTTGAGAGCCTTACGTTCGGTAGCCGACAGAGAGTCTAGTCTACCCCGTGGGGGAGTGGTACCCGGAAGGAGATCAATACAACAATCATACGACCGGTGAGGAGGAAGGGAGGTGGCCCTGGACCGACTGAAGACCGTGCGCAGATCATGATATTCCTCCGGCACCCCTGTCAAATCACCAGGCTCCTCCTGGGAAGAGGGGGCAGAAGAAACAGGAGGGATAGCAGACACTAAACACTTAACATGACAAGAGACGTTCCAGGAGAGGATAGAATTACTAGACCAATTCATAGAAGGATTATGACACACTAGCCAGGGATGGCCCAAAACAACAGGTGTAAAAGGTGAACAAAAAATCAAAAAAGAAATGGTTTCACTATGATTACCAGAGACAGTGAGGGTTAAAGGTAGCGTTTCACGCTGAATCTTGGGGAGAGGACTACCATCCAAGGCGAACATAGCCGTGGGCTCCTGATAGAGGAATTCTAAATTCCTTTAATGTTTTAATTGCCAATACCAATTAGCACTCATTTCTAATTCATTTAATGAGTTGTAAGTTCATTAATTATGCATGAAGTAGATTGAGACCCGTCTTAAAAGCCAGGTTAAAGAGCGTTTTAATTCCAGAGAATACTAACCCATACACAGATTTCCACAGGTTATAAACTCAAAATGACATCATCAGTTTCCCACGATAGCCCCGTTGTTTTTTTGTTTAGGTCCGGAGATGCTTTCTACTCCCCTCATAAACCAGACATTACAACCTGTCTAAAAGATACAGATTTCTCTCAACAATGGAATAAAACCCAAACATTCTTATCTTGTCTGAAAAGCTTTTTCTCCCCCTTGACCTTCCCAAGAGGCACAGACAATCAAATTAGTTCTGCTTACATTTTCAGTAACAGCTTAATCAATAACCTTTACTTTTCATATCATAACATAATAGTATTAGAATAAATGGTTTCTAATCATTAACGAATACATAATTGATCATCTAAACTATATTTTCCACTATCAATCCTCCCTTTGATCAAATATTATACATTCAATTCTACATCTAGTTTTATTTAATCATAAAAATATAAGTATAAACGAATTTAACTAACCTTTTTATATAGGTTTATCAGATTATCATATGAATAGACAAATAATCAACAAATCAATTATAAATGTTTATCCAACTCGTCACATTTCATTAATCAATTCTAACCTTAACTCCAACTGTTTTTAAACCTACATCAGAATCATAACTCTTCCTTCTGGATTTTCGTCACGACCTTCATTAAAAACAGTTTAATCATGGAAACAAATTACAATCTAATTCCCCTTCATCTCAACACTAGCCTCATCAAACATAAATTCCCCACAAATGACAGATCCAGATTCGTCCACTTCCTCTGTAGATATGCCACGGGTCGGAACCTGGAATTGGCCCATAACGGCCCCATCTGTAGTGTCATTGATCTCTCTATAGTCCTGGAAACAATAACTTTCATACATACACACAATCAACCACGTACATACAAGACTAGCACAGTCACACAGGTTAAGGTGGCCCATAACACCACATTTTTCCATAAATACTGTCAACCCAATTTAATTCAGAGAAATATCCACCCCAGAGTTTCTGCCAACCCGTGAGCCAGGGTGGTCAAAACAGCTGAGGCTTCGGGCACTGATTCGTCCGGAGCTGTGCCATTCGGGATGAAAGTACAACACATGTTCCCAAAGGTCACACATACCCCTTCCTTTTCAGCCAATAACATATCCAATGCAATTCTATTCTGCCAAGCCATCAGGCTGGTTGCTTCAGTCTGTTCTGCCAAACATTTAACATTTACATTTAAGTCATTTAGCAGACGCTCTTATCCAGAGCGACTTACAAATTGGTGCATTCACCTTATGACATCCAGTGGAACAGTCACTTTACAATAGTGCATCTAAATCTTAAAGGGGGGGTGAGAGGGAATACTTATCCTATCCTAGGCATTCGTTCCTTAAAGAGGTGGGGTTTCAGGTGTCTCCGGAAGGTGGTGATTGACTCCGCTGTCCTGGCGTTGTGAGGGAGTTTGTTCCACCATTGGGGGCCAGAGCAGCGAACAGTTTTGACTGGGCTGAGCGGGAGCTGTACTTCCTCAGTGGTAGGGAGGCGAGCAGGCCAGAGGTGGATGAACGCAGTGCCCTTGTTTGGGTGTAGGGCCTGATCAGAGCCTGGAGGTACTGAGGTGCCGTTCCCCTCACAGCTCCGTAGGCAAGCACCATGGTCTTGTAGCGGATGCGAGCTTCAACTGGAAGCCAGTGGAGAGAACGGAGGAGCGGGGTGACGTGAGAGAACTTGGGAAGGTTGAACACCAGACGGGCTGCGGCGTTCTGGATGAGTTGAAGGGGTTTAATGGCACAGGCAGGGAGCCCAGCCAACAGCGAGTTGCAGTAATCCAGACGGGAGATGACAAGTGCCTGGATTAGGACCTGTGCCGCTTCCTGTGTGAGGCAGGGTCGTACTCTGCGGATGTTGTAGAGCATGAACCTACAGGAACGGGCCACCGCCTTGATGTTGGTTGAGAACGACAGGGTGTTGTCCAGGATCACACCAAGGTTCTTAGCGCTCTGGGAGGAGGACACAATGGAGTTGTCAACCATGATGGCGAGATCATGGAACGGGCAGTCCTTCCCCGGGAGGAAGAGCAGCTCCGTCTTGCCGAGGTTCAGCTTGAGGTGGTGATCCGTCATCCACACTGATATGTCTGCCAGACATGCAGAGATGCGATTCGCCACCTGGTCATCAGAAGGGGGAAAGGAGAAGATTAGTTGTGTGTCGTCTGCATAGCAATGATAGGAGAGACCATGTGAGGTTATGACAGAGCCAAGTGACTTGGTGTATAGCGAGAATAGGAGAGGGCCTAGAACAGAGCCCTGGGGGACACCAGTGGTGAGAGCGCGTGGTGAGGAGACAGATTCTCGCCACGCCACCTGGTAGGAGCGACCTGTCAGGTAGGACGCAATCCAAGCGTGGGCCGCGCCGGAGATGCCCAACTCGGAGAGGGTGGAGAGGAGGATCTGATGGTTCACAGTATCGAAGGCAGCCGATAGATCTAGAAGGATGAGAGCAGAGGAGAGAGAGTTAGCTTTAGCAGTGCGGAGCGCCTCCGTGATACAGAGGAGAGCAGTCTCAGTTGAATGACTAGTCTTGAAACCTGACTGATTTGGATCAAGAAGGTCATTCAGAGATAGCAGGAGAGCTGGCCAAGGACGGCACGTTCAAGAGTTTTGGAGAGAAAAGAAAGAAGGGATACTGGTCTGTAATTGTTGACATCGGAGGGATCGAGTGTAGGTTTTTTCAGAAGGGGTGCAACTCTCGCTCTCTTGAAGACGGAAGGGACGTAGCCAGCGGTCAGGGATGAGTTGATGAGCGAGGTGAGGTAAGGGAGAAGGTCTCCGGAAATGGTCTGGAGAAGAGGGGAGGGGATAGGGTCAAGCGGGCAGGTTGTTGGGCGGCCGGCCGTCACAAGACGCGAGATTTCATCTGGAGAGAGAGGGGAGAAAGAGGTCAGAGCACAGGGTAGGGCAGTGTGAGCAGAACCAGCGGTGTCGTTTGACTTAGCAAACGAGGATCGGATGTCGTCGACCTTCTTTTCAAAATGGTTGACGAAGTTGTCTGCAGAGAGGAAGGAGGGGGGGGAGGATTCAGGAGGGAGGAGAAGGTGGCAAAGAGCTTCCTAGGGTTAGAGGCAGATGCTTGGAATTTAGCGTGGTAGAAAGTGGCTTTAGCAGCAGAGACAGAGGAGGAAAATGTAGAGAGGAGGGAGTGAAAGGATGCCAGGTCCGCAGGGAGGCGAGTTTTCCTCCATTTCCGCTCGGCTGCCCGGAGCCCTGTTCTGTGAGCTCGCAATGAGTCATCGAGCCACGGAGCGGGAGGGGAGGACCGAGCCGGCCTGGAGGATAGGGGACATAGAGAGTCAAAGGATGCAGAGAGGGTGGAGAGGAGGGTTGAGGAGGCAGAATCAGGAGATAGGTTGGAGAAGGTTTGAGCGGAGGGAAGAGATGATAGGATGGAAGAGGAGAGAGTAGCGGGGGAGAGAGAGCGAAGGTTGGGACGGCGCGATACCATCCGAGTAGGGGCAGTGTGGGAGGTGTTGGATGAGAGCGAGAGGGAAAAGGATACAAGGTAGTGGTCGGAGACTTGGAGGGGAGTTGCAATGAGGTTAGTGGAAGAACAGCATCTAGTAAAGATGAGGTCGAGCGTATTGCCTGCCTTGTGAGTAGGGGGGAAGGTGAGAGGGTGAGGTCAAAAGAGGAGAGGAGTGGAAAGAAGGAGGCAGAGAGGAATGAGTCAAAGGTAGACGTGGGGAGGTTAAAGTCGCCCAGAACTGTGAGAGGTGAGCCGTCCTCAGGAAAGGAGCTTATCAAGGCATCAAGCTCATTGATGAACTCTCCGAGGGAACCTGGAGGGCGATAAATGATAAGGATGTTAAGCTTGAAAGGGCTGGTAACTGTGACAGCATGGAATTCAAAGGAGGCGATAGACAGATGGGTAAGGGGAGAAAGAGAGAATGACCACTTGGGAGAGATGAGGATCCCGGTGCCACCACCCCGCTGACCAGAAGCTCTCGGGGTGTGCGAGAACACGTGGGCGGACGAAGAGAGAGCAGTAGGAGTGGCAGTGTTATCTGTGGTGATCCATGTTTCCGTTAGTGCCAAGAAGTCGAGGGACTGGAGGGAGGCATAGGCTGAGATGAACTCTGCCTTGTTGACCGCAGATTGGCAGTTCCAGAGGCTACCGGAGACCTGGAACTCCACGTGGGTCGTGCGCGCTGGGACCACCAGATTAGGGTGGCCGCGGCCACGCGGTGTGGAGCGTTTGTATGGTCCACACCTTTAATCGCATCTCTGGAATAATTGATAAAGCGCTGTTGATTATAATAAATATAATTAATCCAGTCTACATTGCTTGACTCTAAAAAATGCTTGACTCTAATCCTGCTAGTATCTGATTTCTTGCCTTGAACTCATCCGGCACACCTCGTGGCACCCCAATGTTATCAATATATGTCGTCAAAAGACCCAGATGGAGCATCTCTTCTCTCTCGTTTTGCTAACTTCATGTCTTGGTGTTGTATGAGTGTAAAATGCCTTCCTAAATGCACTAAAGCACATAGTCCATTCCAATCAGTCGGCAATACCACACAAACTCATTCCCCCACACATCCACCAGATGTCGACACTGGCCCATTTTATTTTATTTGGCATTCCTGCTTTCATGAACAGCTTTACCATACATGCATTCCCTTACTATACTCCACCTGGTCCCAAATTGAGTGTATGGGTTTACGTAGCCATCCCTTTCAGTGTGAGCTATGACCTGTCCACGATCAATTTGGTGATTTACACAAATACTTCCCATAGAGTCCCATGGTTCTAGACTGCCAAGGGGTGAATGACTCCAATTGATCTACACAAAATTCTACCGAGAGATCCTTGCCCAATTCCACCCTCACATCCTTACTGTTTTGTTTCAGTGACCTTTTGAGAATCTTTGGTAACATCCCATTTCCCTCATCTAGCACATGAGTCAAATTATCCTCTTTGGCACTCTCCGGGGGATCATGGTGAATCAGGAATATGGCCCCCACAATAAAACAGCTCAGGACGGTCAGTGCACAAGTGAAGCGAGAACATATCAACAGCCAGAGCCAGACACATCTTCACTTCTATGAACAAAAACAGGGGTGACAGGACAGGGAGGATTTCATACTTCATTCGAGAGTTGGCCCCCGGAATTCTGTTAATTCCAGTTCTTCTCCCGAACTCTGTTTATTGTCCGACAGTGAAAAAGTGTCTTACCCTTCCGCCGTGCGATATGAATCTGGGTAGCTCTTTCAGCTAGCTGTCACCAGGAGGCCTTGGTATGGGACTGGATTGAGTGACTTCACCTGTAGTTCTCCTGTAGTGCATAAAATCTTGGACATACAGATTTGGTTAATAAAACAGAACTTATTCGTTCTGTTTATTAGCTAAACATTTTTTATTTTATTTTTTTAATCCTATTCTAGAACACCATTTACCTCCTCCCTTTTGTTACCTGGCTCTGCCCAGGTAACAACCTTGCCTTGTTTTAAACAATGACTTAGGTAAGATTTAGTATACCATCCTTATGTCTGACATCATCCTTCAGTAACTGTTTATCTACTCACTATGTTATCTTTGCTCGTCCTGTCTCCCCTCCTGAAACTTCTCTGCTCTCCAACCTTCAAGGTCTCTGCAGTGAGGGCTCATCCTGTCTTTTCCCCTATCTGTTATCTTTCTCATGTCTATGAGAGGCTTTTCTCCAAATTCCCCACAAATTCCCTCAATCAATCTATATTAATCCTAACAATAATCCTAAATCATCACAGATGTCCTACATTCCTGCTAAATGCAACACCATTCAAAAACTCATAATAATCAATCAAGGTCTAATAAATGCCAACCATATTAAAAATCCTTCCTATACTAACAAGCCCTCTCCTTGGGGACCCTCAGTCCTCTATCTGACAATAACATGGATTTAATGTGTTGCAAAGTGTGGAATAAAACTTTGGTCATGGATAACAGAGTAAAGCAGAACAAAGCATTCTTATAACCCATCTGGTCCTCTCAGCTATTCTTATCCAGCACCAGGTGGACACCATGCCACCCTTCACGACAGGGAGAACAAAGATATCCTCTTCTCCAGTCCCAAAACTGTCCCAAGTTGGTTATCATACGGACACCCTCCCCCATTACACAGGTAATGTCTCCCGTCTTTTGACACTCCTGTAACCGAGTGTTAAAACCAAACAAAAATATCTCAATTTCTTCCCTGCCCTGTTGGCTCAAAATATGTTATCTTCACCTATTTATTCTCAATGATAAATATGACTTTCTCTCTGTTACAATACCAAATCCCTAATAGCCCATTCAAAAAACTTCACAGCTAATGTTATAAGACAGAATCCTGAACCACTTTCTCATTTGCGGTTCAAACAGTAATTCTAACCCTCAACCAAAACTGCTTTATTTCTAATGAATTTACCTTAAAACTAGTAACTCAATATGACCCCATTCATTATACAAATGACTCTCCCCCGAGGCTGATCAGACCTTGGGAGCCTGTCATGATAAGGTCAAAAGGTCATACCATATTAGGCATAAAGAACCCTTTATCTTTTGAATAGAAATAGTCACCTGTATAATTCAAAGTTATAATCTAAAGTGAGCCACCACACCCCTAACTATCATTCCCTAATGCTATTTCGAATCAGAAACTCAATAAGTGAACTATAACTAAACCTAATGATAATTCCCCTTTGACTCAAATCATTAATCATAAGTTTTAAACACCGTCTACGGATATGTTTACTTAAATGACCATGCTACCTTTAGATACAATTAACCCGATAACATTATTATCCAATGCATTACTTTTTCTCTCTGCCGCAAATGTCATACATTTCACAGTGTAATTTAATCCCCGATATTTAATAAATATGCATTCGCATCCTCTCATGGCTCCTTTAATTTACTTATCTTGGGTAACTCTCATCCGTTCCGGAACAAAGAGTTCTATCTATAACCGCCAGAACACACTGTTCCAGTTTTATCAACCCCTAAAATTGGCCATAACCATTAAACAAATAACCAAAACATTTTTATATCACTTCTGGAAACCTAGATACAATTTGCTCCGTTATCCCCAGTCCCTGGTGACAAAAGTGTCTCGCTAGTGACGTCATCAACAAGCGTTCAACCTTGACTCATATTGGCAACGATTTTCAACTCATTGTAAATAATGGTTGGCTGTCTGTAACAACAGTATTTCGGGTTCGATAAACCAAACCTAATTTATCACCTCTGTTGAACCCTGAATTAGTCTACAACATCAATCAACATCTCTCAATTCGCTAATTTTATAAAAACATTTCGATGGGCATAATGGGCATGAATTATAGTTGTCTCTTTGTTATCATTTAGAATCCATTTTGCTCTAAGTACCTGTCTCGTCTTTGACTTAGTATTTTTAATTACAACTCTATTCCCAATACATTATTCACTTGTCTAATTACAAACTCAGACCAGCATTAGTGAGTGTACGCCTTTAAAATGCCTTGTCTCTGGGAACAGGGAAATCCCCTTAACCCAAACGTTTACTACAAAAACAAAACCTAATAATTATGATAATCCCCTCACATCGTTTGTTTTAAATCCCTTGAGGTATCATGTAACTTATTTTTCTATCTTCGAATTGTCGTCCCACAATATTTTCTACTGTCATTCACTCAAACCACTGTGATTACTGTGCACTGTCCCTTTAAGATAAGACTTTTCATTTGTTCCCCACAATGAGGTCGGAAATCAGATCATTTTTAGAATACGTTACTTTTCGTTCAATTTCACTGGCGTTACCTTAACCAAAAATCAATAATTAGAAAAACAATCACAACTTCTTACGATTAAACTATTCTCACCTAATTTATAGTCCAAAGCGTTGCACTATATAGCCCCATTTGAGTGTCTAGCAATTCCGTTGCTTGGCTATAGACACAAATATGCCTGCCTTTGTAAAATATATATTCCCTATTCAGATTGAGTTCAGTTTTGAATTCTAATCATCAGAGTAAACCCAACCGAACTTCTCAACTTACTATACCCTAACATTTAACGTACCATGCTATAACGTCCAGATAGCCCGAAATTGTATCGTATCTCTCCGTTATTCCCTACATTTAAATTACAACCTGTTGACGATTTTTTTCGTGGAGTGTTACACTCCCGGGCGAAATGTCCAATTTTGTTACAATTAAAACATCTTGTATTTTTCTTTTGACCCACCTTATTCATTTTTCTCAACTTTATTTCCTTCTCTAACTTCATTATACCTCTCTTAGTTTCCGCGGGATCCACATACTTGGGTGGTAATTTCACCGGTTGCTCCAGCACCCGTATTCTTATAATCACAAATTCGTCAACTGGATTATCTCTGCATTGTTGGTATAATCTAGGAAGATATAGTTTGTTATCCTCGCCCCCACTCAATTGGTTAACTTCTCTATCTGCGGGAGCAGTGGGTAGTGTCTCTCGAACCTTGTTAGATTTAATCTCTTTTTCGGCGCGTCCCATTCTCTTTTTTGCTTCCGAAAGCCAAACTCCGGCCGTGTATAACCCCTGTTTATTCTGCCTTTTCACATTATTACCACATTCCTTATGTATCTGTTTTATAAGGGATTCCAGCTTTTCTACATTTAGACGGCCATCAAAATCGTATTTCTTTTTCCATCTTAGACAGAAATCGATGTTTCTCTTGTCTTTCTGTGCCATGTATCGCTCGTCTCCCGTTAGTTCTGGGGCTTCTTTCGAGGCATTCCTCCCCATTCTTAATCTTATGTATCTAGTAGCAATGTTTTTAAACACTTATCTATGCCTTTCTATATAATTTTAAATTCTATGTGCGTGCAGTTCTATACATTTGTAATTTACCGTTACTTCTAGTTACTATCCTGTCTACCTATGTGTGTGTTCCTTTAAAAATAATCAGTATGTATTTTCCATCCTGTGAACCGCGTCCATAGAAGACTTTTGATCGGACAATAATATTTCACCCAAAGGATATTCCTTTTGGTACTTTCAACGTAAAATGTCTCAAATCTCACTACTCTAGACTAAGTTGACCTCTCCTGTGAACCACGTCTATAGAAGACTTTTGATCGGACAATAACATTTCACCCAAAGGATATTCTTTTTGGGACTTTCAATCGTTAATGTCTCGAATCTCACTAATCTAGACTAATCACTTATCATTTGATATTAATTTCTTTCAGCATTGTACAGGTTCATTTATTCTGTTCGCCTAGAATTACCCTGCCTTCTCACCAAGCCTAATTTATCCTCACCTATTTTAACATACCTATCTGCTACTTTCCGCAGTCAGCTTCCCATATACAGATAGACTATCAGGTAAAAACTTTATTTAGGTATGTTTATTGAATTATTGGCCATCCTATTTGTACGGAACAAGCGTCCTAATTCTCCAATGCGTACTATATCACTCCTTAATAATCCTTCTGGCTTGCAAGACCAGGCTTTATTAAGCTCTAGTTTATTTGGTGGTAGTGCACCTTACCTCAGGGTCAATTTCGGACCCTGCTTCCTTTTTATCGATATCCTGGTTAATACCCCCGGTAGAAACCCATTTTATTTGTTCGGGAATATTCAAGCACCTATTATTGATCAAATTCAACTCCTTTATAACATTTGAATCAATAAATATCCTAAATAATCCCTCCCAAATTCGAGAATAAAGGCTACTTTACCTGCTGCCGACTGGGAAAAGCATTGTTCGTTGTATCTAGTCACCCTTCCTGTCCTCCGTGATAATACGCAGGCCTGTTTTAATTTTAACCTCAATTCAGAGGTCAGGTCTTTAGTAAAACGAGTCAAAAACTCGTCCGTGCACGATTTTCAGCGTATTACCTTCAGATAACAGGTAGAGTTGTTTAGATCCGGCTCGAAGGACCAAATTGATAGAGGAATTCTAAATTCCTTTAATGTTTTAATTGCCAATACCAATTAGCACTCATTTCTAATTCATTTAATGAGTTGTAAGTTCATTAATTATGCATGAAGTAGATTGAGACCAGTCTTAAAAGCCAGGTTAAAGAGCGTTTTAATTCCAGAGAGTACTAACCCATACACAGATTTCCACAGGTTATAAACTCAAAATGACATCATCAGTTTCCCACGATAGCCCCGTTGTTTTTTTGTTTAGGTCCGGAGATGCTTTCTACTCCCCTCATAAACCAGACATTACAACCTGTCTAAAAGATACAGATTTCTCTCAACAATGGAATAAAACCCAAACATTCTTATCTTGTCTGAAAAGCTTTTTCTCCCCCTTGACCTTCCCAAGAGGCACAGACAATCAAATTCGTTCTGCTTACATTTTCAGTAACAGCTTAACCAATAACCTTTACTTTTCATATCATAACATAATAGTATTAGAATAAATGGTTTCTAATCATTAACAAATACATAATTGATCATCTAAACTATATTTTCCACTATCAGCTCCCCTAACTGCCTGAGAGGAATGTCATGTTTCCGAGCCCAGGCTTCGTCCATAAAACAGCCCTCCGCCCCAGAGTCTATTAATGCACTGCAGGAAGCTGCCGAACCGGTCCAGGGTAGATGGACCGACAAGGTAGTACAGGAACTTGACGGAGAGACCAGAGTAGTAGCGCTCGCCAGTAGCCCTCCGCTTACTGATGAGCTCTGGCCTTTTACTGGACATGAAATGACAAAATGACCAGCGGAACCGCAATAGAGACAGAGGCGGTTGGTGATTCTCCGTTCCCTCTCCATAGTCGAGATGCGAATACCCCCCCAGCTGCATGGGCTCAACACCTGAGCCAGTGGGGGGGAGATGGTAGAGATGCGGAGAGGGGGGACACTGTTAACGCGAGCTCTCTTCCATGAGCTCGGTGACGAAGATCTACCCGTCGTTCTATGCGAATAGCGAGTTCAATCAAAGAATCCACGCTGGAAGGAACCTCCCGGGAGAGAATCTCATCCTTTACCTCAGCGTGGAGACCCTCCAGAAAACGAGCGAGCAACGCCGGCTCGTTCCAGTCACTGGAGGCAGCAAGAGTGCGAAACTCTATAGAGTAATCCGTTATGGATCGATTACCTTGACATAGGGAAGACAGGGCCCAGGAAGCTTCTTTCCCAAAAACAGAACGATCAAAAACCCGTATCATCTCCTCCTTAAAGTTCTGATACTGGTTAGTACACTCAGCCCTTGCCTCCCAGATTGCCGTGCCCCACTCACGAGCCCGTCCAGTAAGGAGAGATATGACGTAGGCGATATGAGCAGTACCCCTGGAGTACGTGTTGGGCTGGAGAGAGAACACAATATCACACTGGGTAAGGAACGAGCGACATTCAGTGGGCTCCCCAGAGTAACACGGTGGGTTATTAATTCTGGGCTCCGGAGTCCCGGAAGCCCAGGAGGTAACCGGTGGATCGAGGCGGAGATTGTGAATATCCTCCGAGAGGCTGGAGACTTGGGCGGCCAGGGTCTCAACGGCATGTCGAGCAGCAGACAATTCCTGTTCATGTCTGCCTAGCATCGCTCCCTGGAACTCGACGGCTGAGTAGAGAGAATCCGAAATCGCTGGGTCCATTCTTGGTCGGATACTTCTGTTATGCAGGTGAGTGAGGACCCAAAAGCGATATAACAGAAACAGAGTCTTTTAATGTCCAAACAGGGAAAACATAAATCCTCAATCATTACAGGGGAAGTCCAAACAGGGAAAACACAAATCCTCTAGTTTAACAGGAGAGTCCCCCTTCTAGTTGTTGTGGAGAGTTGCAGGGCTAGCGGCAACAGACTGCAGGTCCCTTCGGGTAGGCGCGGGCCGTAGCGGATAGAGACACCTGCTCACACGCAGTATCTGAAGACGAGGCAGAATACAACAGGACGGAACAAAGGCAACGCAAACAAGAATCCGACAAGGACAGAAGCAGAAACAGAGAGAGAAATAGAGACTTAATCAGAGGGCAAAATAGGGGACAGGTGTGAAAGAGTAAACGAGGTCGTTAGGAGAATGAGGAACAGCTGGAAGCAGGAATGGAACGATAGAGAGAGAGAGGGATAAAGAGAGAGAAAGAAACCTAATACGACCAGCAGGGGGAAACGAAGAGAAGAGAAATCACAGGGACAAGACATGACAATACAATACATGACAAGGCCAGGGTGTGGCATGGGTTTTTGTATGTGGTGTGTATATATTGGGATTGTAGCTAGTGGGGTGATCTATCAAAGTCTATGGCTGTCTGGAGTGGTTCTCAATCAGAGGAGGTGTTTATCGTTGTCTCTGATTGGGAACCATATTTAGGCAGCCATATTCTTTGAGTTTGTCGTGGGTGATTGTCCTTAGTGTCTTTGTTCCTGTCGCTGTGTTAGTTGACAAGTATAGGCTGTTTCGGTTTTCGTTATTTACGTTCTTTGTTTTGTAGTGTTTTTGTTTATTCGTGTTTACGTTGTTCATTAAACATGGATCGCAATCTACACGCTGCATTTTGGTCTGACTCTCCTTCACACCTAGAAAACCGTTACAGAATCACCCACCACACCCGGACCAATCAGCGTGTCAACAGGCAGGAACCACAGGAGAGGCAACAGAGGCAGCAGCAGCAGGAGCAGCAGCAGCTGCAGTGGGAGAGGCTGCACTACCTGGAGAAATGGACATGGGAGGACGAACTGGACGGTAAAGGACCCTGGGCTCAGCCTGGAGAATATCGCCGCCCCAAGGAAGAACTGGAGGCAACGAAAGCTGAGAGGTGCAGGTATGAGGAGGCAGCACGGCGTAGCGGATGGAAGCCCGAGAGTCAGCCCAAAAAATGTATTGGGGGGGCTCACAGGGAGTAGGGCTACGCTAGGTAGGAGACCTATGCTAACTTCCTGTGGTTACCGGGGGGCTAGAGAGACCGGGCAGGCACCGTGTTATGCAGTGGTGCGCACGGTGTCCCCAGTGCGGGTGCATAGACCGGTGCGGTATATTCCAGCTCCGCGTATCGGCCGGGCTAGATTGAGCGTCGAGCCAAATGCCATGAAGCCGGCTCTACGCATCTGGTCCCCAGTGCGTCTCCTTGGGCCGGCTTACATGGCACCAGCCTTGCGCTCGGTGTCCGGTTCGCCTGCATAGCCCAGTGCGGGCTATTCCACCTCGCCGTACTGGCAGGGTGACCGAGAGTATTCAACCAGGTACGGTTGGGCAGGCTCGGTGCTCAAGAGCTCCAGTGCGCCTGCACGGCCCGGTCTATCCAGTACCACCTCCACACCCCAGTCCTCCGGTAGCAGCTCCCCGCACCAGGCTTCCTGTGCGTGTCCTCGGTTCAGTACCACCAGTGCCAGCACCACGCATCAGGCCTACAGTGCGCCTCGCCTCTCCTGCGCTGTTGGAGTCTCCCGCTCTCCAGCGCTGCCAGAGCTTTTCTCCTCTCCTGCCCTGCCAGAGTCTCCCGCCTGTTCAGCGCAGCCAGAGCCTTCCTCCTCTACAGCGCTGCTGGAGTCTCCCGCCTGTTCAGCGCAGACAGAGCTGTCGGTCTGCATGGAGCAGCCAGAGCTGTTGGTCTGCATGGAGCAGCCAGAGCTGTTGGTCTGCATGGAGCAGCCAGAGCTGTCGGTCTGCATGGAGCAGCCAGAGCTGTCGGTCTGCATGGAGCAGCCAGAGCTGTCAGTCTGCATGAAGCAGCCAGAGCTGCCAGTCTGCATGAAGCAGCCAGAGCTGCCAGTCTGCAAGGAGCTGCCAGTCTGCAAGGAGCTGCCAGTCTGCAAGGAGCTGCCAGTCTGCAAGGAGCTGCCAGTCTGCACAGAGCTGCCAGTCTGCACAGAGCTGCCAGTCTGCAAGGAGCTGCCAGTCTGCACGGAGCCACCAGAGCTGTCAGTCTGTAAGAAGCCGCCAGAGCTGTCAGCCTACATGGAGCAGCCAGAGCCGCCAGTCAGCGTGGAGCAGCCAGAGCCGCCAGTCAGCATGGAGCAGCCAGATCTTTCAGTCTGCCAGGATCCGCCAGTCAGCCGGACTCTTCCAGATCTGCCAGTCAACCAGACTCTTCCAGATCTGCCAGTCAACCAGACTCTTCCAGATCTGCCAGTCAACCAGACTCTTCCAGATCTGCCAGTCAACCAGACTCTTCCAGATCCGCCAGTCAGCCGGGATCTGCCAGATCTGCCAGTCGGCCAGGATCTGCCAGTCGGCCAGGATCTGCCAGTCAGCCAGGATCCGCCAGATCCGTCAGTCAGCCAGGATCTGCCAGTCAGCCAGGATCTGCTGAAACTACCAGCCAGCCAGGATCTGGTAGATCTATCTACCTGCCTGAGCTTCTTCTCACTCCTGAGATTCCTCTCACTCCTGAGATTCCTCTCACTCCCGAGCTTTCTCTCACTCTCGAGCTTTCTCTCACTCTCGAGCTTTCTCTCACTCCCGAGCTTTCTCTCACTCCCGAGCTTTCTCTCACTCCCGAGCTTTCTCTCACTCCCGAGCTTTCTCTCACTCCCGAGCTTTCTCACTCCCAGTCCCGAGCTTTCTCTCAGTCCCGAGCTTTCCCTCAGTCCCGATCTGCTCCTCAGTCCAGTGGGGTTCTGGGTGAGGACTACTAGGCCATGGTCGGCGGTGAGGGTGGACTATCCAGGGACGCGAGGGGAGGGGACTAAGACATTGACTGAGTGGGGTCCACGTCCCGCGCCGGAGTCGCCACCATGGACAGATGCCCACCCGGACCCTCCGGGTGGGCATCTGGGGGGGGGGGGGTTCTGGGGGGGGGGGTTCTGTCACGCCCTGGTCGAAGTATTTTGTGTTTATCTTCATGTATTGGGTCAGGCCAGGGTGTGGCATGGGTTTTTGTATGTGGTGTGTGTATATATTGGGATTGTAGCTAGTGGGGTGATCTAGCAAAGTCTATGGCTGTCTGGAGTGGTTCTCAATCAGAGGCAGGTGTTTATCGTTGTCTCTGATTGGGATCCATATTTAGGCAGCCATATTCTTTGAGTTTGTCGTGGGCGATTGACCTTAGTGTCTTTGTTCCTGTCGCTGTGTTAGTTGACACAAGTATAGGCTGTTTCGGTTTTCATTTCGTTATTTACGTTCTTTGTTTTGTGGTGTTTGTGTTTATTCGTGTTTACGTTGTTCATTAAACATGGATCGCAATCTACACGCTGCATTCTCCTTCACACCTAGAAACCCCTTACAGTTAGGCTGTTCAATTGTTTTAGTCGAGCAGTAATACATATACAGTATATATTTGCACCCATCGCAGTGAACTAATCCATTGTGGAGGCCTAGACTAAAAGCCAATTTATGCTTGATCCGAAAATGTGGTCGGAGGCTCCATATGGAGGGTGTGATGCGATTGCAGAGCCTCCAGAGGCATGCAGAAGCCAAATCATGTTCCATACGGCTTCGCCATGCACCTCCAAATTTTGTAACAATCTGGAGGGCGCTGTATAGCTCCGAATTTACATGATTGGTTGACGGAAGAAAACACAAACTCACTTCTTTGACAACAGCTCAGCACTGTTCCACGAAGTGCAAGAAGTATGAATGCCCTGACTTCTGCTGAGGCCGTATCACCGTAAATGCAGACGATGCATCCAGATGCACAGTGCCGTCAGTAGAGGATGCCTGGTCATTCTTTAAAAGTGCCTTCCTCACCATCTTAAATAAGCATTCCCCTTTCAAAAAATGTAGAACCAGGAACAGATATAGCCTTTGGTTCTCTCCAGACCTGACTTTCCCTTGACCAGCACAAAAACATCCTGTGGCGTTCTGCATTAGCATCGAATAGCCCCCATGATATGCAACTTTTCAGGGAAGTTAGGAACCAATATACACAGGCAGTTAGGAAAGCTAAGGCTAGCTTTTTCAAGCAGAAATTTGCTTCCTGTTGCACAAACTCCCAAAAGTTCTGGGACACTGTAAAGTCCATGGGGAATAAGAGCACCTCCTCCTAGCTGCCCACTGCACTGAGGCTAGGAATAACTGTCACCTCTGATAAATCCACTATAATTAAGAATTTCAACAAGCATTTTTCTACGGCTGGCCATGCTTTCCGGCTGGCCATGCCTACCCCGGTCAACAGCCCTGCACTCCCCAGAGCAACTCGCCCAAGCTTCCCCCATTTCTCCTTCACCCAAATCCAGAAAGTTGATGCTCTGAAAGAGCCGGGCTAGACAATCTGGACCCTCTCTTTTAAAAATTATCTGCTGAAATTGTTGCCACCCCTATTACTAGCCTGTTCAACCTCTCTTTCACATCGTCTGAGATTCCCAAAGATTGGAAAGCTGCCGCGGTCATCAACCTCTTCAAAGGGGGACACACTCGAGACCCTAACTGCTACAGACCTACAGTGGGGAGAACAAGTATTTGATACACTGCCGATACAATGTAGAGGTCTGCAATTTTTATCATAGGTACACTTCAACTGTGAGAGACGGAATCTAAAACAAAAATCCAGAAAATCACATTGTATGATTTTTAAGTAATTAATTTGCATTTTATTGCATGACATAAGTATTTGATCACCTACCAACCAGTAAGAAGTCCGGCTCTCACAGACCTGTAAGTTTTTCTTTAAGAAGCCCTCCTGTTCTCCACTCATTACCTGTATTAACTGCACCTGTTTGAACTCGTTACCTGCATAAAAGACACCTGTCCACACACTCAATCAAACAGACTCCAACCTCAAACCTTAAATATATATTTTTTAGATTCTGTCTCTCACAGTTGAAGTGTACCTATGATAAAAATTACAGACCTCTACATGCTTTGTAAGTAGGGAAACCTGCAAAATCGGCAGTGTATCAAATACTTGTTCTCCCCACTGTATATCTATTCTACCCTGCCTTTCTAAGGTCTTCGAAAGCCAAGTTAACAAACAGATTTACCGACCATTTCGAATCACACCGTACCTTCTCCACTATGCAATCTTCCGTGTGTTAAACCAGAGGGCCTGTTGTCCGGACCTCTGGCAGTCTCAATGGGGGTGCCACAGGGTTCAAGTCTCGGGCCAACTCTCTTTTCTGTATACATCAATGATGTGGCTCTTGCTGCTGGTGATTCTCTGATCCACCTCTACGCAGACGACACCATTCTGTATACTTCTGGCCCTTATTTGGAAAACTGTTAACTAACCTCCAGACGAGCTTCAATGCCATACAACTCTCCTTCCGTTGCCTCCAACTGCCCTTAAATGCAAGTAGAGATAAATGCATGCTCTTCAACCGATCACTGCCCGCTCCTGCCCGCCCATCCAGCATCACTACTCTGGACGGTTCTGACTTAGAATATGTGGACATCTACAAATACCTAGGTGTCTGGTTAGACTGTAAACTCTCCTTCCAGACTCACATTAAGCATCTCCAATCCAAACGTAAATCTAGTATTGGTTTCCTATTTCGCAACAAAGCATCCTTCACTCATGCTGCCAAACATACCCTCATAAAACTGACTATCCTACCGATCCTTGATTTTGGCGATGTCATTTACAAAATAGCCTCCAACACTCTACTCAGCAAATTGGATGCAGTCTATCACAGTGCCATCCGTTTTGTCACCAAAGCCCCATATACTACTCACCACTGCGACCTGTATGCTCTCATTGGCTGGCCCTCGCGGTTTGATTTGTCTAATCTTAGCAATTTCTTCTTAGCTAGCTACATAGCCGTCTTTGTATCAAAGATAATTGCGTAATTATCGTATTTCGTCGTCCTAACGTAGTCTTCACTGCTCTGCCCAGCAGCTAGCCAGCTAGCAAACGTCCACCGATTAGCAGCACTGTAGAAACTATTACACTCAACTGAACGACTTGATTAGTGTAGTGTTAGCTAGCTACATAGCTGTCTTTGCTGTCTTCGTATCCAAGATAATTGTGTAGCTTAGAGTGTGTAGTCTTAGAGTGATTATCTTAATTTACCGAGGTTAGCTAGCCAGCTATTTGTCGTCCTTAACGTAGGAGACACTGCTAGCTAGCCAACAGCTAGCCAACGTCTTCCGAATAGAACTCAACAACCCGGTCGCATTCCGCTTCGCTCCACAGGTAGTATCACATTTTCACTTCATTTCATTACAGTACAACGGTTTGATTTGTTTGATCGTAGCTAGCTACATAGCTAGCTACATAGCCGTCTTTATATCAAAGATAATTGTGTAGTCTAGAGCGACTTTCTAGGTTAGCTAGCCAGCTATTGTCGTTCTTTTAACGCAACGTAACGTAAACAACACTGCTAGCTAGCCAGCTAGCCCCCGAATAGCAGCACTGTAGATACTATTACACTCAACGGAACGACTTGATTAGTGTAGTGTCAACAACGCAGCTACTGCCAGCTAGCCTACAAAGTCAACAACGCAGCCACTGCCAGCTAGCCTACTTCAGCAGTACTGTATCATTTTAATCATTTTAGTCAATAAGATTCTTGCTACGTAAGCTTAACTTTCTGAACATTCGAGACGTGTAGTCCACTTGTCATTCCAATCTCCTTTGCATTAGCGTAGCCTCTTCTGTAGCCTGTCAACTATGTGTCTGTCTATCCCTGTTCTCTCCTCTCTGCACAGACCATACAAACGCTCCACACCGCGTGGCCGCGGCCACCCTAATCTGGTGGTCCTAGCGCGCACGACCCACGTGGAGTTCCAGGTCTCCGGTAGCCTCTGGAACTGCCGATCTGCGGCCAACAAGGCAGAGTTCATCTCAGCCTATGCCTCCCTCCAGTCCCTCGACTTCTTGGCACTGACGGAAACATGGATCACCACAGATAACACTGCCACTCCTACTGCTCTCTCTTCGTCCGCCCACGTGTTCTCGCACACCCCGAGAGCTTATGGTCAGCGGGGTGGTGGCACCGGGATCCTCATCTCTCCCAAGTGGTCATTCTCTCTTTCTCCCCTTACCCATCTGTCTATCGCCTCTTTTGAATTCCATGCTGTCACAGTTACCAGCCCTTTCAAGCTTAACATCCTTATCATTTATCGCCCTCCAGGTTCCCTCGGAGAGTTCATCAATGAGCTTGATGCCTTGATAAGCTCCTTTCCTGAGGACGGCTCACCTCTCACAGTTCTGGGCGACTTTAACCTCCCCACGTCTACCTTTGACTCATTCCTCTCTGCCTCCTTCTTTCCACTCCTCTCCTCTTTTGACCTCACCCTCTCACCTTCCCCCCCTACTCACAAGGCAGGCAATACGCACGACCTCATCTTTACTAGATGCTGTTCTTCCACTAACCTCATTGCAACTCCCCTCCAAGTCTCCGACCACTACCTTGTATCCTTTTCCCTCTCGCTCTCATCCAACACTTCCCACACTGCCCCTACTCGGATGGTATCGCACCGTCCCAACCTTCGCTCTCTCTCCCCCGCTACTCTCTCCTCTTCCATCCTATCATCTCTTCCCTCTGCTCAAACCTTCTCCAACCTATCTCCTGATTCTGCCTCCTCAACCCTCCTCTCCTCCATTTCTGCATCCTTTGACTCTCTATGCCCCCTATCCTCCAGGCCGGCTCTGTCCTCCCCTCCCACTCCGTGGCTCGACGACTCATTGCGAGCTCACAGAACAGGGCTCCGGGCAGCCGAGCGGAAATGGAGGAAAACTCGCCTCCCTGCGGACCTGGCATCCTTTCGCTCCCTCCTCTCTACATTTTCCTCTTCTGTCTCTGCTGCTAAAGCCACTTTCTACCACTCTAAATTCCAAGCTTCTGCCTCTAACCCTAGGAAGCTCTTTGCCACCTTCTCCTCCCTCCCGAATCCTCCTCCCCCCCTCCTCCCTCTCTGCAGATGACTTCGTCAACCATTTTGAAAAGAAGGTCGACGACATCCGATCCTCGTTTGCTAAGTCAAACGACACCGCTGGTTCTGCTCACACTGCCCTACCCTGTGCTCTGACCTCTTTCTCCCCTCTCTCTCCAGATGAAATCTCGCGTCTTGTGACGGCCGGCCGCCCAACAACCTGCCCGCTTGACCCTATCCCCTCCTCTCTTCTCCAGACCATTTCCGGAGACCTTCTCCCTTACCTCACCTCGCTCATCAACTCATCCCTGACCGCTGGCTACATCCCTTCCGTCTTCAAGAGAGAGAGTTGCACCCCTTCTGAAAAAAACCTACACTCGATCCCTCCGATGTCAACAACTACAGACCAGTATCCCTTCTTTCTTTTCTCTCCAAAACTCTTGAACGTGCCGTCCTTGGCCAGCTCTCCCGCTATCTCTCTCAGAATAACCTTCTTGATCCAAATCAGTCAGGTTTCAAGACTAGTCATTCAACTGAGACTGCTCTTCTCTGTATCATGGAGGCGCTCCGCACCGCTAAAGCTAACTCTCTCTCCTCTGCTCTCATCCTTCTAGACCTATCGGCTGCCTTCGATACTGTGAACCATCAGATCCTCCTCTCCACCCTCTCCGAGTTGGGCATCTCCGGCGCGGCCCACGCTTGGATTGCGTCCTACCTGACAGGTCGCTCTTACCAGGTGGCATGGCGAGAATCTGTCTCCTCACCACGCGCTCTCACCACTGGTGTCCCCCAGGGCTCTGTTCTAGGCCCTCTCCTATTCTCGCTATACACCAAGTCACTTGGCTCTGTCATAACCTCACATGGTCTCTCCTATCATTGCTATGCAGACGACACACAATTAATCTTCTCCTTTCCCCCTTCTGATGACCAGGTGGCGAATCGCATCTCTGCATGTCTGGCAGACATATCAGTGTGGATGACGGATCACCACCTCAAGCTGAACCTCGGCAAGACGGAGCTGCTCTTCCTCCCGGGAAGGACTGCCCGTTCCATGATCTCGCCATCACGGTTTACAACTCCATTGTGTCCTCCTCCCAGAGCGCTAAGAACCTTGGCGTGATCCTGGACAACACCCTGTCATTCTCAACTAACATCAAGGCGGTGGCCTGTTCCTGTAGGTTCATGCTCTACAACATCCGCAGAGTACGACCCTGCCTCACACAGGAAGCGGCGCAGGTCCTAATCCAGGCACTTGTCATCTCCCGTCTGGATTACTGCAACTCGCTGTTGGCTGGGCTCCCTGCCTGTGCCATTAAACCCCTACAACTCATCCAGAACGCCGCAGCCCGTCTGGTGTTCAACCTTCCCAAGTTCTCTCACGTCACCCCGCTCCTCCGCTCTCTCCACTGGCTTCCAGTTGAAGCTCGCATCCGCTACAAGACCATGGTGCTTGCCTACGGAGCTGTGAGGGGAACGGCACCTCAGTACCTCCAGGCTCTGATCAGGCCCTACACCCAAACAAGGGCACTGCGTTCATCCACCTCTGGCCTGCTCGCCTCCCTACCACTGAGGAAGTACAGTTCCCGCTCAGCCCAGTCTAAACTGTTCGCTGCTCTGGCCCCCCGATGGTGGAACAAACTCCCTCACGACGCCAGGACAGCGGAGTCAATCACCACCTTCCGGAGACACCTGAAACCCCACCTCTTTAAGGAATACCTAGGATAGGATAAGTAATCCTTCTCACCCCCCCCCCTTTAAGATTTAGATGCACTATTGTAAAGTGACTGTTCCACTGGATGTCATAAGGTGAATGTACCAATTTGTAAGTCGCTCTGGATTAGAGCGTCTGCTAAATGACTTAAATGTAAATGTAAATGTCATACTCGTCGCCAAACCCACTGGCTCCAGGTCATCTACAAGTCTCTGCTAGGTAAAGCTCCACCTTATCTCAGCTCACTGGTCACCATAGCAGGACCCACCCATAGCACGCGCTCCAGCAGGTATATCTCACTGTTCACCCCCAAAGCCAGTTTCTCTTTTGGCCGCCTTTCCTTCCAGTTCTCTTCTGCCAATGACTGGAACGAACTGCAAAAATCACTGAAGCTGGAGACTCATATCTCCCTCACTAGCTTTAAGCACCAGCTGTCAGAGCAGCTCACAGATCACTGCACCTGTACATAGCCCATCTGTAAACAGCCCATCCAACTACCTCACCCCCATACTGTATTTATTTATTTTTCTCCTTTGAACCCCAGTATCTCTACTTGCACATTCATCTTCGGCACATCTACCATTCCAGTGTTTAATTGCTAAATTGAATTACTTCGCCACCATGGCCTATTTATTGCCTTACCTCCCTTATCTTACCTCATTTGCACTCACTGTGTATAGATTTTTCTTTTTTCTACTGTATTATTGACTGTATGTTTGTTTATTCCATGTGTAACTCTGTCTTGTTGTATGTGTCGAACTGCTGTGCTTTATCATGGCCAGGTCGCAGTTGAAAAGGAGAACTTGTTCTCAATTAGCTTACCTAGTTAAATAAAGGTGCATTTTTATTCACTCTCCGGAATGCGCTCTCTCCCGCCAACTTGTGGACATTCATTGTTTCATAACATCATTGTGTGAATTGTTTGCATTTGATTGTTAGTGTATATCAATTCCCCTTTACATATATCACCAGTAGTACATTTACTGTTAATTCCTATCATTTCTCATCTACAAAGTTTGATACTTCTCAAAGTAATGTTTTTTTCAACTCAAACAGCAAGCAAACAAAGTCTGTTTTTACATCCGTTGATAATTGCAATAGTTCCTCAATATATTTGAAAAATCTTTCCAACTCTCTCCTTTTTGGTCCTGGTCAGTCCCTGGATGGGAGAACAGATGCTGCTGGAAGTGGTGTTGGAGGGCCAGTAGGTGACACACTTTCCTCTGGTCTAAAAAATATCCCAATTCCCCAGGGCAGTGATTGGGGACACTGCCCTGTGTAGAGTGCTGTCTTTTGGATGGGACCTTAAATGGGTGTCCTGACTCTCTGAGGTCATTAAAGATCCCATGGCACTTATTTTAAGAGTAGGGGTGTTAACCCCGGTGTCCTGGCTAAATTCCCAATCTGGCCATCAAACCATCACGGTCACCTAATAATCCCCAGTTTACAATTGGCTCATTCATCCCCCTCCTCTCCCATGTAACTATTCCCCAGGTCGTTGCTGCAAATGAGAATGTGTTCTCAGTCAACTTACCTGGTAAAATAACAGATTAAAAAAATAGCATGCCATGTTTTGTTACACATACAGAGCACTTAATTTTAGTCTATTCAAACAGACCCCATTTCAAATTAAACAAGCACTCATTAAGATCAGGTGTGGCCAACTACTGGGCGCAGCCAATACACCTGATCACACTTAACAAGATAGAGAATAGTGAGATTTTTGTTGATGCTGAGAAAGGAATGTACAGTACCAGTCAAAAGTTTGGACACACCTACTCATTCAAGGGGTTTTCTTTATTTGTACTATTTTCTACATTGTAGAATAATAGTGAAGTCATCAAAATGATGAAATAACACATATGGAATGAAGTAGTAACACAGAAAGTGTTAAACAAATCAAAATGTATTTTACATTTGAGATCATTCAAAGCTACCCTTTGCCTTGATGACAACTTTGCTGGAATGAGTAGGTGTGTCCAAACTTTTGCCTGGTACTGTATATGTTTTTAAATAACATTCTTAGAACGCTCTCTGAATGTTACTAAAGTTTTCTTGTGGTTTTCATGGAAAGTTTTCTTAACGTTCTTGGGAAAATTTGAGAACATGAATTTAAATAGAACCATGAGGAAACCTGTAGGAAACATGATGCTGAAGTATTGATAATCCCACAGAAGAATTTAGTTTGTTAACGTTCTCTGAACTACCAATGTCAAACCAGTTGGAGAACGTTCTTAGAACATTACTATTACCTAAAATTGAAATTAAATGTAATCGTGTTTGAACTTTTAGGAAAAGTCCTGTTAAAGTAATGAAAGTTCCATAAATGTGCTGAGAATGTTCCAAAGCCAAGCACCTATCCTGAACAATTCCCAGAAAGTTGTGGGAAGGTTGTATGCAAAATAACCATAGGACAACCACGCTCTCATCAAGATATCAGAAACATATGGTTCTCAGAACGTTATGTGCTAGCTGGGTTCATACTGCTCCCTAAACTGTCACAATATTTTCAGGTTGTTTTCAGGGTTCTTTTGATGTTCCAAGAAAGGTTGGTTGGTAGTGTCCAGCAATCTAGGCAGCTCTCATGCGGGACAAGGGGTAACTTTTAAATGTCTTTGGACAAAAGTAGTACAGTGTATTCCATAGGTGTGTGTGTGTTTCTCAGGCCTGTCTGTTAGGCCTGTGTGTGTTAATGCCATCCGTCTGAGACACCAAGGGAGACTTCGCTGTCACGTCAGTTAGTTTTACAGGAGACCCAGAGCCAGTCTCTCTAAAGTCCTGCCAGCATCTATCTACGCTGGACATCAGCCCTACTTCAGCCTCTATATATAAATCAGATAGAACAGATCTCCCTATAGTTCTACTCGATTAAAATCTATTTGTCTGCCTCTCCTTATCCAAAGTGAAAGTATAAAGCTGACAATAAACCTTTTATGTCCTCTTATCTTAGTCCACTTTTTTACTGGGATGAATATTTGTGCGTGCCTCTAGAGACAGACGGGATGAAAGCAGACATGAACGACTTGAAAGACATGATGACGCCTAACTCGTTATAACTTTGGCATTCGTTGTAAATATCCTGGAATGAATCTGTCAGATCATCCAAAATCCAGAAAGTTTCACTCCCAATTTTTTTGATTTAGTATGCCTATGAAATAAGAGTAGGATAACAATACTCCAGCACTCTGTCTCTTTGTCTCTCTCTCTCGCTCTCTCTCTCTGTCTCTCTCTCTGTCTCTCTTTCTGTCTCTCTCTCTCTGTCTCTCTGTCTCTCTGTCTTTGTCTCTCCAACTTTCCAAGATGTTCCATGTCCTCTGGGCTAATTTGGGAGGCTTCAGGGTCAATCAGTTGCTGCTAAAATCTGAATCCACTTTGACATCTCCCCTAATCAACTCTCTGTGTACTCCACTCGCACATTATGCAAACTACTATGCGATACGCTGGACAATTTGACTCAATGGACCTCTGCCAACTCATACACTGTACAAGTGATGTGCTCTGTTTGTCCACATCTGTCTTGGACTTTTTTTGGTCTGGATTATTGATGCAGTCTCAAACCCAGGTCTGACTGCATCAACTACAGTTTATTTGGCCCTGCATGTTGGCTAGTCTGGGATCTTTAGTGCTTAAGCTGGAGCTGCCAATGTTTTCTGAAGTCTGACTACCTCTGAGAGAACGCAGTCATCTGGGATATAACAATCTGACCTTGATTGAGTTTTTAGTCCATTTCTAAGCACAGAGCTCATTGTCATTTCACTCTCTAATAGTCTAGCAATTGAATATCTCTGGCTTTATACTCATGGCGGTGCGAAGGCATCAATCTCAAGCATGGTTCACGTGTTGCGTTGCAATGCGATGTTGTGCTACAGTAATTTATCACAGGACTGAGAGAAAACCCACCTGATGAAAATCAACCAGTCAATTTGTTACAGCTGCACACAGAGACAGAAAGGCCATTTTTCAGAGCCCAATCACTCCCACGTCTCCACAAGTATATTTAGCTCAAAGAGGCAGAGGGAAGTAAATATGTTTTACTGGTTTTCTCTGTTTAACGATATGCAGCAGATGTGGAGGAAAGGCATGGGAACTCCGGCTTTTATGATGGCCCTGTTAGTGAAAAACTAATGACAAGGAACCAACGAGTCCTGTGACCTTTACTGAAGGGTCAGGGGTCAAAGTGGCATTGTTCCAGCGATTTTCAAGATTATATGAGTTTGGGACCTTGGTTATGGCCCCCCTAAATTTAAAAAGAAATGAGTCAACAGCTGTTTTGTTATGAAGACAAATCTGTTATGCCGCTTTGGGTTCAACAGGGGAGTCGATGTTTTGTGTGTATGTATTTGGAACCAAAAGTGGTCCCAAATCCCACCCTCCGGCTTCCACCAAAAGCTGTCAATCTCCTTTAATGCTAAAAAGATGAGCGATCACATGCTACACGCTACACACTCATACGCTACAGGCTTCGGCACAGCCTCTGAAGCCTGCCGATCTCTCCCCTCCAGAAAATAGAACCAGGGTGACAGAAACAAAAGCATATTTGCCAACTAGAAAGTGGTGCCAGATTTGCTTTACACAATTTTTTGTTTTATTAAACAAAGCATGAAATCCCCCAAATCAACAATATCTGATGGCAAATCAAAAACATGAGCGTTAAAGAATGTTGGAGAATGGACTTGTGGAAGGATGCAGTGCTCTGGTATGGTTAACCATACCGAGCCAGAGAACGGGAGTTTCATTTAACCATTGAGTTAGTAACAGGCCTCCCAACACTGTCACACAGCCAGAAAGGAAGGCTCAGCTTCAGCAATAAAACAGGCAGCCAGAAGCACCCTGCACCAGGCTGCTGGGGGTGAAAATGAGATGCCACGTTGCTCTGTAGAGACACATCAATGCTCTTGGAATGAATATGCAGTTGAACTTGTTTTGAGTTTCACACTCTAAACGTGGTATTGATGAGAACATGAACCCACGTGTGCATTAGCGCATTAGTGCAGTGTAAAGAAAATGTGTTATTGGCTTATCCCAGAAAACATTTAAGTTGTGTTTGATTGAATACCAGTCCCCAGTATGGTGTGTAACAGGTGGAGAGAGAAAAATGGCGCTGACAGGTTAACACGCTCAGAAGGGATGTTATATTTTCTCTCTCTCTCTCTCTCTCTCTCTCTCTCTCTCTCTCTCTCTCTCTCTCTCTCTCTCTCTCGTTTCTCTCTCTCTCGTTTCCCTCTCCTCACCTTCTGTGCTGCAGCAGATCTACCTGGTCAGACCTCACTTGGATCTCTTATAGTAGACTACAATCAATGTCCCCCAACCAGCTGCCTACTATGGCAGTCGACACCCCCAACCCCTCCACCTCACCACCCCACGCCTCACTGACAGGTGAGGACAAAGTTCCTGCAGAGAGACAGAGTGTGCATGTGGCATCAGGTTTAACAAGCTGTCACTAGGCCTCAGAAGATGGAGAAATGATGATGATGGTGTGTGTGTGTGTGTGTGTGTCTGTGCGGGCTGCTCCAAAACACAGGACAGCAGAGGAAGACCTGTTTCCAGTTAAAAGCAGAAGCCCCCACAACAAAGGAATCGGCTGGGGGAGTCGTAACGAGAGGAATATCATTTTTCTTGGCCTGTGATCTGCCACTCTAGTGTTTCACTTTCAAAGCGCTGCTCGCTGGCAAAAGTCCTCGGCGCTGAATCTCTGTTGGAAGGAAGGAAAGCTCTCCGTTTTTCCAAGGAGAAAAACAATCCAATCTGCTCCTCCTATTCAGCCTGGCTCCGTGATAAAGACAGGATACAGAATGAAGGAAGCAGCAGGGTTGTTTGAGGCCAATATATCCCCTCTCCGCGGTCTTGGCTCAGCCAGAGAGCATCCTGGGGTAATCCTCAGATGAAGTGTTTAAGGCCACTGGGCTCTTTGTCTGGTTAAGACGTCTTAGAGGATTCCCTTCCTCAGACTCAGAGAGACAGAGGTTGGGTGGTTGGTTGGAGCCCCCCGGGGTTGCAGCCAGAGCTGCACTAAGTCAGGCATGACCTCAGCTTCCGTCTGTCAGAGCCTACATCCTGGTTATGTCATTAGCATTGAAATAGAGTCACTAGGAGTGGCGTGTGTTGATGGATGCCAAGGGAAACCTTCCCCATTCATCTTTTGTCTCTGTTTCATAAATTTGCTTAAATTCACAAGAGGCTGAATGTATTTCACCAGAGAAAGCATCCCAGCGAACGAAACAGCGCCCCTCTGTCTCAGTATGTGTAGCCTGTCTTTCTGATGCTGTCTGGTCGAGAAGAGTATGACATTGTTTTCACCTGTAACATTGAATGGAAGGGAAGCCATCAAACATTTGGCCTCCCTTGATAAAACAAATATAAAATAATAGCCAATCAGCTTTGAGCTAAACTGAGTGAGCTCAGCTGTGAATGGTCCTGGCTCACCAAAAAAAGTGTCAAGTTTTGGATTTGGCTTCACACCAATCACATCACATCAGAAGCCAAACGTCATTGACAGAAAATTAATTGTTGCATCTGGTTGAGTCATTGTCTTCCGGTGACTAGCTAGCTAAAATCGCCTCTGTCCTAAATTATCCATGGATGGAGGTAGGGATTTGGACATGCGGTTTTACTTAATTCTCAGTACTGACCAATGATTATAACGGTGATTCTGATCCAACCATAATTTCATACATTGTGAGCCTGAATGGATGGATGCTCAACATGTAGCTAGTACACTATTGTTAACTTGCTGGCCTGGTGCATCATTGCCCATTACAGGAAATTAGGATAGCAAGCAAGCATTTTAGCCATGTAGCCTAGGACAACAAAACTATACGTTTGTACTGCATGACAGAGTCAAAGACCGTTTAGGAAACATGAAAGAGGAGGATGGCATTGGAGTTTGGCATAGGGGTCCTGTGTGGCTTAGGTGGTAGAGCATGACACTTCCAATGCCAGGGTTGTGGGTTAGATTCTCAAGGGGGACCAGAACAAATTAAAATGTATGTACTCACTATTGTTAGTTGCTCTGGATAAGAGTGTCTGCTAAATTACTAAATGAAAAAATGAGTTTCTCTACAAGTAGGGTGAGTCAACTTGTTTTTGTGCACGCACACACACGCACGCACGCACGCACGCACGCACGCACGCACACATACGCACACATACACACACACAAATCAGTACCATGGACAGCCACACCATATTTAGCTTACATTGATTGGACTAAATCGTTTTTGGTATCTTTTAGTTGTCAAAGTATTAGACTAAGCAGAGGTGATTTGATGATGAAATGGTGCTTTAATAGTGGAGGCAGCGCCTGTTTTCTTCGCGACTTGCGGTAACTCTTCGTGGTTCAAAATCAATAGTTGTTTAGTGGTCAGAAAAACATGAACTTACTTGACCATGCTGTAGGTCATGTAACTGTTTGTTACATGCAATATGTTTTGTGGACTTTTGTGGACCGGACAGATGTTGCTCTAATGAAACAAAGGTGTGGTTGAATTCATTCTGCAACTGTGTCTTCTTATTGTCTCTGCCTTAGACCTATATATCACGGTGTCAAAGCATATGACTAACAGGTTATAGAGTAAACAACGCAAATATCACAACACGTAGATTGTAATATGGCTTTTTCCCCATGGCTTTGCTTCCCCAGTGATTTTATCCACGCATCACTACTGGTCGCCAGATGAGCAACTGACTTAAATTGTTGCTCTTCAACAGAATCCTACTTACTCTAAATTGACTAGCTGGTCCATTTCTATACTGATGAATAATAATAATGATCACAAAGCCTGACTTAGGAAAGGAACTGTGGGTAAGTAAATGTTGAATGTCTTCAATACTCCGAGAAAGATTTGGACTCCTCTTTGAGAGAGAGTGAGGGGGGGATGGAGCTCATGTGTTGACCAGATCTGAGGTTTTGACTATATGCCCGCCGTCGTTTGGAGTGAGGGATATTATTCATTGACTTGGTATTTATGAGCGGAAGGAAAAGCGTCTTTGATAGAGAACCTCTCCACTGCTGCTCTAGAGCAGAGATACTCATGTCCTGAACCTCCTGGCTCTTCCCCTCTTCATCTTTATCTTTATCCCCATTTAACTCTTGGTTAGAGCCTTTGCTGTTCTGGTATTCTGCTAGCCTGATGCTGAGTACGGTAACGTAGAATGGACTGAAGTGAAGCCACTGTGTTTGTCAAAAATGGGTGCTGACAGGAGATTTGGTACAAACAGTCCTCATACCAACAACCCAGCAAACATATCCACATTGGTACGATGTGGGCCCAATGCGGTCTAAAATATTAGTCCCATGTCTAAGCTGCCAACATTGGGCAAATGCGCTTCAGCTGTACGTTGGTCCCCAAGGAATTTTCCCAGTGTGGCCAGCTCATATCTGGTGAAGGCAGCCCTCACTTTGCCTGAAATAAGCCCATCTTTTCCCAGCAAACATTTACATTTAATCATTTAGCATATGCTTTTAGCCAGAGTTAAGTACCTTGCTCAAGGGCACATCGGTAGATTTTTCAACTAGTCAGCTTAGGGATTCGAACCAGTAACCTTTCAGTTAGTGGTCCAATGCACTAGACTACCTGCCGCCCACATTGGCATGATGTGGGCCCAATGCGGGCTAAAATATTGACCACATGTAGGCTGCTCACATTGGGCTGATGCGCTTTTTCTATTTAATAGAAATGTATTTATTTCTCATTTATTCATTACAATTTATTCAATGCATAAATTCCCTAATTTTCAATGGTCGTGACAGTGTCTCGTGAAAGACTCTCATAAGGCCTTGTGTCAATCGAGAACTGTTGACTAAATCAGTTGTTCTCACATCTCTCCTCAGGATCCCCCAGGTGTTCTAGAGCCAGCACACTTGATTCAACTGAATTAATACAACAACAACGCCTAAGGAATTTAACAATATAATATGGCTAACCAGAATAAAAAGCATTGTATGGTTCTTCAGAAGGATCTACAAAGAACCTTTGAGATTGAGGGTTCTTTATATAACCATTCTCCATAAAGGTTATTTAAAGAACCATAAAACAGGGTTCAATATAGCCCCAGAATAGATTGTAACAATAGCAGATCCCTTTTATGGTGCTATATAGAATATTTTATAAAGGCTGTTTTTAGACATTTTTGCCAATTAATTGAAAAATGTAGAAATATAAATGTTACATAAGTATTCACACCCCTGAGTCAATACATGTTAAAATCGCATATTGCAGCGATTACAGCCTTTCTGGTCTTTCTGGGTAACTCTCTAAGAGCTTTCCACACCTGGATTGTATAATATTTGAACATTATATTTTTTCAATTCTTCAAGCTCTGTCAAGGTGGATGTTGATCATAGCTAGACAGACATTTTTAAGTCTTGCCATAGATTTTCATGCCGATTTAAGTCAAAACTGTAACCATGCCACCGAGGAACATTGAATGTCATCTTGGTAAGCAACTCCAGTATATTTGGCTTTAGGTTATTGTCCTGCTGAGATCAATTTGTCTCCCAGTGTCTGTTGGAAAGCAGACTGAACCAGGTTTTCCTTTAGGACTATACCTGTGCTTAGCTCTATTCCTTTTGTGTTTATCCTAAAAAACTCCATAGTCCTTGCCGATGACAAGCATACCCACAACATGATGCAGCCAGCATCATGCTGGTAGTGAGTGATTTGTTGTGTTGGATTTGCCCCAAACATAACGCTTTGTATTCAGGACATAAAGTACATTTCTTTGCCACATTTTTAGGTGTTTTACTTTAGTGCATGTTTTGTAATATTTTTTATTCTGAACAGGCTTCTTTCTTTTCACTCTGTCATTTAGGTTAGTATTGTGGGGTAACTACAATGCTGTTGATCCATCCTTAATTTTCTCCTATCACAGCCATTAACTCTATACCTGTTTTATTGTCACCATTGGTCTCATTGGTTAAATCCCTGAGCGGTTTCCTTCCTCTCCAGCAATTGAGTTAGGAAGGACGCCTGTAGCTTTGTAGTAACTGGGTGTATTGATACATTATCCAAAGTGTAATTAATAACATCACCATGCTCAAAGGGATATTCCGTTTTTTTTACCCATCTACCAATAGGTGCCCTTCTTTGAAGGGTATTGGAAAACCTCCCTGGTCTTTGTGGTTGAATCTGTGTTTGAAATTCACTGCTCGACTGAGGGACCTTACAGATAATTGTATGTGTGGGATACAGAGATGAGGTAGTCATTCAAAAATCATGTTAAAAACCATTATTGCACACAGAGTGAATCCATGAAACTTAGTGTGACTTGTTAAGCACATTTTTACTCCTGAACTTATTTAGGCTTGCCATACCAAATGGGTTGAATACTTATTGAATCAAGACAGTTCAGCTTTTCATTTTTTAATAATTTGTAAAAACTTATAAAAACATAATTCCACTTTGGCATTATGGGGTATTGTATGTAAGCCAGTGACACACAATCTCAAAGTAATCCATTTTAAATTCAGGCTGTAACACAACAAAATGTGGAACAAGTCAAGAGGTGTGAATACTTTCTGAAGGCACAAGGGATCTGCTATGGTTACAAGCCATAACCCTTAATTGGCACTATACAGAAACATGTTGTGTGTGTGTATCTCTACAAAACATGCCGTTAAAGACATACTCCAGTACAGCTTTGATTAATATTATATCAAAATATCAGCCATGTGTTATTGCTGTTGTTATAGTATGAGTCACACATGCACAAAGACAATGGACCCACACAGACATGACAGAGTGTTGTTTCTGTTGTGGAGACTGCTCCATAGGGGGCCCCTGGTTTGTGTGCCAGCGACGGAAACCTCCAGGGGAAGTAGAGAGACCTGGACTTGGTTCACAAACTAACACTTTAACTATGAGAGAGAGAGAGAATCTACCAGACATGTTTCATGTCCTTTGCTTATCCTGAGCCATCTCAGTCTTTGAGCTTCGAACTTCACAAAGGTGTCAGATACACCAGTAAAATGTGACGGCTCCACAGTCTCAGATAAAAATGTGAACACCTCTCATGCTGTGCTGAACTGTTAACTCTGGTAACACACATCTGTAGAGCACATTGAGTATCGGGGTGCTCGGCTTCATGTGGACATCGATCTGCCTCGGGAGTCTGTCAGGCATGTGCGTGTCAGTGTGTGAACTGTATGGGAATGTACTATAGTGTTTGTGTGTGTGTTGTTCAACCATTGAGATGCAGCTGCACTCCTAGGCATATCTTTGTTTGTTAAAAAAAACAACCCAAGACAGGAGACCCAATCGCAACTCATTTAGACAGCGAGGATAACCACAGTGAGAATCCCAGATAGTGGGGCATCCCAGCATAGATGAGGAGAAATCGGAAAGATTGGAGCTGGCACCTCGCACTTGGAGAGAGCTCCAGATTGAAGGGGCCCAGCCCCGGGCAGTCTGTGCCCAGGCTGGGTGAGGGATTGTGGGGGAAAGGGGACCTGGCAGCTCCACTTCCTCTTGGCTCTGTGGAAGAGGCCCAATTAGGCAGAGTCTCCTCTCGGCTTTCCCTGGGTCTGGCCTGGCTGGCTGGTTCCTGGCTGGCTGCTGGCTGACTGGCTGGTTCCTGGATTGTTCCTGGCTGGCTGGGAAGACGCTGCAGCACTAAGAGACAGGAGGAGGATGCAGAGAGAAAAATCAAGACCAGATGAGAACCAAGGATGAGAGGGAGGGAGGCAACAGAAATCATCAGTGCTGATAATCTGTATCTATTCCAAACAGACTCTCCTTAACTGTCTTGGTCTCTGTCTGGATTCTAGATTGATAATTGAAATCAGCTCAGAATCCCAGGCCCGTGTTTAGGACTTACCTTAGATGTTACACTGATAGTGTTGACATGCCCGATCCACTGAGCTGTGTTGTGGACAGGTTCCAAAGACTCTGTGTTTACTCTCCTTCTCCATCTCTGTCTCTGTTCCTCTGGTGTTGATTGCAGAGGTAGAGTGGAAGCTGTGGAGGGGTGGGGGTGTCGATAGGGGTGGGAGTAAAGGCGTGGGGGTGTAGCTACCTCGGTCCAGTTTTTTTGTCTCCCTTTATTTCCCTATTATCTCCTGTCTGTGATCTGGGCCTGTCATCTTCAGTGTGTGCGTGATAGCTGGCAGTTTCCCCCCTCGTTCCTGATCAACACCCTGATTTGTCCTTCCTGGCGCTGACACACACATGGAGACAAGGCTTTGAGGTTGGTGGTCCGCTACAATCAGAAACAAACACAGACCTGGTCAGGGATATCAACAGTCTCACTCACTCAGAGCTGGTCAGGGATATCAACAGTCTCACTCACTCAGAGCTGGTCAGGGATATCAACAGTCTCACTCACTCAGAGCTGGTCAGGGATATCAACAGTCTCACTCACTCAGACCTGGTCAGGGATATCACGTCTCACTCACTCAGAGCTGGTCATGGATATCACCAGTCTCACTCACTCAGAGCTGGTCAGGGATATCAACAGTCTCACTCACTCAAAGCTGGTCAGGGATATCAACAGTCTCACTCACTAAGAGCTGGTCAGGGATATCACCAGTCTCACTCACAGGGATGTGACAGGACCTGACTTACTCTCCCAAGACTAACAGAAGAATGTAAAGATACATCTGAGCATTAGGCCTACTGTACTGTTACACACACATATATAAACTCACATATTTCTCATGAAGAAATACAATACGCACATGTTTTTAAAGCATATTGTACATCTCACACATATGTCTGTAGCTGAGTTCAGTACAGTACATGATTGACAGTACATTATATGATGGACAGTACAGTACGGTACAGTACATGATGAACAGCATAGCTGGTTCTGCTCAGGTAGAGGTCCGAGAATTGAACACAGAGCAGAGGCCCTGAAGGAGGCTACACAGCAGAGGGCAGTACATTACAGCAGGCCTCTGGACACGGCTCAGATGGAAAAAGCATGCAGTGAGTAACTAACAGTAGATAAAGATTCCTCCCGGTCTATTGATTGAGAAGAGGCCAGATCCAGAGCCAGTCTTCACTAGCTACCACCACCACTGTGGGAAGCCCTCGCTACTGCTGACTGAGAGATGATTGAGTTTAACATGAGTTTGCTTGCCTGAGTGTTTTTTAATAAGTGAAAATGACACTGATCAGTTGGCATGAGAAAGGCAAGAGAGTTGTTCAGAGGAACACAGAAAATCTGAAGACCGAACGGTAGAGCATGTACAATAAGAGCAAGAGAGAATGCTAAAGAAGTAGGCTAGATAGAGAGAGAAAGAGATATGGAGGGAGAGAGGGAGAGAGAGAAAGAGGTAGAATGATGTTCTTCTGAGAGCAGGAGAAAGGACTAGAAGGGATGATGAAATAAGGAATGTAGCTAGAATGATCAGAAAAAGTTAGATTGACAGAACTTGCTTGTATGGAGAAGTACATTCATTCTGTAAGTATTTTCTCTCTAGTCCATCTCTGTCTCTCGCTCTCCCTCACTTCAGATTTTTTAAACTATGATAACTAAACTGGCCAGGTCCCTCCCCCTCACTGTGCACATAGCTGGGAACTCTCTCTTTTTCTGGGTCTGGTTTCAATTTCTGGAAAATGAAGAGGTTGTGAAAAGTGAATACTCTTGCCTTGCAAATGCATTATTGTTCAGGATATAGCTGAGATCCAGCTTTAATAGCTCTGTTTGTTTAGGATATACTCTCAATCCACCACAACATAATCTCATTCGCCGACCAGGGTTTAGTTGCACAAATAAATACAGTAATGAATCCCTTCATATAGAGAGAGGAAGGCAGCGACGGCACCCTGGTCCAATCTATTCCAGATGGCACCAATAGATCACGTAATTAATATGTACTGTATTCGGTTTCCACGGCAACCCAGCTCCAATTACACGGCTCCTGACCTGAATCCTCTTCTTCCAGGGCCCTTGATTAGCAGGATTGAAGATCGTTTTCATGGAGGGATGGGACTGCTGATGCGCAGATGTAGTGTCACACTTGATGCACCTTCTCTTGAATACAGTACACCCCTCATTCCCTCAGACATGTATACGCACACACTGCCACACATTTGCACACACATGCACGTGCTCACACACACTTTCCTCCACTATGATATTCAATCCACCTGGGTTGAGAACACATTAAAGCCTGATCACTCTGTATTGCTGCCATTAGTGTAGCGCGCCTCTGCTTCGTTCACCAGTAAACTGTGGACGGCTTTGGGATGACCTTATCGCTCTCTCAGAGCGGTCATGGATGGTTAACTCTGTTCATGACACTTCGTTGTTTTTCTCTGTCTCTCCTGCTCAGGGAAGAGCCTGGTGGATGGGGGCCCTGCTCTCTGAGGGGTTTCTCAGTCTGACCAGTAGGCGGAGACCTTTCACACAGGAAAGATACACTGTCTGCTTGTACATTGCATGTATTGGGAAAGGGAAAGGCAATGGGGGTGGGGTACCTGGTCAGTTGTATAACTGAATGCGGTCAACAGAAATGTGTCGTCCGCATTTAACCCAACCCTTCTGAATCAGAGAGGTGCGGGAGGCTGCCTTCAACGACATCCACGTCATCAGGAATGCCACATATTGTGTAGAGGCTTAACTAGTGAAATATTTACTCTGTTCAGTAGTCACATTTGGTATTTATGTGAAAACAATCATTTGGGGGGGAGCTTTTGGAAAATTTTAACATAACGGTGAAATAAATGGTGCATTACTGTATGTACATATTCTGCTTCATTTGGGAATTGATAAAAGCTGTTATCTTTCAAAATCTAAAGTGGAGGATTGTTTGACATGGGTTGCTATAGTTGCAGTAGTGTTCTGCCAAGGCTTGCTGTCTGCCCCTGGAGTGGAGTCAGGGCTTCAGCCTGCTGGCCTCAGGCATCTCTCCTAGTGAGGAGATTTGCAGATGAAATGTGAAATAACTGAGGAGAAGACAAGCAGACATGGGACGTAGAAGTCTTGTAGGCCTTCAATATGTCTCTGCTTTTATGACCTGACTATCTCTGTCTGACTTCTGTTGCCAGAAAATATACCAGAGAAAGATGTGTCTTTGTCTGTGTATATTGAACTATTCGATGGGTTATATCTTTACCTTGCCCTCTTATAGGCTATTGGAATATTTGCCAGATTGCACATTTACACATTTAAAGTTTAGGGGTTAGGGGTGGTGGAGGTAGGGGTTATAGGTGGATTTGGGATTGAGTGTACAACATCTGGACAACCCCAGTAGTGTCAGCAGAGACCGGCTGACCAATCAGAACCATTAGAGGGCCCTACCTCTCTCGCCAACACCTCATTCTTTAAACTAATTAAACTATAACATGTTATTAGATGTCATACCTCCATGAATCAAATAATTCACTACTCTAAAGACAAGCACATTATTCAGCCGTAAGACATGGAGCACCTGTGACCTCTTTTAAATGGGGAAATCAGTAAATGTAATTATTGTTAACGTATTTGCTCAGGCTGCTGCGGGCAAGGTGGACAGTTAGCAGAGGCAGTCTGTTCTGAGCCTCGGGCCAGAGGGTTGTGGGTGTGTGAATCTCTTGTGAGCTGAGAAACTGTTGAACCTGAGGTATGGACCCAGCTGAACAAACGCCTGGAGGAATGTGGAAGATGTTTGAAATGCTAAGTCAATAGAGTCATTGGATAACATACAGATATAGGATCTTCTGTTGTTGCTGCACTGCAGGATTTACATAAATTCACTGAAAACCCGCACTAACACATGTTATATTAACAGTTTTGAACTTTTCTTGTAGCCTTATTTTGCCCAAGCAACATTACAGCGGTGGGTGGAAAAGTGTGAATATGGATTAAACATTGAAATCCTGTTGCAGCAGGATTATTTTGCTGCGACAATGCTGGTCAAATGAAGATCCTGCATCTGTACAGAGGATGTGGGTTACAAAGGCAGGCCGTTTGGAAGCGGCACTGCTTAGATCAGGCAGATGTGCAGGATCCATTTCTCTGTCTCGCTCTCTGTGAGAATACTATCCCCCTAACTGTCAGTCGCTTTGAAATGTAAAAAGGCTGGTCCCTTCCGCTAGAAGACACTTTCTTAGTTTCAAAGAGAGATATTGTGGCTAGTTATTATTGATATACTACTTATATAATCCAAATTATATAATTATTATAAAAATTATAAAAAGATTTTCATTGATTTATCTGAGACCATACTGTAGATGTGAATCAAGTAATTAGTAACAGAATAAATACTGCTAAGAGTATAACAATACCAATGGAGAAAAGAAAGGTGTGTTAGCATGCTTTTTATTAGACTATTACAGTTTATCTATATTTATTTTTGCACAAATAATTTCAGAAAATGGGAAAGAACAACAACCTGTTAATTGAAACAGCAACAACCTGTGAACTTGTGACTTTTAGCTGGCAACATGAACAACAACGTTTGCGTTGTTAACGACATTCCTGCCTTACAACCAGTAGATATTGCCTTTCATCCCGCCACTACACAGCCACTACTAATGATCGTGTAATGATCTGTCTGAAATGTTTGCGGTTTGTTTTTACGGTTTGTTGCAGTCATATTTAGGATTTCAGGATGAACTCCAACTGGGGCGGGTATGCCTGGGCTCCTCTACGCTTCATTATCCGAGAAAGAACCTTAAACTAAGCTACCTGTAAAAGCAGCCGACAGCTATTGTGTGCTGTAATTAAGCATCTAATTACATGCCAGTGCTGGAGGACTGTAGGATTGTTTCTGTTGGTGGCAGTGTTTGTTGGACCTAAGCATACTCATCTTCTAGGAGAGTTTTAGGAGTGATTGGGCACATCAGTACCTTGAGAGAGAGAAGTAGAGGAAGATGCAGAGAGAGGCTGATGATGCAGAGAGAGACAATGTTATTTGCACGCGAGAATGTTAGATTAGTCCACCAACTTATAATTGAAGGTGGTGGTTACTACTGGTTTCAGATCCGAGGCAAGAGAAATTGTCTGCCATGTTTTGTGTTTTGGTCTCGGAGTGATGTCAAGCTCCCAAGAAGCCTCCCAAGAAGCCTCAACCCAACAGATATGAATGACTTTGCCTCCGGGTCTCCTACGAAAGGAAATGTTGCTTACTGTTCAGCACCGAGTTCCAATTTAGGTGCTTATCAGTGCCCAAATCTGCCATTTTCAACCCATACACGGGTACAAGTGTAAAGAACTACAACAGTCTACATCTTGATTTGTGCTTACTCATGTCTGATCCATGAACCAGGTGATGCCAGACTTTGCACCAGGTGAGCCTGGAGCAGGAACATTCTTCCGACCAAACAGTCTTATTCATATAGATCTTGTTAAAGGCCCAGTGCAGTCAAAAATGTGATTTTCTGTGTTTTATTTGTATAAAGTGATGCTCTGGAATGTTAGTATGATTTCAGCTGGGTTTGAAATCCCAATTCTTTTGTGTACATTTGTGTACATTTCGTGTGCTACGTTACGTCCTACAAAAAAAGTATATATATATATATTTGGTATTATATGTTATGAATCCAGTTCGTACAATATGTTAAGATTTTTTGTGCTTAAGATCTCAGACTGCATCTTTCATTAATCATCAATTAACGATCACTAATTCATCTAGATAATTCCAGCTGAAACTTTGCTGTAAATTGATGTGTTTTGAACATCTGTACAGTGAAAAAAACGTCTGACCTTTCCTTCACCCCTTCTCTGGCTTTAAAACTGGAGAAATTAGGTGTTTTTAGCAACCCTTGAAAATACCCACACTCCCGCTAGTACACACTAGATGACTGACACTTAAGCGAACAGTGTGTGCACTGTTCTGACGCTTCATCAGTCATTAGGTTGTGAGAGAGGCGGGCGACGCCTACGTCATTGCCGCCCTCCACCATGTGTTAATGCAGGGTAATTATAGCCTGAAACAATGAATTATTTAATCATCAAAGGCTTATAGGCCGAGCAAAAGTAAACCCCCTTCCATAGCTGGGCTTGACCACACTCCCTCGCTCCATGGAGAGTCTATTCGGTGTGTGTGTATGTGTGTGTGTGTGTACCAATCCACACAGTAAGCCAAGCAGGGCTGTTTGGCTACGATCTGGTAAACCCTCTTTTCTTTATTTTCCCTCCCTCTCTCCTCCCACATCACTGAATCCTTACTGAACCCCAAAACTAGCGAGACAAAAACAGAGGAAAATATGAGCAAGAAGATAGATCTTGGTAATCGGTCACATGGATGTAGTGAAACTACGAAGGGAAAAAAACTGTCAACAAAATTGAGTTTGGCTCTGTGGCACCCAGTCTCAGGGTGGATTCAGGAAGACCTCGCATCTAAAGAGACAGACATTATTTTAATGCATTCACACTAAATGAATAATGCCAGTCTGGCTAATGCTGGTCCTCAATTGTGGTAAAATCAGGAGAAGTCTTGATCTACTAGCGTCAGTCGTTTTCTGATAAACCCGAGCATTGATTTATGTAAGAAGCTGGCTTTGATTACACGCTAACTAACATGCAGTCATCCCCAGATCTTTGTTATTGTGGAGATGAGCAGCAAACACACCCCCTTGTGTGTTGTCTTAATCCGACATGATGACACTCTTGTAGAAATAGCTTTCATGGAAATTCAGATCTATTAAACAGACTTAAAATCCCACTAGAGAGAACTTACTGGACACAAACTGGTTCAATCAATGTTGTTTTCAAAATATTTCAACAAAGAAATATACATGATGACAATATATCATCGACAATATACCAAATGTTACCATCGCCATTTTTCAACCACAATGCAAAACATGCCTAAGGGTTTTGTAGGTTTCCTTTTTTGCTGTAGACATGCTAAAGTTACAGTACCCGCTCATTGTATACTATATACCTATCCATAGGAGATGCCAGCAAATCAGAGGCACACGAGAGAGAGATAGAGATAGAAAGAGAGACTGTGTGTAAGAAAGAAAAGAGAAACTCTGAGTGTCTGTCTTGCTCATGGTGGTTAGTTGATGTCCAGGCCCAGATGACCCCTGGTCGTGTGATTGGTGTTCTGGTGTCAGTCACATAAGATGCTGTGACAGAGACAACTCACTTAAAGCCCCTTTCTGTCAGGCCTAGGGGGTTCTGCCCAGCTGCTCTACCTGTCTGCTTGTCTCTCTGTGCTGCCTGCCTGCCTGCAGGCTACAACAGACAGACAAACACGCTGCTGCCTTAATGAAAGCCAGACCTTCCTCAGGGAAGCAAACATTGCTTTACACAAAATACTTTAGTGCAAAAAATGTTTATTATCCTTCCAGAGACTTTCACACTAAGAAAATAATAAAATGAGTTTGGGGAATGTTTCTGCAGGCCTTACACACTCACTCCATAGAGACACCTTCCATTAAATAACGCAGAGATTTTCATCTTCTCCAATTTTCTGACCCCCTCGGCCCCCTCTTTTTCCTCAATCCATCCACCCCTCCACTCATCTGTCCATCCACTTGGGTGGCGGACACCCCATGGTCTCAGCCGGCCGCTGTGTCAGAGGGGAGGGCCTGTCTTTCAGTGTCAGGATACAGCCGTGTCGGGGATCCGTTGATCCACACTGAGGCCCATACACAGTGCTGCAGAGCCCCAGGCTTCCCAGCCCAGGCCCACGGTGGGCCGCTGCCCCCTGCCTGTCTTTATTATCACAGGTGGGCCGTCGGTCGCCACCACCCTGCCCATTCTCTGTTCAGCTCAGGAGGGGCGGTCAATAGGTCTCGGGCCAAATACATATGTCTGGACAAGGGGTTTGGCCCAAATACATAGCCTATTGGAAGGGGAAAGGGCCCCAATGTTGCCTATTGAAGGGGTGGTGAAGGAAGGAGTCAAGTTGTGGAGGATCAAAGATAAATCCCCAAGATGGATGTGTGGGGAAAGGACAGACAATTAGTGATCTGTGGAGAGTGATGAAAGGGTGAGGCTGTCACTCAGCAAGCTGGCAGCTTCTCACCATTTCTCAGCAGGCTGCTGGACATGCAGGAGGGGCCTCAGGAGATCTGCTGACTTTGGCACAAAATGGCCCTCGTTGTTTCTCCCTCCATTTTCCACAGATGGACTGTCTGAAAAGTCTGCCAAAAGTCTGTAGATGGCAGTGTACACAGTCAATGAAGGAAGGCCCATTCTTAATACATTTACTTAAAAACTCTAATTTGACATGGGTGTTAATTTAACAAACCATGTGTGAAAAGAACAGAAGAGGACGATAACAAAAAGAGGGGATAAAACAAAACCCTCCTTCCCCGTACCAATAGAGATGAAGAGGAATAACCTGCAGACACACTTTGGTACTTTGAAACAAGGGTAGTAAATTCCTCTTGAGTGAGGGAGAGAAGGAGGAGAGGAGAGACAAACCTCAAGTGGGTGGCCAGGAAACGGGGCCAGAGGCTTCATTGGTGAAGCGGGAGAAACCAGCCAACACACACCAGGCCCATCACACACACACACACCAACCGCTAACTCAGATTGGAGAGGATCCCCACAGAGACCTGGTGCATTAGGAGCTCAGAGCCTCAGGAAATAATAATGAATATGGAATTATATTTGTGCAAATACAGCCAGATGTAAAGGTGGGAAAAACCAGGAGCAGATGTTGATTGGGGCAAAACAATGGGTCTGAACTCTGAGGACTTGGAGGATCGAGCGTGCCCTCCAAACGTGTGAAATCCAATCCACCTCAGCATATAATCATATATATCGCCTCTCGTAATTAGGGAGGTATGGAGCAGAGTTCTGCAGCTGCTGGGGAAGTTTTAGGAGCTGGCTAGTCACAACACCCACCAATTAGACATAGGTTTCAGACAGAGAGGAAACCACACATGTCTGTCACACAACTATACATATGTATACATATATATGCCGGGTCTACTATACTGTGCCTTCCCAATACATACTAAAAATACAAAGACAAACAATATCATAGGAATTGAACATGTATATAATATACATAATATATAATGTATATAATATAATATACAGAATCTTCACATTTGCACTATTATAACTTTTAACTTATGTATGTCTATTTGTTAAATCAAATACTATTTTCCCACTTAAAAAAGTAGCTACATGTTTCAGAAAGAGTTTATCTATAGTAAAAGGGCTCGATTAAAACAATTTTACTGTGAAAAATATCTTACATTAGAGTAAATATATTATAGTAAATATTATATATATAATATTATATTGAATATGCAGGCTCCCCAGCCATCTCATACAACTCAAATTAGTTCTCAAAAGGCACATTTCTGAGAGAAGCCGATATTGGAGTACATTATGAACGCGCTGTTTGGCCTATGTTAGCCACCGTAGTTCCTTATTCTAAGATGGCGCTCCCGATCAGGGGTAATATGAAATATCTCCTTCAATTCATTCAAAAGCGTCGTTCTCCAAAAAGACTATTCCGCGTTGGACAATGTGCGGACGGAAAGGTAGTGTGTTTCAAATGCACATGTACTGTATATTAATTTGTTATTGTCCACCTTGTATATTAGCCTCGTTATTTGTTTGTGTTACCATTTCCTTTTCCAAATTGATCTTATTGTTTTAACTCTGCATTGTTGGGAAATGGCTCGTAAGTGAACATTTCACAACGATCCTCTACATCTTTTCTATTCGGCGCATGTGACAAATCAAATTTGATTTGATATTATGTTTAGACCAGGGGATAACTGTAGGACGCTGTTTTTGACAGTTCATTTTCATGAAACAGTGCTAGTTGATGCAAGGCTTCCTGACATTATCTTGTTGGGAAAATGCATGGTTTATAAACGAAAACGATGTAGTTAATGTATTTAAATTTGTTCAAAAATCCCCCCGCCGCGTAGGCTGTATTAATTCAATGTTAGTGCTATAATAATGATGATTTCGATCGTTTGCATGAGTTCTATAATAGCAACTAGTAGTTGCCTACTATTATTTTCCTAGTGGTAAAATATTGAGATTCTGAGCAATGTGGCTGTGTAGTATTATCCTGCCATTTGTCATATTTGATACAAAACGCCATTCATCCCGAACTGCTTCAATCAACTTTTTAATCCATCACTCTTCAATTTCCTAAATCGAATTATTTCTTCAATTTCTTGTCTATCATGTAATTAAGCTTTTAGCTGTGAATGTGTACAATATCAAATAAACCTAACTACTAAAAACCTTACACTTAAATAGGCAATTAATGTAGTAGTTGTTCCTGGAATGGTGGTCACCAACTCTGGTCATGCAGGCTTTTGTTCTAACTCCCCACTAATGAATTCAATCAGACAAAAGTCTGCACACTGAGTAGGCTATTGAATAAGGCCATGTGTGAAAGGCTCAGCAGTTGATATAGTCTAGTGCTTTAGACTGCTGTTTCACGAGGAAATGTGTCCAAATCTAGAGGTCTATAATTATTACATATTTGATCTCCTTAAAATGCGTAATTTATTCTAGGATCGTTTACTATTTTGAGCTTGCGCTGCACCCTTGACTTGCAATGACACGAGCCCCCTTGGATAAATGAATATACTGTTAAATCCAACAACAATCCGCGAACAATAGTTTGCGTTTTGGCACAGTAAGGATGCTAATTATTGTGTTACGACCGAGTTATTTTTTTTTAAAACTGATGTATGAGCTGTGGGGCCTTAATGACTGGCCAGTGGTACTGAGGAACGGAATGCGCGCTCACCGCCGCTGCATCTGTGTTTTGTTAAGGCTAAGTCTCTCGAGATTTTGGAGAGGTGTGTGCGCGCCGAGGCGGAAGGCTAGATGGAAGTGGAGGAACCGAAAGCATCATCACAGCAGTGCTTCATTACCTGAAATAACATCAGAAATGAAGTGTTGGTTTTCATTTGTTTAAATCTTCTCCAAACGTCGACGGCAGTGCGCAAATCCGGACACAATGCCCCGAGGTGTGATGTGCGTCAAGACATTGAGCTCGAAAAAGTGTGTTAAATCACAGAACCTCTGCAGACCAATAGAGATGAACTATAAACGGTCACTGATCTAGAGCAGCCCATTACATTTGACTTGGCCTTTTATAAATCTGAGACTATTTAACACATTTTGTAGCCATATTTTCTTAGTAACCTATCCACACATACAATTTATAGTGAGATAGTTTAACTCTTGTGTTTACACAGCTCTGTCAGTCTACAAAGTCATGGAAAATTATGGAACCTTTAAATACTAAGGTCGTATTGTTGAAGTATAGGTGTAGATCTGTATTATAGCTCAATTGACATTTAAAGGCAATGTTCCCGCATTCACGGAGACTGCATCCATGGTAAACGGTGCATCTGTCTACTCGTTTGGAAATTACCTTTAACGTAAATGGTTAAATGCAATAACACATTTTCCTTAAATCTGCAATATGTACATTTTTGGGAGACTTGACCAAATTCACATAGAAATGTGAATTATAGATCTGTCAGGGTAGCCTAGTGGTTAGTGTTGAAATCCCCGAGCTGACAAGGTAAAAATCTGTCGTTCTTTCCCTGAACAGGCAGTTAACCCACTGTTCCTAGGCCGTCATTGAAAATAAGAATTTGTTCTTAACTGACTTGCCTAGTTAAATAAATGTAAAATAAAAAATAAAATTGAAAGCAAATCTAAAAAGCAGTAGATCTGTTCATTGTGCTATTCTATGCTTCCTGCTCTTAAATTTAGTTTTGCTTTGGATTTTGTACACTAGCTGAAGATACAATATTTTTGGTTATTGAAATGATATTTCACAGCAGTTTAGATGGTAGAATAATTCTCTACAATTGCTTGTTTTGTCACATAAAGTGAAATAAGGCGAACTATTCCAATTTTAGCAACCAGGAAATGGTGGAGCGATTTCTGCATATTATACCTTTTTGAAGTATTTTGCAGCATGAGAATGTGGGCAGTTGATGCACTTGAATGTACAGCTGGCCAGAGAAGACTATAATGGTGCATCTATTTTAGGCTAGGGTGTGGTGTAGCAGAACTGATATTACATTCGTTGTTAGGGGCAGAGAGCGAGTAACCTGAGTACAGACTTGTGGCAGCAGCTTTGGGCAGCCATGATTCCTCCTAGCATTGTGTAACATGGTATTCCCTCCCTTCCTCTCTGTCCGCTCCTTAACTCATCTGTGCTCCTAATGGCTGATATCAGTCATCTCAACCCCACGCTCCAGGAAGAAGGAAGTGACTTCTAATTCGCCTCTGCTCTGCTCAGTTCCAAGTTCACTCACTGTGGTGTCAGCTAAAACCATTAGAGCAGCTCCCTAGCCCCACACAACAGGGAAAGGGGAACAGGGAAACATCATGGACTTCAAGTTGAGTACATTCATTCATTGCTCTATTTATTTGAAACTGTCAGAAAAACCCACTAATTCTCACCAGTCTCCTCCATCCAGGATAATTAGGTGTGTCAAAAGCCTGCTAGGCCCACCAATGCTTTGCAAATCAGCCATTTGTCCAAACTCCCCCGAATGTCAGCATTTTTTAAAAACTTTGATGTACCTAAACTGAATTACAGAATAAGTCTGTCTCTAATATGTCTATGTTAATACCCTGGGAGCCTTAAAAGCTTTCCAATCCCATGTCTTAATCTGTGGAGACCCAGACGTTGGACAGAAGGTCTGATGGTTTTTAATTAAGATGTATCTGAAATCGTGCTTTTGGGCCGCACTCAAGTCAACAGACGCTGCGTGTGCGTGTGTTTCCTGGCAGAGGTTGGCCCTGGCCTCAGTGTTACCATCATTATAGATTGAATCATTTATGAAGTGTCTCCAGGTTTTTTTTGGTGTGTTTATGGTATTATTATTTCTAGTCTGTGGAGTAAAATTACACCACTCCATCATTAACTCATTCAGCAATCTTTTTATAGGCACATTTAAAACACTCATTACTTAATGCAAAGGCCTATTAATGGTATCAAATGCTGTTGACAAGGACCTAATTTATCCAATGTCTTGATTTGTCCATGGTGTGCCCAACAAAGCTGTAGCTGTATCGGCTTAGCTAGGCCAGGCTCGTAGCTGTATCGTCTTAGCTAGGCCAGGGCTTTATTGGGTAGGCATTAAGCTTGGTATGATATCCGACTGTAGCCATAGCTCTGTATTGGGGTAGTCCTGTGCTGGGCTGCCTCCTAGTTATTTTTGGAGTGCTGTCGGTCTCTGTCTGCAGGGAGCACTGTTTTTGAAGGGCCTCCAGTCCCATTAATCAGCCAGGGGACCCCATGGTCTGAGCAGGCCCTGTTCCCTGTCCCGCCTCACTGACACATTCTGTTCCTCTCTCCCTTCTCCTCCCCGCTTTCTGCACAGTATGAAGCACAGAGGAACCTCATCAATCTCACCTGTCCCACACGTCAACCACAGATTTAATCAAACGCTCTGTTTGGGCACCCCACTCCTCCATCCATACCCCTCACAACCCCTTTTTAGAGAACAAATAATCTCTCTTTCACCCAGACCTACCTTCTTTCCCTCTCTGGCTTCTACGTTGCTCTCCTTCACTTTGTTAAGTTCTCTCGGTTTTTTAATATCTTCCTTCTCGCTTTCATTCTACCCCTGTGTTTTCTCTGTGATCATTCACACTTTGTGATCTGATACAGGCTATACACACACACTGCCCTATCACCCTCTAAAAGTGAGGGTGTACATTAAACACCATTTCCTGCTCAATAGCTCACTGAAGTGGGACTCTGTTGGTCGCCTGCCTTAACAGGTCCCTATACGAGAGTGGGATGGAGAGAATAGAGGGATGATGGAGAGGGGGGAGACGAAGGAGGTGGTGGGAGCGGCAGGACCGAGGCCTGTTTTAGAGGTTGGTTCAGCATGGTTTCTGTGTTTAATGGGATGCCTGGGGTGAGGGTGAACACTGGACCCTGTGTGTCTGTCTCAGTGGGAGACCGAGAGGGACTAAGGCAAATGGACACAAGGACCAGAGAGCATCTAATCCCCACCGCTTAGGCCCAGCTTGAACCTTCCCATGCTGTGACGGATCTGGTCCCACGGAGGGGCTGACGGTACCCTGTGGAGGCGGCCGGTGCCCCCGGTGGAGACTGAGAAGTGTTGAAATTGGTATGGTGGATTTGTGGCCACTGCAGGGGCCGGTCCTCTGGAAGCCCTGTGAGGGGGATGTCAGTGAGCCACTCATATGATGTGTGAGGAGAAAAGTCCGGAAGAAAATCAGTTTCCCAGCATTTTGCCCAATGGCAATCAAGCTACTCCAGTGATTCATGGTGTTGGCTGGCTGGACACAGACTTATACAGACAGGCTGCAAGTCAGCAGCCAGTCAACTCAACTGAGATTGGAAGTCCACCTAGATGAAGTAGCTCAAGTGATGTAGACCTACACAACATGCTTGGAGGACTGTCAGGAAAGCAGACTTGTTTTTGTGGTAACTTGGAGGACTTCCCTTTGGAATGCCTTTGAGAGCACAATCCTTCATTCAATTAAAAATGATTTCTCTCTCCTGTTGTAAAGCAATATATTTGTCATCTTTTAAACATTCCAGTGGAAAGATGTCACAGCACTGTACTTTGCACACAATTAATAAGGATTTCTGGCATTCCTCTTTGCACATATGCTGTGATCCACATGTGGTCTGGGGGAAACTAGGAGGAAAATTTGGGGAGGAGAGTTGTGATGTTCTGTTGAATTTAGGCCACAGGTCTTCTCTGGTTAAATGAATCATAAAGAAAACAGTTTTTCTAATTAACTGAATCTTTTCCAAAACTTCCATCGATGATTGTTGATGTTTTTCTGCTTAATAGAAGCCGTGCGTTGCATTTCTGTAATGTCATTAGTGTGGTTTCAATGTCAGATGTGATTCACTTTTTCCATCTGTGATGAGTTCTGTCATATTCCTGCTGTGTGTGTGTGTGTGTGTGTGCACAACCTCCATCCCTCCCTCAGTTTATTTCCATCATTCTCTTACACACTCACACCTGTTATACGAACACGCATCCCGGAAAGTGTCTGATTGTGGAAACATGGCCTGAAAGTATACGTAACCCTTCTAGCTGTTGGCGTTAGTCACACTCGGTGTGTAATGTAATCACCATATGTTAGATGTGGATGAAGAAACCTTTCGTCACCTAGGCTACGCTGTGGTAGGACAGCATCGTACCCCTCATAGTAAAATATGAGTAGAGGTTACCGATTCTGCTACATGTCATCAACAGGCCCACAGCGGGTGGGAGAGAGGACGAGACGCACAGAGAGAGGGCGAGACAGGTTGGGGGGGGTTTGGTTACGAATGGGAGAGGTATTCTGCATCGTTGACTATTCACCTAGCATCTGGTCATTTCAGTTCCTCAAAGAACAGCCACTTTCATGTTCAATTTTTGCCTTAATTATCCCGATATTGTCGCGTTGTCAGCTTTTAGCATACTTTCCTACGTATCTTAATGTCTTTCCTCAACTGTAGTCGCACATGTTAAAGAAAGTTTTAGAATTTTCTCTGACCAAACGCTAAACTGAGCAGAGGTGTCAGGCAGGCGTCTGTGATGTGTGAGCCTGATTACCCAGTGGCTAGTTAGCAGTTAGCGTTTACTCTGTTAGTCTGCGATTGTCTCAAATAACACCATTACCATGTCTGCATGGCTAATAGCCTCCCCCAGGGTGAGAGTAGGGGGGTGCATTTGGCATGTCAACGCGAGGTGAGAACACATGAGCCATATTCAGGCCGTCCACACCCAAATCACTCCTGACACCTCTGAAGGGGCCCTCAGCATCAATGGCTCTCTGCTGAAATTACCGCCTCAGTAATAATGACATAAGCACCCAGTTCCTTCCTGCTGGTGCTGAGTGCTTGCCCCGTACTGACCTGGAATCTGATCCCAGAGGGCTGGTCTCAGAGCAGTTATCTGATCCCCTAGGCCGAACAGACAGAGACGACAAACAGGATGGGACTGGTCTAGGAACTGCTGTTATCTTATCCCAGAGGTTGTGGAAGGCTGTCTGTCCATCACAGAAACTGATTGGGATTCCGACTACTGCTGCTGTTTGCTAAACGTACAAGAAATCCTTTGAATGTTTTGGTTTTCTGATTAGTTATGATAACCCAAAATACTGTACAATTACCTGCACAATATCTGAGAGTAAGTTGCTAAAGATTTGTCAAGATAAAGAATTTCGGGCCTCCCGGGTGGCGCAGTGGTCTAGGGCACTCCATCGCAGTGCTAGCTGCGACCGGGAGGTGGGCCCTGTCGCGGCCTAGCATCGTCCGGGTGAGGGAGGGTTTGGCCGGTAGGGATACCCTTGTCTCATCCCGCACTAGCGACTCCTGTGGCGGGCCGGAAGCTGTGCACCCTAACCAGGTCGCTAACCAGGTCGCCAGGTGTTTCCTCCGACACATTGGTGCGGCTGGCTACCGGTTGGATGCGCGCTGTGTTAAGAAGCAGTGCGGCTTGGTTGGGTTGTGTTTCGGAGGACGCATGGCTTTCGACGTTTGTCTCTCCCAAGCCCGTACGGGAGTTGTGGCGATGAGACAAGATGGTAACTACCAATAAAAAAATAAAAATAATTTCAAAGATTGCAGCTCAAGCTACACAGCAAGAGATTTCAACCCAATTTTGTTTGCAAGGTATCCAGAATTGATTTTTATGACACCTGTTTTCGCTTGTGGTGTGAAGGGTAGTGCACCGATACAATTTCAAGCACTATGTATAACCAAAACTCAGACAGGCATAGCAGAGTCAGCAGACAGTCCCTCCTAACATACTAAAGCAAATTGTTTATGCTTTTCTGCTGAACAGCAATGCTGTATAATATATTTAGCCAAGAAACCCCTCAAGTCATAAGTGAAGTTCCAGGTCCCCTTCCATGCCATCTCCGTACCGCAGTATTTGGTGCAAGCCTGGCACAATGTCATATCTAGTAGGAATGGACTAAGGCCAGAACCTAGCAGACTTTATCGATGCCATGGATCAATGCAATAAGTCAAAGCCAGACCTGAGCATGACAGAACCCAGCAGAACCAGAAACACTATTTACCCACAGATCAGAAAGGGAAGAGTGATCTCTCTCTTTTAGAGGGGAAAGGGCCCATTCCATGGCTTTAAAATAAGGCCTTTGTTTCTGATACACTTTGGTTTATGGCGATCTTGAGTATGACCCCTCTCTCTCCCAAATTTGATTTGTGCTCTGACTATATACCTACACTAAATAGGAGGAGCATTTTCTAAATTACTCTTATTGGTTTTATAGCCTGCCCTGCTTTCATTGGCAGTTTGTAGTTGTTCATGCTCTGGCCTCATTGGCTCATTTCGTTGGCTGTTCTGTTCTCCCACTGACTGATAGAGGTGCTAGCTATGGAGATAATTCAGCATCTTAATAACAGCTATCAATGACAATCAAATCTCTCTTCCACCCCAGGAGCCTCCAGGTGGGCGTGTGTTCTCAGGAATCCAGCCCACGGGTGTGCCCCACCTGGGGAACTACCTTGGGGCTCTGGAGAGCTGGGTGTCCCTGCAGAACCAGTACCCCTCAGTGCTCTACAGCATAGTGGACCTGCACGCCATCACCCAGCCCCAGGACCAAGCCCTGCTGCGGGTTAACATACTGGACATGGCTGCCAGCCTGCTGGCCTGTGGCATCAACCCAGAGACATCTATCCTCTTCCAACAGTCACAGGTTAGTCAAGACACGCACAAACACAGACCACCATACACCTGCAATAGTGTTCACCCCCTGCCCCACACACACACTGCTCTATTAAGAGTTTGAACCTACAGTACCAGTCAAAAGTTTGGACACACCTACTCATTCAAGGGTTTTTCTTTATTTGTACTATTTTCAACATTGTAGAAAAATTGTGAAGACATCAAAACTATGAAATAACACATATGGAAACATGTAGTAATCAAAAGTGTTAAACAAATCAATATATATTTGAGATTCTTCAAACATACAAGTATTATACAGCATTTTCATTATAAACGTCTTGTTAATCCAACCAGTGTCTGATTTTAAGAAGGATTTACGGCAAAAGCCCACCATGCGATTTATGTTAGGACAGAGCCTAGCCACAAAAAACCATAGACATTTTCCATCCAAGGAGAGGGTTCACAAAAGTCAGAAATAGCAATTAACTAAATCGCTAACCTTTGATCTTCATCTGGTGACACTCCCAGGACTCCATGTTACACAATAAATGTTTGTTCTGTTTTCAATAAGTCCCTTTTTATGTCCAAAAACCTCAGTTTAAATTGGCGCGTTGTCTCAAATAACATCTGGTGAAATTGCAGAGAGCCAAATCAAATTACAGAAATACTCATCATAAATATTGATGAAAGATACAAGTGTTATACACGGGGTTAAAGAAACTTCTTGTTAATCCAGCCTCTGTGTCAGATTTCAAAAAGGCTTTACGGTGAAAGCAAACCATACCATTATCTGAGGATAGCACCCCATCAAACAAACACAGACAATCATATTTCATCCTGCCAGGCGCGACACAAAACTCAGAAATAACGATATAATACATGCCTTACCTTTGAAGATCTTCTTTTGTTGGCACTCCAATATGTCCCATAAACATCACAAATGGTCCTTTTGTTCGATTAATTCTGTCGTTATATCTCCAAAATGTCCATTTATTTGGTGCGTTTGATTCAGAAAAACACCGGTTCCAACTCCCGCAACATGACTACAAAATATCTAATAAGTTACCAGTAATCTTTGTCCAAAAATGTCAAACTTTCCTAATGCAACTTTAGGTATTTTACAATGTAAATAATCGATCAAATTTAAGATGGGATAAACTGCGTTCAATAGCGGATAAAAACTAAGTGGAGCGAGCTTTCGGGTCACGCGCCCCAACCACAACAGTACACTTCACTCGACCCTCGTTCTGAACAGGGCTGCTACTTAATTTCTCACAGGAAAAACATCAACCAATTTCTAAAGACTGTTGACATCCAGTAGAAGCGATAGGAATTGCAAGCAACTGCCTTAAAATTCTAGATTCCCATTGAAAAACTATTGAAAAGAGTGACCTCAAAAAACACATTTCCTGGTTGGTTTGTCCTCTGGGTTTCGCCTGCCAAATAAGTTCTGTTATACTTAGAGACATCATTCAAACAGTTTTAGAAACTTCTGTGTTTTCTATCCACATCTACTAATAATATGCATATCCTAGCTTCTGGGCCTGAGTAGCAGGCAGTTTACTTTGGGAGCGCTTTTCATTCGGACGTGAATATACTGCCCCCTAGCCTAGAGAGGTTAAAGTAGACACCCTTTGCCTTTGACAGCTTTGCACACCCTTGGCATTCTCTCAACCAGCTTCATGAGGTAGTCACCTGGAATGCATTTCAATTAACAGGTGTGCCTTAAGTTCATTTGTGGAATTTTGTTCCTCAATGCGTTTGAGCCAGTCAGTTGTGACAAGGTAGGGGTGGTATACCAAAGAAAGCCCTTTTTGGTTAAAGACCAAGTCCATATTATGGCAAGAACAGCTCAAATAAGCAAAGAGAAATTACAGTCCATTACTTTAAGATATGAAGGTCAGTCGATCTGGACAATTTCAAGAACTTTGCAAGTCTTCAAGTGCAGTCACAAAACCATCAAGCTCTATGATGAAACTGGCTCTCATGAGGACCGCCACAGGAAAGGAAGACCCAGAGTTACCTCTACTGCAGAGGATAAGCATGAATCAGGCCTTCATGGTCAAATTGCTGCAAAGAAACCACTACTAAAGGACACTAATAAGAAGAGACTTGCTTGGGCCAAGAAACACGAGCAATGCACATTAGACCGGTGGAAATCTGTCCTTTGGTCTGATGAGTCAATTTTAGACTTTTGGTTCCAACCGCTGTGTCTTTGTGAGATACAGAGTAGATGAACGGATGATCTCCGCATGTGTGGTAACCACCTGAAGCATGGAGGAGGTATGGGGGTGTTTTGCTGGTGACACTGTAAGTGATTTTATTTAGAATTCAAGGCACACTTAACTAGCATGGCTACCACAGTATTCTGCAGTGATACGCCGTCCCATCTGATTTGGCTTAGTGGGACTATCATTTGTTTTTCTACAGGACAATAACCCAACACACTTCCAGGCTGTATAAGGGCTATTTGACCAAGAAGGAGAGTGATGGAGTGCTGCCTCAGATGAGCTGGCCTCCACAATCATTCGACCTCTACCCAATTGAGATGAGTTGGACCTTAGCGAGAAGGACAAGCAGCCAACATGTGCTCAGCATATGTGGGAAGTCCTTCAAGACTGTTGGAAAAGCATTCCAGGTGAAGCTGGTTGAGAGAATTCCAAAGCTGTTAGCCACCCTTTGCCTTGATATTTGAAGAATCTCAAATATAAAATATATTTGGATTTCTTTAACACTTTTGGTTACTACATGATTCCATATGTGTTCGTAGTTTTGATGTCTTCACTATTATTCTACAATGTAGAAAATAGTAAAATTAAAGAAAAACCCTTGAATGAGTAGTTGTGTCAACTTTTGACTGGTACTCTACATTCTGTGGTTTACAAACTGGACTAAAAGCTGAGAGTGTTTTTGTGACTTGGCGGTCTGAGCAGGCTGCCTTGGATCTGTTTCCCAGCATGTCAACAAGAGACTGAGCTGGAGCAGCAGCCATTTTGGAACGTATGTTTTATCATGGCAAGCTCAATGTTTACGTAATGCAGCAGCTTTAAAACTCGTATTCTATCACTCTGATCTTTATCTTTGTGTGCTCTGCAAATTCACAGGGATTAGGAAAACGCATTCACAGAACACCATTTACTTCAGAGGAAACAACATGAAGGGGGGATAATGATAGATTAACCATATGCACCACTTCAACAGATCAGTTTCAGGGAGGTGTTAGGAATAGAAGTGAATCATGGCATTTTATTTTCCCTGGACAGCTAAATTGTGTGTTTGTGTGTCTATCTCTGGAAATGCCTTGTCTGTTTTGATAGTGTGATCATCTGTGATTTTCCTCACACACACACACAGCCCTATTTTTATTCCCGTTTTAGCTTCATGCCACATCTTGGCAGCGAAGGGGACCTCCCATCGAACACATGAGCCGGAGTCTGTTCCACATGTACAAATACCACTACCACCCAAAGAAAACACTTGACTTCATTGAAAAAGTGGTTACAAGCCGAAATCAATAGTGTCTTAAGGGAAGGGCCCTCATCTTGAGAATGGAAAAGTGTGTGTGTGTGTGTGTGTGTGTGTGTGTGTGTGTGTGTGTGTGTGTGTGTGTGTGTGTGTGTGTGTGTGTGTGTGTGTGTGTGTGTGTGTGTGTGAAAGACCATAGTAAAGTTAGACCCTTTCTTACTGGAATAACAGCAGCAGATCGACAAAGCTGTGAGTTTTATAGGAATATCTTGGCTCCCACCCGCTAATGAAATGAAAGAGCTGTTGATCTACTGTGTAATGACTAAATCAGTCGTCCTATAATGACATAGTCCATAACATTAATAGTAGGGTCTTTGTTTCAGCTACTATGAAAAAAGATCACATTCAATATGAATGCAGTTGTTGTTCATTGTGAACCTTCTAAAAAGTATTTTATTTAAACTAGAGCCGTGTCGGTGTGTCCCTCACTCTGCTGTCATCAACCTCTTATCTCACCTTCATCGTCTGGCTGGAATTCTCTACTTACATTCATTCAGTTTAAAGTCCTGGTTTAGTTCTGTGCTGTCCTAAATTTAAATCCGACTCTTTAGAATCCATTTTAAATGGAGAGGGATGGCAGCCACTTTGCCAGTGCCAATAAACTTTAATTCTCTGAAGCAGAATTTTTCTCACACCAATGAGTTGTTGGCCAGGCCCATTGATTTGAGAGAGGACCATGTCAGAAAGAGAGAAGCATAGGATGGTTGTTGCCTTGTGCAGAGAGGAAGTCATTAAACCAGCCCTGCTAAGGCTTAGGTTATTGGAGTTATTTAATGGCTCTAATGCCTTGATACCGATGTATAATAAAGTATGGCTATTGGCTATGGCCTCTAGGGCAAAAGAGCACCTGCTAAGGCGTGCAGACTCAGAGAGGGGGGGTGGGGGGAATCCAGTGTAGTTCCTATCTCTGCCACATGGTGGAGCTAGGCGTCACCCCCACCTGTCCCCAGAGAATCTGAAAGGTTTTTAGTTACAGTATGTTTTGTAGTGGTGGAGAAGTAGCCTGGCTGACTTGACCCATGGGGTCAACAAGACTAGTGGAGAAGAGACTTTGATTTTCATTTTACAGGTAGGCTTTGTCTAACCCCTTACACTTGGCCTATAGGGATGAATTGAAATATGTATTACAGAGGAAATATGGAGGCATATGCATAACCATGCTCTCCTAACTGTCCCAATGAGGAACTAGAGCAAGCACACTTTTGGAACACAGCCCTGCATCCCCGTCTTTACACAATTACTGTTGGCGCAATCCGAAAACAATCTATTATATAACGCAATCTGAGTCAGGTGGGCATAATTTGAAAGCTTGTTCTATTGCCAACATGACTAGCTAAGTTATAAAATACGATCTTAGTGTCAGGCTTTCGCAAGGCAATTCAGAGAAGCAGATCGTAATAGAATGCAGTCATGAGTCCATTCATATGTGTGATCCATGGCAAATTTTCTTAGCAAACAGGCTCGTTCTGTTCAGGACAACCCAGAGTATAACGGCATGTCATCTTGTAACTGTACATCAGACATAGTGATCATAAATGGTGACACTGTATATTACATGTGCTTTATGATTTGGAAATGTGAAGTGCGCATTTGGACTCATAGGTGTTTGGCATGTTTGTATGACATCAAAGCGGTATTTATTATAATCCTCAACTTATCTTTCAAAATATATAGAGCCCTTATAATTTACAGCATTTCCTTCACCCAGACCTAAGACAATGTTGCCAAATTAGCCGGAGGATGGGGGCAACTTCTTGATGTGTGCGGTACTCAAGTTCAGAAAGGCTGTCAGTCAAAACCCATACGGCGCTGTGAAGCGCAGAGCCTGGGGCGGCAGGGTAGCAGAGCCCGGGGCGGCAGGGTAGCAGAGCCCGGGGCGGCAGGGTAGCAGAGCCCGGGGCGGCAGGGTAGCAGAGCCCGGGGCGGCAGGGTAGCAGAGCCCGGGGCGGCAGGGTAGCCTAGTGGTTAGAGCGTTGAACTAGTAACTGGAAGGTTGCAAGTTCAAACCCCCGAGCTGACAAGATACAAATCTGTCGTTCTGCCCCTGAACAGGCAGTTAACCCACTGTTCCCAGGCCGTCATTGAAAATAATAATTTGTTCTTAACAGAATTGCCTAGTTAAATAAAGGTAAAATTTTTAAAAAATACAAATAAAAAATGTATAGCATATTACTGTACAGACACTGCGTTCCAATTCCTGTGCTTATCTATGTCCAAAGTCTTTCATTTTTCAACCAGTATACGGATACGATTGGAAAAGACTACAGACGAACAATATTTGGGCTTCAATTATGTTGACTGACTGGTTGTGATGTCTCTCCCCCTCTTCTACAGGTCTCTGAACACGCTGAACTGTCCTGGATCCTAGGCTGTCTTACCAGTATGCCCAGACTCAGACATCTGCCTCAGTGGAAGGTACAGAACGGCTTGGGAATGCTGTGGACTTTGAAATACAGTGGTAGAACCACTGAATGAGTTTACTTGGGGACAAATCATGAGTTTTTGTAAATTATACATTGATTTCAATGGGAGAATTGTGCTGCGCTCAGTAAATGGGAGAATTGTGCTGATACGTACAATTATTTAGTCAAGTTACAAATGGTGGAAAAGTCTATGCTTTTCTTCAATCTTCCTCCATTTTCAGCGTCCTGACTATTGTTTTAGTCCTGTTTGTTTCTCATACCTCACCTGCCAGATCTGTTTTATCGTTCTCATAATGACAGTGATTTCCCTGGCCACATGCAGTTTTACTAGGATGCCAGAGGGAAGGAAGGGACAGCCAGCAGTGTTCTGGTTCCACTCAGAAAACACCTTTTGTTTACTCAACAGATGAGTTCATGTCAAACGTGGCAGAAAATGTCCCTTGAATTCAGCCATGTTGGGTTTGTGGGAGCACTCTTCACTCGTAAAGAGAAAATGCCTTCTTAAAAATAACCCAACACGTTTTTCTTTTCTTGTTCCCTCTCTCCCCCTCCTTTTATTTCTCTTCCTGCTCTCTCTCTCCCCCTCTCTTTCTATCCCCTCTCCCCAGATGAAGAGTAAACAGAGGAATGAGGGGAGTGTGGGGCTGTACACTTACCCCGTCCTGCAGGCTGCAGATATTCTCCTCTACAAGTGAGCTCAGTCTCTACAGTACCACATTGTGTGTTGCTGCTGCCTCAAATGAATAAAATATTTAAGACAACGTTTAGTAAGTTTGAGTTTTCTCCTTTATGTTCTGACAGGTCCACTCACGTCCCAGTAGGAGAAGATCAGGTTCAACATCTGGAGCTGGCTCAGGACCTGGCACGCATCTTCAACAACACCTATGGAGACTTCTTCCCTGAGCCACGTGCTCTGCTCAGTAAGTCAGCACACTGTGTGATCATTGGTTATATTTGCAGGCAGAGTACTCAACATTTCTCTCGCTCTAGCTCTCTGTTTCTCATACACGTCCAGATGCAAATATATAAACATACAGAAAGACACATGGTCAGCATGTTCTACTGATGGAGACTGACAGAAAGACACATGGCCAGCATGTTCTACTGATGGAGACTGACAGAAAGACACATGGCCAGCATGTTCTACTGATGGAGGCTGACAAAGACACATGGCCAGCATGTTCTACTGATGGAGGCTGACACAGACACATGGCCAGCATGTTCTACGGATGGAGACTGACAGACACATGGCCAGCATGTTCTACTGATGGAGACTGACAAAGACACATGGCCAGCATGTTCTACTGATGGAGCATGATAGAAAGACACATGGCCAGCATGTTCTACTGATGGAGGCTGACAGAAAGACACATGGCCAGCATGTTCTACGGTTGGAGACTGACAAATACACATGGCCAGCATGTTCTACTGATGGAGGCTGACAAAGACACATGGCCAGCATGTTTTACTGATGGAGACTGACAAAGACACATGGCCAGCATGTTCTATGGATGGAGACTGACAGAAAGACACATGGCCAGCATGTTCTACTGATGGAGCATGTTATAAAGACACATGGCCAGCATGTTCTACTGATGGAGCATGTTATAAAGACACATGGCCAGCACGTTCTACGGATGGAGACTGACAGACACATGGCCAGCATGTTCTACTGATGGAGACTGACAACGACACATGGCCAGCATGTTCTACTGATGGAGACTGACAAAGACGCATGGCCAGCATGTTCTACTGATGGAGCATGATAGAAAGACACATGGCCAGCATGTTCTACTGATGGAGCATGTTAGAAAGACACATGGCCAGCGTGTTCTTCTGATGGAGACTGACAACGACACATGGCCAGCATGTTCTACTGATGGAGCATGTTATAAAGACACATGGCTAGCGTGTTCTTCTGATGGAGACTGACAGTAAGACACATGGCCAGCATGTTCTACTGATGGAGACTGACAGAAAGACACATGGCCAACATGTTCTACTGATGGAGACTGACAACGACACATGGCCAACATGTTCTATGGATGGAGACTGACAGAAAGACAACATGGCCAGCATGTTCTACTGATGGAGACTGACAAAGACACATGGCCAGCATGTTCTACTAATGGAGACTGACAAAGACACATGGCCAGCATGTTCTACTGATGGAGACTGACAAAGACACATGGCCAGCATGTTCTACTGATGGAGAATGATAGAAAGACACATGGCCAGCATGTTCTACTGATGGAGCATGATAGACACATGGCCAGCATGTTCTACTGATGGAGCATGTTATAAAGACACATGGCCAGCATGTTCTACTGATGGAGCATGTTATAAAGACACATGGCCAGCATATTCTACGGATGGAGGCTGACAGAAAGATACATGGCCAGCACGTTCTACGGATGGAGACTGACAGAAAGATACATGGCCAGCACGTTCTCGGATGGAGACTGATGGAGACACTGACAGAAAGATACATGGCCAGCATGTTCTACTGATGGAGACTGACAGAAAGACACATGGCCAGCATGTTCTGGACTGATGGAGACGGATGACAGAAAGACACATGGCCAGCATGTTCTACTGATGGAGACATGATAGAAAGACACATGGCCAGCATGTTCTACTGATGGAGACTGACAAAGACACATGGCCAGCATGTTCTGATGGAGGCTGACAGAAAGACACATGGCCAGCATGTTCTACTGATGGAGACTGACAAAGACACATGGCCAGCATGTTCTACTGTTGGAGACTGACAGAAAGACACATGGCCAGCACGTTCTATGGATGGAGACTGACAGAAAGACACAGGGCCAGCATGTTCTACTGATGGAGCATGATAGAAGGACACATGGCCAGCATGATCTACTGATGGAGCATGACAGAAAGACACATGGCCAGCATGTTCTACGGATGGAGACTGACAGAAAGACACATGGCCAGCACGTTCTACGGATGGAGACTGATAGAAAGACACATGGCCAGCATGTTCTACTGATGGAGACTGACAGAAAGACACATGGCCAGCATGTTCTATGGATGGAGACTGACAGAAAGACACATGGCCAGCATGTTCTACTGATGGAGCATGATAGAAAGACACATGGCCAGCATGATCTACTGATGGAGCTGACAGAAAGACACATGGCCAGCATGTTCTACGGATGGAGACTGACAGAAAGACACATGGCCAGCACGTTCTACGGATGGAGACTGGTAGAAAGACATGGCCAGCATGTTCTACTGATGGAGACTGACAGAAAGACACATGGCCAGCACGTTCTATGGATGGAGACTGACAGAAAGACACAGGGCCAGCATGTTCTACTGATGGAGCATGATAGAAGGACACATGGCCAGCATGATCTACTGATGGAGCATGACAAAGACACATGGCCAGCATGTTCTACGGATGGAGACTGATAGAAAGACACATGGCCAGCATGTTCTACTGATGGAGCATGACAGAAAGACACATGGCCAGCATGTTCTACGGATGGAGACTGACAGAAAGACACATGGCCAGCATGTTCTGATGGAGGCTGACAGAAAGACACATGGCCAGCATGTTCTACTGATGGAGACTGACAAAGACACATGGCCAGCATGTTCTACTGATGGAGACTGACAGAAAGACACATGGCCAGCATGTTCTGATGATGGAGACAGAAAGACACATGGCCAGCATGTTCTACTGGATGGAGACTGACAGAAAGACACATGGCCAGCATGTTCTATGGATGGAGACTGACAAAGTCACATGGCCAGCATGTTCTACTGATGGAGACTGACAGCAAGACACATGGCCAGCATGTTCTATGGATGGAGACTGACAAAGTCACATGGCCAACATGTTCTATGGATGGAGACTGACAAAGACACATGGCCAGCATGTTCTACTGATGGAGCATGATAGAAAGACACATGGCCAGCATGTTCTACTGATGGAGGCTGACAGAAAGACACATGGCCAGCATGTTCTACGGTTGGAGACTGACAAATACACATGGCCAGCATGTTCTACTGATGGAGACTGACAAAGACACATGGCCAGCATGTTCTATGGATGGAGACTGACAGAAAGACACATGGCCAGCATGTTCTATGGATGGAGACTGACAGAAAGACACATGGCCAGCATGTTCTACTGATGTAGACTGACAGAAAGACACATGGCCAGCATGTTCTACTGATGGAGACTGACAAAGACACATGGCCAGCATGTTCTATGGATGGAGACTGACAGAAAGACACATGGCCAGCATGTTCTATGGATGGAGACTGATAGAAAGACACATGGCCAGCATGTTCTACTGATGGAGACTGACAGAAAGACACATGGCCAGCACGTTCTATGGATGGAGACTGACAGAAAGACACAGGGCCAGCATGTTCTACTGATGGAGCATGATAGAAGGACACATGGCCAGCATGATCTACTGATGGAGCATGACAAAGACACATGGCCAGCATGTTCTACGGATGGAGACTGATAGAAAGACACATGGCCAGCATGTTCTACTGATGGAGCATGACAGAAAGACACATGGCCAGCATGTTCTACGGATGGAGACTGACAGAAAGACACATGGCCAGCATGTTCTGATGGAGGCTGACAGAAAGACACATGGCCAGCATGTTCTACTGATGGAGACTGACAAAGACACATGGCCAGCATGTTCTACTGATGGAGACTGACAGAAAGACACATGGCCAGCATGTTCTGATGGAGGCTGACAGAAAGACACATGGCCAGCATGTTCTACTGATGGAGACTGACAGAAAGACACATGGCCAGCATGTTCTACTGATGGAGACTGACAGAAAGACACATGGCCAGCATGTTCTATGGATGGAGACTGACAGCAAGACACATGGCCAGCATGTTCTATGGATGGAGACTGACAAAGTCACATGGCCAACATGTTCTATGGATGGAGACTGACAAAGACACATGGCCAGCATGTTCTACTGATGGAGCATGATAGAAAGACACATGGCCAGCATGTTCTACTGATGGAGGCTGACAGAAAGACACATGGCCAGCATGTTCTACGGTTGGAGACTGACAAATACACATGGCCAGCATGTTCTACTGATGGAGACTGACAAAGACACATGGCCAGCATGTTCTATGGATGGAGACTGACAGAAAGACACATGGCCAGCATGTTCTATGGATGGAGACTGACAGAAAGACACATGGCCAGCATGTTCTACTGATGGAGCATGTTATAAAGACACATGGCCAGCACGTTCTACGGATGGAGACTGACAACGACACATGGCCAGCATGTTCTACTGATGGAGCATGTTATAAAGACACATGGCTAGCGTGTTCTTCTGATGGAGACTGACAGTAAGACACATGGCCAGCATGTTCTACTGATGGAGACTGACAACGACACATGGCCAACATGTTCTATGGATGGAGACTGACAGAAAGACAAATGGCCAGCATGTTCTACTGATGGAGACTGACAGAAAGACACATGGCCAGCATGTTCTACTGATGGAGACTGACAAAGACACATGGCCAGCATGTTCTACTGATGGAGACTGACAAAGACACATGGCCAGCATGTTCTACTGATGGAGACTGACAAAGACACATGGCCAGCATGTTCTACTGATGGAGAATGATAGAAAGACACATGGCCAGCATGTTCTACTGATGGAGAATGATAGAAAGACACATGGCCAGCATGTTCTACTGATGGAGCATGTTATAAAGACACATGGCCAGCATGTTCTACTGATGGAGCATGTTATAAAGACACATGGCCAGCATGTTCTATGGATGGAGACTGACAGAAAGATACATGGCCAGCACGTTCTACGGATGGAGACTGACAGAAAGACACATGGCCAGCATGTTCTACTGATGGAGACTGACAACGACACATGGCCAGCATGTTCTACTGATGGAGCATGATAGAAAGACACATGGCCAGCGTGTTCTACTGATGGAGACTGACAAAGACACATGGCCAGCATGTTCTGATGGAGGCTGACAGAAAGACACATGGCCAGCATGTTCTACTGATGGAGCATGATAGAAAGACACATGGCCAGCATGTTCTACTGATGGAGACTGACATAAAGACACATGGCCAGCATGTTCTACTGTTGGAGACTGACAGAAAGACACATGGCCAGCACGTTCTATGGATGGAGACTGACAGAAAGACACAGGGCCAGCATGTTCTACTGATGGAGCATGATAGAAGGACACATGGCCAGCATGATCTACTGATGGAGCATGACAGAAAGACACATGGCCAGCATGTTCTACGGATTGAGACTGACAGGAAGACACATGGCCAGCACGTTCTACTGATGGAGACTGATAGAAAGACACATGGCCAGCATGTTCTACTGATGGAGACTGACAGAAAGACACATGGCCAGCATGTTCTATGGATGGATACTGACAGTAAGACACATGGCCAGCATGTTCTATGGATGGAGGCTGACAGTAAGACACATGGCCAGCATGTTCTACTGATGGAGACTGACAACGACACATGGCCAGCACGTTCTACGGATGGAGACTGACAACGGCACATGGCCAACATGTTCTGTGGATGGAGACTGACAAAGACACATGGCCAACATGTTCTATGGATGGAGACTGACAAAGACACATGGCCAGCATGTTCTACTGATGGAGCATGATAGAAATACATATGGCCAGCATGTTCTGATGGAGGCTGACAGAAAGACACATGGCCAGCATGTTCTACTGATGGAGGCTGACAGAAAGACACATGGCCAGCATGTTCTACTGATGGAGGCTGACAGAAAGACACATGGCCAGCATGTTCTACTGATGGAGACTGACAAAGACACATGGCCAGCATGTTCTGATGGAGGCTGACAGAAAGACACATGGCCAGCATGTTCTATGGATGGAGACTGACAGAAAGACACATGGCCAGCATGTTCTACGGATGGAGACTGACAGAAAGACACATGGCCAGCATGTTCTACTGATGGAGACTGACAGAAAGACACATGGCCAGCATGTTCTACTGATGGAGACTGACAGAAAGACACATGGCCAGCATGTTCTACTGATGGAGGCTGACAGAAAGACACATGGCCAGCATGTTCTACTGATGGAGACTGACAAAGACACATGGCCAGCATGTTCTTCTGATGGAGGCTGACAGAAAGACACATGGCCAGCATGTTCTACTGATGGAGGATGTTAGAAAGACACATGGCCAGCGTGTTCTTCTGATGGAGACTGACAGAAAGACACATGGCCAGCACGTTCTACGGATGGAGACTGACAAAGACACATGGACAGCATGTTCTACGGATGGAGACTGACAAAGACACATGGCCAGCATGTTCTACTGATGGAGGCTGACAGAAAAACACATGGCCAGCATGTTATACGGTTGGAGACTCTGACAGAAAGACACATGGCCAGCATGTTCTACTGATGGAGGCTGACAGACACATAGCCAGCATGATCTACTGATGGAGCATGATAGAAAGACACATGGCCAGCATGTTCTACTGATGGAGCATGACAGAAAGACACATGGCCAGCACGTTCTACTGATGGAGACTGACAACGACACATGGCCAGCACGTTCTACGGATGGAGACTGACAGAAAGACACATGGCCAGCATGTTCTACTGATGGAGACTAACAACGACACATGGCCAACATGTTCTATGGATGGAGGCTGACAAAGACACATGGCCAGCATGTTCTACTGATGTAGCATGACAGAAAGACACATGGCCAGCATGTTCTACTGATGGAGACTGACAGAAAGACACATGGCCAGCATGTTCTACTGATGGAGACTGACAAAGACACATGGCCAGCATGTTCTACTGATGGAGGCTGACAGAAAAACACATGGCCAGCATGTTATACGGTTGGAGTGTTCTTCCACTGGATGTCATAAGGTGAATGCACCAATTTGTAAGTCGCTCTGGATAAGAGCGTCTGCTAAATGACTTAAATGTAATGTAATGTAAATGGAGACTGACAGAAAGACACATGGCCAGCATGTTCTACTGATGGAGACTGACAGAAAGACACATGGCCAGCATGTTCTGATGGAGGCTGACAGAAAGGTACATGGCCAGCATGTTCTACGGATGGAGACTGACAGACACATGGCCAGCATGTTCTACTGATGGAGCATGTTAGAAAGACACATGGCCAGCGTGTTCTTCTGATGGAGACTGACAGTAAGAGACATGGCCAGCATGTTCTACTGATGGAGACTGACCGAAAGACACATGGCCAGCATGTTCTACTGATGGAGACTGACAATGACACATGGCCAGCATGTTCTACTGATGAAGACTCTGACAGAAAGACACATGGCCAGCATGTTCTACTGATGGAGACTCTGACAGAAAGACACATGGCCAGCATGTTCTACTGATGGAGACTGACAGAAAGACACATGGCCAGCATGTTCTACAGATGGAGACTGACAAAGACACATGGCCAGCATGTTCTACTGATGGAGCATGATAGAAAGACACATGGCCAGCATGTTCTACTGATGGAGCATGATAGAAAGACACATGGCCAGCATGTTCTACTGATGGAGACTGACAGAAAGACACATGGCCAGCATGTTCTACTGATGGACACTGACAGAAAGACACATGGCCAGCATCTTCTGCTGATGGATCCTGACACAAAGACACATGGCCAGCATGTTCTACGGATGGAGACTGACAGAAAGACATGGCCAGCATGTTCTACTGATGGAGCATGATAGAAAGACACATTGCCAGCATGTTCTACTGATGGAGCATGACAGAAAGACACATGGGCAGCATGTTCTACTGATGGAGACTGACAGAAAGACACATGGCCAGCATGTTCTCCATCCTTATGGCCTTCGTAAAAGTATAAGATGTAACCAACCATGTGTGTAATGGGGCTTTGATTAAAGGACTGTTCCTGTCATCTTATCTGAGAACTAGAGAGATAATCAAACATTTTTTGGGGGGGGTGCTCTGTCCTCAAGACTTGGTGTGTGTGTTTATTCTGTGTGTGTTGAGATGAATAGATGTGTGTGTATTACAGGGCTTGTCAGCAGTTTGACACCTGTCAATCATCAGCTGCTTCTTTGAAACCAAATCAAAGATGTCCTCTTAAATCACCCTGAAACTAAGAGCTTATCAGGATATGGACCCTCACACCCCCTCTTCACCCTCTATTACCACCCCCCATGCACACTGACTTCTCTGCTCACAGCATACTGCCAGGACCTGTTTCTTATAGTGACATGATTCAAAAGGGATTCATTTGAAGCAAGGATATTATGCATACATCCATTTTTAATAAGAGGCTATAGCCATATCGCTGCCTAAACACAACCCAGCCTTAACAAGACCTATTCTCTTTCATCCCAATCAGGCTCCACGCGGAAGGTGAAATCCCTCCGTGACCCCTCCTCCAAGATGTCCAAATCAGACCCCCAGAAGATGGCCACTGTCAACCTCACTGACTCTCCCGACGACATCGTCCTCAAGATCCGCCGCTCCGTCACAGACTTCACCTCTGAGGTGACATTTGACCCTGAGGTTCGTCCGGGCGTGTCCAACCTGGTGCTGATTCATGCGGCAGTGGCGGGGTGCACGGTAGAGGAGGCAGTAGGGTGGGCCAAGGGGCTGGACACGGGAAAGTACAAACAGCTGGTAGCGGATGCCGTGGTGCAGCGGCTCACACCAATCAGGGAGGAGATTGAGAGGCTGAGGGGGGACAGGGGGCACCTGGAGAGGCTGCTGGCCCACGGAGCCCAGAGGGCCAGGGAGCTGGCTGCACCTGTACTCAAGGAGGTCCGCCACAGAATAGGCTTCTGCTGAGGGGAAAAGGGGGGGATCAAATTGCCTGTTTTCTATGGTTTGTCAATTAATGAATTTAATTTACTTCTGAATAATCCCAATCCAGAATGTGTGTGTGTGTGTGACTGGAAGATTGGCTATGGTGCTTGACTATGGGTTGTCATTTATGAGGCTCTGTGCCTTGTTTCATATTGCTGATAATGCTTTTTTTTTTTAAGAATAAATATGTGCAGTATGCTCTGTGGGTTTCTCAAGCTCTATCACACACAACACACACACACCTTCCCTTCATGACCTTCGTCAGACAGTCTGGGTAGTGAGTAGGCTAATGCCCTGTCAATAGTAGGCATTCTGCCTGTTCAGTTATGGGGTCTGGTCTATAGAAGGAGATGGAACATGGAGAAGAGCTCAGCCTCACTGTGATACTTGGATAGACTAACCTGCGATCCGGACTGCGTAGGATAATATTTTTACACTCTGTGGTTTATCCTGATATTTTCTCCCACAGTCCTGGTGATGAAAAACAAACCCTCTGTGGGAGCTGGACAAATATGGCAGAAAATAGTCTATTCATAATAGCCAATAATAGCCTACAATGACTAAGGAGTAGGCTACCAAATTTAATTTAATACATGAAATATATTTATATATTCAAGGATCTTTCAGTATAAAACGTATAATATATTTTATAAGATCATTTTAATCTAATCTAGCATGAGAAATAAAAATGGGTTTATTCAAATTTCTAATGTTTTTACGAAGGAGGTCGACTTGATTTTGTATTTTTAGTTTACCTCTGCTGAATCTCCTCTCTGATTTATATTTGATCCAGATGTCATCTGTGCCCGGAATATGTCCTGGTTTGTAGGCCTATCCGATAGTTGTGTTAAATGGAGTGTATGCCCAATTTGTCCATAGGAAAAGCTGTATTGTATCTCGATGGTATAGGCTAAAAACTCATAGGAAAATAGCCTGAACCTCCAAAGCTGCTGAAATACTCTGAAAGGACGGAAAGGCACTTTAATCCGCAACATAAGTAGCCGGACTCAGGCTACTTTATGAAGTGTTAGATGAATTTCATTAAAATAGAAAACAGTAATGGAGGCAAATGCAGGTTCAAGTATTTAGTATTAATCGTATTTGACACTAAAAACAAACATTGAGGTTTTGTATTCTTGTTTTATTTTAAATTGTTTTACTTTTGTACTATAATAGTTGGCTAATTGATTTAGGCTACTCATAAGTACTGTTCCTAGGCAGTCATTGAAAATAAGAATTTGTTCTTAACTGACTTTCCTAAAGGTAAAATAAATAAATAAATACGCCAATGGGTTTCACAGCCCTATAATGATGATATATCACCTTAAAAGGGGTTTATTTTTACGGGGTATAACATGTTGTGCGAAGTGGTACAGGAGAGTCTGACATATAACCCCTAACTTGAGTTCAGTCTTTGCCAATGAGAACCAAGAGGGGGCTAGCTTTGTTCTTCATGAAATAAAGGTAAGATGACTTGGAAAGCCCTTGATTCTAGGCTGTAGAAAACCATCCATCCATCTCATCAGAACAGGATGGATCAACAGTGATTCAAATTACTGGTTTGCATCCTTAAAAGGATAGTTGTGTTTTGCTGCATAACACACATTATTTGTCTACCATTTGTCTACTCATTGTCAGGTTATTAGATACAGTATATAAGCTTCAGTAATAACAGAACACCATGGTTGTAATAACACTTAAAACCGGTAGTTTGTAAATGTGTAGAATGTGTTTGTTTTGGGTCCACACTGGTAAATTACCTTACAGTGCCTGGATTAAATTAGTTTTTTCCCCCTCATCAATCTACACACAATACCCAATAATGACAAAGCAAAAACAGGGTTTTAGATTTTCTTTGCTAATTTATATAAAATAACAAATGGAAATATTACACTTAGATAAGACTTCTCCCAAAGCCACTTTTGTGTTGTCTTTGCTGTATGCTTAGGGTCGTTGTGCTGTTGGAAGGCGAACCTTAGACTGGGGCAGACATCTTAAGCGCTCTGGAGCAGGATTTCAAGGATCTCTCTGAACTTTGCTCCGTTCATCTTTTCCTCAATCCTGACTAGTCCCCCATTCCCTGCCACTGAAAAAGATCCCCGCAGCATGATGCTGCCACCATGCTTCACCATACGGATGGTGCCACGTTACCTCCAGACGTGACGCTTGGCATTTAGGCCAAAGAGTTCAATCTTGGTTTAATCAGACCAGAAAATCTTGTTTCTCACGGTCATGAGTCTTTTTAGGTGCCTTTTGGCAAACTCTAAGTAGGCTGTCATGTGCCTTTTACTGAGGAATGGCTTCAGTCTGACCACTACCATAAAGTCCTGATTGGTGGAGTGCTGCAGAGATGGTTGTCCTTCTGGAAAGTTCTCCCATCTCCACAGAGGAACTCAGGAGCACTGTCAGATTGGCCATTGGGTTCTTGGTCACCTCCCTGACCCAAGACCCCTCTCCCCCGATTGTTCGGTTTGGCAGGGTGGCCAGCTCTAGGAATAGACTTTGTGTTTCCAACATCTTCCATTTAAGAATAATGGAGGCCACTGTGTTCTTGGGGACCTTCAAAACTAAAGACATTTTTTGGTACCCTTCCCCAGATCTGTGCCTCGAGAAAATTCTGTCTCGGAGCTCTACAGGCAATTCTTTCGACCTCATTGCTTGGTTTTTGCTCTGACATGCACGGTCAACAGTGAGACCTCATGTAGACCAGTGTGTACCTTTCCAAATCATGTCCAATCAACTGAATTCACCATAGGTGGACTCCAATCAATTTATAGAAACATGATGATCAATGGAAACAGGATGCACCTGAGTTCAATTTAGACTCATAGCAAAAGGTCTGAATAGTTTTTTGTTTGTTTGTTTTTTTCAATACATTTACTAACATTATCAAAAATGTTTTGTCATTACAGGGTATTGTGTGTAGATTGATTGAGGAAAACATTTACTTAATCCATTTTAGAATAAGTCTAACAATGTGGAAATATCAAGGGGTCTGAATACTTTCCGAAGGCCACTGTATGTAAATGATAGTTACAGAGGATTTTCTTCTGAATAACTGGTCAGGGCATAACACTTTCCATTCAGCTTCAGGCAACTTGGATGTAAAGGCTTGATCACACCTGCTGTGACTACCTCTATCTATCATGCCCATTGATTTATCTCGTAAGCACCAATGTAATTACACTCAACACAATGTTGAAAAACAGAATGCTTAACACCACTAGATCACATAATTGGAAATGAGCAGGGACCAGTGTAGCATAAGATAGTGAAAGCTGGGACTCTAACCAGGGCTCATACGTGGCAAAGTGAGCTCTAACGGCTGTTGCCATGAAAGCCTAGTAGGCCTCTGGGCAGAGGTGGTAGGACTACAATGCTGGCATATGCCTAAGTATATAACATGATTGACACAACTATAATAATCATCATGAAACAGCCTTGGAAGTGCCATAAGTGTAAGCTAACATAATTCATTATTTTACATTAACCTGTTTAACCCTTTGGTGCGTACGATCACATATTTGTGATCATTGTTGACTGGTCCCTGCAGCGTACCATCACAAATCTGATTTGAACAGTAGCAACAGAAGGTATAGTTGAAGTCGGAAGTTTACATACACCTTAGCTAAATACATTTAAACTCAATTTTTCACAATTCCTGACATTTAATCCTAGTAAAATTCCATGTCTTAGGTCAGTTAGGATCACCACTTAATTTTAAGAATGTGAAATGTCAGAATAATAGTGGAGAGAATTATTTATTTCAGCTTTTATTTCTTTCATCACATTCCCAGTGGGTCAGAAGTTTACATACTCAATTAGTATTTGGTAGCATTGCCTTTAAATTGTTTAACTTGGTTCAAATGTTTCGGGTAGCTTTCCACAAGCTTCCCACAATAAGTTGGGTGAATTTTAACCCATTCCTCCTGACAGAGCTGGTGTAACTGAGTCAGGTTTGTAGGCCTCCTTGCTCGCACACGCTTTTTTTTTGTTCTGCCCACAAAGTTTCTACAGGATTGAATTCAGGGCTTTGTGATGGCCACTCCAATGCCCTGACTTTGTTGTCCTTAAGCCATTTTGCCATGACTTTGGAAGTATGCTTGGGGTCATTGTCCATTTGGACATAACGATGGTCATTATGGCCAAACAGTTATATTTTGTTTCATCAGATTAGAGGACATTTCTCCAAAAAGTATGATCTTTTTCCCCATGTGCAGTTGCAAACCATAGTCTGGCTTTTTTATGGCGGTTTGAGAGCAGTTGCTTCTTCCTTGCGGCCTTTCAGGTTATGTCGATATAGGACTCGTTTTACTGTGGATATAGATACCTTTATACCTGTTTCCTCCAGCATCTTCACAAGGTCCTTTGCTGCTGTTCTGGGATTGATTTGTACTTTTCGCATCAAAGTACGTTAATCTCTAGGAGACAGAATGTGTCTATGTCCTGAGTGGTATGATGGCTGTGTGGTCCCATTGTGTTTATAGTTGCGTAATATTGTTTGTACAGATGAACATGGTACCTTCAGGTGTTTGGAAATTGCTCCCAAGGATGAACCAGACTTGTGGAGGTCTACAATTCTTCTTTTGATGTCTTGGCTGATTTCTTTTGATTTTCTCATGATGTCAAGCAAAGAGGTACTGAATTTGAAGATAGGCTTTGAAATACATCCACAGGTACACTTCCAGTTGACTCAAATTATGTCAATTAGCCTATCAGAAGCTTCTAAAGCCATGATATAATTTCTGGAATTTTCCAAGATGTTTAAAGGCACAGTCAACTTAGTGTATGTAAACTTCTGACCCACTGGAATTGTGATACAGTGAATTATAAGTGAAGTAATCTGTCTGTAAAAAATCGTTGGGTAGGGATATCCTTGTCTCCTCGCGCACCAGCGACTCCTGTGGCGGGCCGGGCGCAGTGCGCGCTAGCCAAGGTTACCAGGTTCACGGTGTTTCCTCCGACACATTGATGCAGCTGGCTTCCGGGTTGGATGCGCGCTGTGTTAAGAAGCAGTGCGGCTTGGTTGGGTTGTGTATCGGAGGACGCATGACTTTCAACCTTCGTCTCTCCCGAGCTCGTACGGGAGTTGTAGCGATGAGACAAGATAGTAGCTACTAAAACAATTGGATACCACGAAAAAGGGGTAAAGATAAAATATATATACTTTTTTTAAAGAGCCACTATAATGATGATTGACACTTGTGTTTTTCTGTTGCTCTTTAGAAAACTGATATTTCAGTCTTGGAGCTGTTTCCTGACCGATTTCACGTTTGGTTAATGATGTTTGTCCCCCATGAAACACTGTAAATGTGGATTTTACTTCCTCAAAATAACCCAAAAACTCAAGAAATCTGTAATTTTTACATTTTTGCCAAGGATGTTTTAGTTTCACAACTGTACATCTAACTAAGGTGTTTGGTGCGGTATTTCTCAAGTAAAAAAACGCTCAATGTCTTGTCTTATGTAAACAAAGTCGGAGCTGCTGGAAAGGACTGTCTCATTGTCTATGCACTTGGATAGAGCGCATCACTGCAGCTGTTCACCCCATGTTAGTGGTTAAATGGACATCGTCAAATCAAAACTCAACCTTAATTTATCCGTTGTGATGCATGGATGTTCCAAACTCAGTTTTAAACCAGACTGACTTCATGACAAATTATCCTATTTACACATTGTAGTCAATTATGACATTTGATTAACTGTTTCTGACTCAAATTGATGCCACAGGCATTCGTTGCTTTTTAAAGACAGTCCTCTTTAAGGCTAATTTCATCATCAGAACCTTCAAGTGGTGATTTTAGCATATAAATCTTGGTGGGGCAAAAAATAATTAAGTGGGATGCATGTTAGCAAAGCCACTACACCACACAACACTAAACAATACATTAATTGAACTATAATGGCGACAAACTGTGCCCACAAACTGTTAGGGCCTACATAAAGCTGTCCGAACATCTTCCTATCAGCGGAATCTTGTCTGGCAGCGAAACAGTTCATTCAGCCTCATTTACTGCCTCTTTAAAAACATAGCTGATATAGCTGACTTGCTTAAACAAATGTTGTTTCTAATGAAAATTGAGATGAAAAAACTATGGCATAAGGGGACTACAAGCGGATAAGAGGCAATCCATCATTTCGATTAAGAGATTAATGAGCAAGCTACGACGGACGTAGTCAATATAACTATTTGTTTAGCACTTTTGAAATGTACAGCGACAGAATTCAGAACATGGTTATTACAGTTTTCTCCCTGTACACCAAGTCAGAACTGTAGTATAAATGAAGGGGGCATATAAGCACACAATGAAAGCTCTTACATTATTCAATGATTACATTTCTCTAAAACTGGTTATAGGCTACATGTGCACCACCAAGTCAGAACAGTGGGCGAAATTAAGAGGGGTAAATAGACCAAATTATTAGGGTGAGGCCCATGGGCTACTAACATCTTACTACATAACATACCCTTATGTATACTGTAGCTAATAAAGTAATACTATCTCCCTGGCATATTACATCATTTATGCAGCAGCATACAATACATGTTTGGACTTACCTTGTTGTGCTGTGCTCACATGAAAGGAAGATGGTGCGCCGGTCCTTCGTGGGCAAAGTCTGGCATTCTCTGGATTTATGGGGCTTTCAAAACAACTGGGATGTCTGGGGGAAAAAACAAGGTTGAATCATGATGATGCCATTGATCTTCAGTTCGTAGCTCTAGAAAGAGGCTGGATTTACTATTCCGAGTTAGATGACCGTTCAAAACATATTTTCCCAGTCAGAGCTCGTTTATTGCGGCACAAATCATGCTTCATTGACAACATGGCCAATGTTGAATGTTTATGATTTTAAACTTGGAAAAGAGCCCCTTAATCCTAGATTTGGGACCACACAGCCACTGTCACTGATTCGTTCCAAACCACTCATTGTTGAATTTGCTATTTCCAACTTGTTGTGTAATTTTTATGTCCTTATGGTTGATGAGTACCGATATGTTCTATCTATAATTTCTCTTCAATATTTATCTTCATATGACAAGGATTAAAAAGGATTTTCCAATAGATTGTCGACTTGATTCATGATGACTGCTAGCTAAGATTTTGAAAGTATGATGTTGATATGATCAGTCCAATCAAAGCTACTGTACATATAACGTGGCCATTTTATCTGTGGCCAATGACCTTGAGCCTTCTTGGATGAGCACTTCTAACGTATATCTATGGCAGCACCAAAGGGGCTAGAATTTTGAGGTGTCCCCTTAGACTTCGAGGTGACGTTATATCCCCATGAGTGACAGAACACTGAGCCAATCACAGCGCAATGCTCCTTATTTTCTGCTGGCTTGCCCCACTACCACAGAAAGCACTGTGCCAGGCTGAAACCCCTGCATTTGTGTCGCCATAATCAAGAAAAAAAAATAGACCATGTTTGTATGCGGCCTTATTAACTCAATTACATATGTTTTTACATTATTTGCAAACTGATATGTGACATGTATTAATGCCAAAATAACATGCAAAACAGGCAAGCCCCCAAAAATTTGTGCAAAAAATTTGGGACTCAAAACAGGTGGAGCAGAGCTGAATGACGGGTCACCACCAGAACCTTCATAGGATCATCTTAAATCTCTGAGCTGTTTCGCAAAACCATCATTATTAATGTTGCACTTGAAAACACTCAATCTAACGCCTGCCTCAGAGCAGTCGTAGAACAGCAAGAACCAAGTGCTTCCTTATAGGTTCTTTCTTCACTGCTGCATCAATTTATACACAAACATCTCTGCTAAAAATAGAATCACATAGTTTATCCGTCTCTGTGTTACTGCTGATAACTTCAGAACTATGTTCACTACAAATACAAAGTTTCCAATGTCTTTGCAATTGATACAAACAAGCAATGTGCGAAAATATGATTCAAATGAGCAGAGATGACTGCATTAATATATTAACAGTCTGCTATGCATATTTCAATCATGTTGAAATACATTTTATGTTCAATCAACTGAGTTCTGTAATTTGTCTCAATATATTTCATGATGTGTAGCCTGGCATATGCGCAATGATGTGCCACATCTGTGATTTAGTGAATTGTTATTGGGTAAGCATTAGAATAAGCACCTCAATATTTAGTGGTAATACCAGACGCCCACTGGGCACAGACATCAGTTCAATGTCTGGTTTTGATTTACATTTGGTTGAGTTGTCAACTAACGTGTAATCAACAAAAAATGTACAATGTCATTGGACTTAGGTTAAAAGTTTTGGGGTAAAATACGAAATTCTCTTATTTGCAGGGAGATCCTTGAAGATTGATGTCGAAGTGGACTTCTATCCATGTCCAGAGGACATCGGAAAATGCCTTCAATACCGGCCACTAGGGGCAAAAGTGAGCGCTATTACCATCAAGTGGGCTTGGGTTTTGCTAGGATGTTGTGGATCGGATGGTGGATGGGCGTACACCCATGACTCCGGATCACTGGTTTTACTTTTTTGGTTTTAACCCTATCCCTATCACAATCTTTAACTCTTACCTTAACCATTCGGAATGAGTGCCTGAACTTAACCCTTAATTTAACTTTTACATTTGGATAAATGGAAGATACAAAGCAGCAGGAGCAACAAAAACTTCGAAATTTGACGTTTAGAGAATGTGGATGAATGTATAATTCTGCAGTGACTGAGAGCTTGTTGCTAGATGAGTTTTTACAAATCCAATTAGTTTTCTATGTAGTTTCAAAGTCATCATATTGATTTTTTGGGGTTGAAATTACATCATTCAACCAGTTGTGGCCCAGTGGGTGATCCGTCGTCAGTATTGTGAAATAATTATAATATTAAGGTAAGATTTTAATGGAAAAAGCTGATCTGAGAGCAGAGCTCGATTTCTTTCCTTAGCGACATTTCTCTGTGTGGTGTTTTGGGAAACGCATGTTACATCTTCGGCTGTTTAAAAAAATGTATTTCACCTTTATGTAACTAGGCAAGTCAGTTAATAACAAATTCTTATTTACAAAGGCAAAAGGCCTCCTGCGGGGACAGGGGCTGTGATAAAACACACATAACGACATGAGAGACACCACAACACTGCATAAAGAGAGACCTAAGACGACGACATAGCATGGCAGCAACACATGACAGCGCACAGTAGCAACACAACATGGTAGCAACACAACATGGTAGCAGCACAAAACATGGTACAACATTATTGGGCACAGTCAACAACACAAAGGGCAAGAAGGTCCACACATCACGCGAAGAAGCCACACGGTCAGTAAGAGTGTCAACGAAAGATGCATCATTAAAACAGTCCTAAGCCTAAATTCCATCGCTATCGGAAACCGGGTCCTGGGCCTCGTTTCCCAGTTGTGACGTAACTTAACCTGATGATCGTGCCAGATGCATCATTATTTATGAGCCAAGTTTTTATGTGTTTCCCAAACAAGCACATAGAAAGAACGTTTGCTAAGTGTGTCGTTAGACTGTCCATATTGATAGGATCGAACGAAAAGCAGCGCTCTCAGATCAGCTTTCTCCATTTAAATATTACCTTTACATTATAATTGTTACACAATAATGACGACATATCAACTCCTAGAGATATATTACCACCTATGGCTGCAAATAGGCTATTGAGGCGGATTATTATGCTTAAATTTGATTTATCCAATAATAATTTACTTAATCACAGACAGGGTACATAATAGCGCACGTCACACAAACATATTGAGGAAAAAATTACAGACCGTAGCCTAGTAGCAAATTACAACTCAATTAATTGAACATGAACTGTATTTAAATATGTTTGAAATGGCCTATATAGGCCCATGTATTCTATGTATCTATTAATGCAGTCATCTCTGTTTTCATTTGAAGCATCATTTTATCCTTCACTTGTTTGTAACAATTGCAAATAGACCTACTTTGGCAACTTTGTATTTGTAGTCAACTTCGTTCTGAAGTTATCGGCGGTCACAGTCACAGCCAAAACATCTTCATTCTATGTTTAGCAGATATCTTCTGTGAATAAAGTGATGCAGAAGGGCACAACATTTTCTGATGCACTTTGGCTGCTCTACACGTGGGTCGTCTATAGCTTGAACTGTCAGTTCATTTGGAAGTGTTATAACAGCCGATATGTTGTCATTTTGGATGGTTTAGCCTACTGCACCCCGACCTGTTTCCTCCGTTGCATGGCTTATTTCTCCGGGGTCACGGGGTCAAACAACTTATTGCACTAATTGAAGGTGAACGGTGGGTATTGAAGTCGTTAACCCTTTCATAATCAACAAAATTACATCCGGCTAGATAGTGGAAACTAAGAAGTAACCTATTTTATTTCACAGATTAGCTAAAAGGGCTGTCATGTAAAACCCTCATGATGATCATCTGAAATGGACAACCCTAATTGGGTAGATTAGTGACGATATTTTACATTTAACATTAACATAAATTCGTTTAACGTTATGCTTTTAGAATCGTCAACAGGGCTCGAGTATGTTATTATTATAGGCCCAATTCTTCCCTGAGGCTCTGAGACAGTGCTTGATTTAGGCAGCACCTCGTCGAGCTGAGTACCGACACCTCACATTTTCTACTGCTTGAGGTCCTGTTCCTCTTATAGAATATTAGCTCAAACGTATTGTGAAGCTCCTGCACCTAAATGTAAACAATACCGGATTCACACTATTTGTCCTGGAATATTGGACATTATGCACAAATGTTGCATTGCGCCATTTTAGGGCTATGTGGCCACGGCAGGGGGCACTCTAAAAATCCAGGCATTTTAAGTATTAACGTTTGCACATCGCATAATATTGTTCATAACCTTATATCAAAGTTTGTTTGATGTATCATTATAATATTGTTATATGGTTAACCATATTCATCACAATGTTCTGTTATATCGGCCATCGGTTCGTTAATAAACTCGATAACAAAACCATTCCTTGCAAATATTGGCTTTTATTCACCCAACCTTAGACTCTTTCCCGTTTTACGTTTTTAATTATGGTTGACAAGTATTTTAATTTAATATGTAGCCCAATAGGACTGTAACCTATGTGATACGTTCATCTTTATACGAGAAAGGAACACAATAATTGACTGTTTTTGTGGTGTTGTTGTTCACATTTGTGTTTAAATATTTTCAAAATGAATGCATTGTGAATTTAAGTTTCACATTGATAGGCCTTCAGCCATCACATCTTGAATTAAAGTGATCTTCTTTAACTTCTCCTATATTTTCTAAAGAATTTAACGATTAATTGACACGTTTAACCCTTGTTGTCCTTTAATTATTATTTACTCTGAATTGATGTATTATTAACGATTAATTCTCAGCTGGTGATTGATCGGCAGTTTATTTATCTAGATCCCAAGGAACGCAAGGAACATTTAGACTATAGGATCATTTCATCATGAAATTATAGACTAATATGCAACCACAATTTTGTAATTTTGTAGGTCTATGAAATTATAATTTTACCGCAACTCCAACACTATTGTTTATATTTTGATATTAGTTTTAGAAAAATTATTTTATAATTCATTTAATTTGTTATTCAGCGCTTTTAATTAGAGGATCCTCAGATCTGTAGGCAGAAACATACAACAATACATAGCCAACATTAATTATAATAATCAAATAAATGTTATTGCTTGTTTGAAAATGAATGGTTTACCAAGCGACTTTTTATTTTCTGTACATGGGGTTTCTTGGCCCAAGGAAACCTCGTTTGATTAGAGTCAAGGGGTCTCAAACTAAAAACGTTCCTAATTATAAAAGTGATATATAAGTAAGTTTATTCATGGGATGTTTTGTGTACTGTTGTTTTATCTCTGATATGAAACGTTTGCACAAATGCTTTTTTGCTGGCCCACATAACAATATATTACTGCTTCGTTCAACATTAACCCACCATATATACGACATATTTCATACGTGTTTGTCCCGTATCTTTTTTTCTAGTGGCACACTCAGGTTTTCTGAAGAATCCTGTAATGTAATGATTAGGCTATAGTCTAATAGAAAATATGATTAAGTCTACCATACAAACCTTGTAATAACTCAAGAATAACATTTCTATTATGTTTGTCGAATCTTCTCCATTTGGAAAGATAGGATAAGCCAACCACTTTTCCGTATGTTTTGAGTGTGTTAACGTTATTCATTAGATAGTCTATTTAGATGGTTTTGCTAAACAGTTTTAAACATTTGGCCTCCAACTTGCTCCCCGACTCTACCAACAACATGCGCGCTTTAGGATGAAAATAATAGAGGCAAATAAAACTTATCAAAGCCTTGTTTTCAGTGTCTTCTAGTACACAGTGCACAGCTATAGATACAAAGTTTCAATAACTTGGTAAGGATACATATTATCTTCTATATTCTCCCCTCAAACAAATAATCTTGCTTCTGACCAGGCCACCTGTCATGGTCTTTGAGCTCGCTCTGATTTTCAGCTGTTCATGAAGCTCTAACACAATTTAATTAAATCTGCTAAAAAAAAATATTAAATAAAGCCCTACTCGTGCAGTAGGTTATGATACGTTCTGAATGATATTTATCAAATAAATGTAGTACTATTTTTTCCATAAATCCCTGACGATGTTGATTTAGTGTTGGATGGTCAGTTACGAGAGTCCAGTTTCGGATTCCTCTTCCAGGAGTTGTTATTTCTCTCATCTGCAATTGGTTGACACATTTTGGCTCTCTCTCTTTCTAGGCTTCTCATTGGACGCGCGAGGTTTGACAGTGAGCGAGAGGGTTGCACTTAACGCTTCGGAAAAAAAGTTATCCAGAAGTGAGTATCAATCAGAGAGCGGGGAGAAGGACAAAAAGAGAAGAAGGAAGAGGCAGAAAAGCAGGACGGAGAGACAAAAGCGACAGATAACATTACTTTCGAGCAATCAAACGCGCCGTAGAGATGGCATATCATATCGTTAGAGGTTTGAAACATAATTTATAGTCATAGTTTTTGGATTACTTTCGTCATTGTCGACTCTTTGCACTGTTGTAAACATTGACGTGCGCATTTTCCTTGTGCTCACTGCTTGGACGGAGTTTTTGTTTTCCCTCTTGTGGATTTGCCTTGGGAGAAATGAGTGACAGGAGGCGATCTGCCGCTGCTCTGAGCTCGAGAGCGCACGCCTTTTCGGTGGAAGCCCTGATCGGGTCAAACAAGAAGAGAAAGCTCCGCGCCTGGGAGGAAAAGGAGCTGGAGTTGTCTATGGAGAGCCTCGCCACCAACGGACAATTAGGAGACGGCGACGACCCTGCACATTGTCTAGATATCGACCCCGGTCAGTGCGTAACCACCATTACTTCATATTTTGGGGTTGTTGAATATTGTTATGCTTCCATCACAAAACTACGGATTATATCTCATGGAAAAGAGGAATACAGAAAAGGCAACCATTTCATCACCATCTCAAAGTTTACGAGTCATTCTTTTTCCTCAGATAACTAATGTGGAATAATATAGTAGCCTACTACTGTAGGCTAATAGTGCCCGTAAATAATATATGTTTGTAGTTTAACATAACTATATACCGTTGGCCTAATAGTGGTGTATTAACATTGTGTAAATTGTCAAAGAAGTTAACCACAAAGTATTGATTTTGTATAAGAACCATTGCTTTAACAAATTAATTGTCATGTCAGTAGAAGCACGCAGAAAACGTAGTAGCCTCTCGTGGAAGGTCACGGTTAATTTTCTTATTGCGCTACTATATTCATTCATAACGTAAATGGTTACCTTAAAAGTTGTTTTACCAGTGTTTTACAAATGACTACATATTGGTACAACATACAGGTCGCATGTGAGGCCAGTGCTCCCTCTCTATTAGGCCTAGCTGGGTAAAATCTATTTCACGTGTGCCTTCCCACTGAGCACAGACATCAATTCAACGTCTATTACACATTGGTTCAATGTCATTTCATTGAAATGACGTGCAAACAACGTTGATTCAACCAGTGTGTGACCAGAGGGTCTCTATTGATACAATACAATTGGCCATACAGGTGACGCCAGTGGAGACATGATCAATTGTAATTAATATTTACATATTAAGATGGTCTTGAATTGAGAGAGATATTTGGCAGAGATGAGATAGGCCTACATTAGCAGCAAGGTTACACGAATTAGTGTAGTTTCTGTGGTTCAATGCAAATCATGCATTTTTTGCATTCAAGATATCGTAGAAATAAGCCAAATCTGGGGTTTTTATTTAAAAAAAATCGTGAGTCCAAATATAATATAAGACAATGTGTGTGAAGAGAGTGTGTGTGTTGTTTGCACATGGTTAGCCTGTGTGTATTTTCTATTCCAATTTCGTGCAGCATATACAGACCTAGTCTGACGCCATAATTGTTCATATTTGGGAAACAATAGGCCAATGAAACGTACGTTTAAACAATTTGTGTTATTATGTTGTATTGGTTTATTTGTCCAATAATATAAACTATTTCGCTATATGAAATGAAGGACACGCAACCCCCGTCTGCGTTTGACCTATAGGCCTACTCAAAATGTGTTCAGTGGATTACTTTAAGTCTAAGGAAAACATCAACACAGCTTTCAGTCAATTCTTGAGCCATAATATTATTTTGAAACGTTTTAAATATATTTATTTTTACAGTGTATTCGCTATAGGAAAAACGGCGATTATGTAGAGACTCGGGCCTCAATCTCCAAGTAGCACTCACCTATACGAGCAATGGTGGGTATACAGAATAGCTTAAAACAGAATTGGGACATCAATGTATATTTAATTCAAATGGATGATTATGAATTTTGTATGCCTAAATCCCAAAATTGAAATGCCCAGCCTAATTGTAATGGCCTGCTATGAATCACGTAGGCTTTTTATTACTGTCAAAACATTTCATATCCACAAATCGCAATTCTCAAAATCTTTTCAAAATCTTTTATCGTTTTTTATTTGTTGGAAATGTTGTAATAAGCAAAAGAAAGTAGCTTAGCCTATCAGGATTTTCAATAGGTCGAAGTTATTGCAGGCCTAGGCCTACAGTGCGCATGTCACATTATATTCAAGTTAGGATAGGCCTATCTATTATTTTAAATGCTAGAATGTTCTAAATTATTAACGAAGACAGCTAAATCTGTATGAAAAACTTTTATATGTCACAAATGTATCGTATTCTTTACGTTTTGTGGGATTTGGGACAGGATTGAATTGAAGAACACTGCATTGATCTTATCGGAGAGACTAATGTCAAAAGCAGACAACAATGACACAATCTTGAGGCTTCGAGCTTGAGTATCCTTGCTTTATTAACTACATGACGATGAAGATACTCCATACCCTGGCCTATTCTAACCTCCTCTGGCCTCAGATATGAATCGTAGGCCTAATATAAATTGATAAATATCCTCTCAGCTCATTATAGCCTACATTGAATTTCAACAGACACGTAAAACCAACAATCCCCATTACAACTGGATTCACAATAGGTCTTGTAGCCTATAGACAAAAGGCGAAGTCCCTCCTGCTTTTTCTCGAATATGTAGGCCTGCATTAATGATCTAAAATGGTCTAAAACGTTTTGCATTACAGGCTATATGCCCATATATTATTTGGTTCATTAAAATCACTGTAGACTGATTTAGCGTCACGTGCATGGCTTTATGATCTACATATTTATTTTTAATTTTACAATACATTGTTGAGGCCTGGTCAAGCTGCATGGTCGAGAAGCCTTCCGCAAAATGACTGGACCCCCGCGCACAGAGGTTGCTGACTGAAATACGCCAGCCGCCAAGCGTTGGGCATTTGGTGGATGCCTCACAAATGAGGAGAACCGAACTAAATTAGTTCACAGCTGAGATGCAGGGTATCGGTACTACCATTGACAATTGGACAGCGAGCCAGTCAGTCAAATACAGGTTATATATCCTCCACGGTTTCACATGAGCTGTTCCAGTTGGAGTCGTCGTTAATTGAAAAGTCACGTTGTCTCGACGAACTCCATGTCATTATGAGCCAGATTCCTGGCAGCGTTGCAGGCAGTGTGTGAGAGTATCCAGCCTTGACTAGCCTCCAATTGACGCGTAGACCAGCCATCATTGAAAACAGCTCGTCTCTGTGGTCAGTTTGTGCGGTTTCGGCTTTTTGCTTAATGATTTTGCCTCCATGTGAAGCTTTCAAACCGACATGGTCATATAACATTCTTATTGAAAGACACGTCTTGGAAGAATATATAAAAATAGTGAGAACACCACACAATAGCTTAAACTGAATGAATCCCAATGTGTTTTCCCAGAGAACCAACATGTATGACAAACATGACCTTAGTTTCAGATAAGCACATGTAGGCCTGTCTGCAGAATTTCCACTCCAAAGCAAGGACTATTATCAATATTAAATGACTTGCCTGAAATGTAAATATCAGCACTGTCAGGTGTGTGGAAGAGAGAACATACAAAACCTGTAATAATAAGACAGAGTACTGTCATTGTGGATTTACAAATACATATATATAACATATAGCAGATTGCCTTTAATCTCACTCTTAAAGAAAGCCTATTACTGGCCTATTACTAAATGGTTTGTATAGCATCTATGTCTCACACAGGGAATCGGTAATTATATTATGGATAATAATTTAGACTTGTAATTTGTATTTTCACAGTCTATGGGGTGACACTGGATCTTAAGAGACAGGCATAGGCTACTGTCACTGAACTGTTGAATCTTTATTTTAACCCATATATTTGTGATTTTGTGTTTACTCTGTCCGTACTTCATTTAACTCTGTGGTTTAAATATGTTTTCGTATTCTGTATAACTATATATTATATACTGTATGATATATAAATTGTCACTTGGTACTGATTATCCCAGAACCATTTTCTACATTAGAGACTCAAATGTAAAAATTCTGCCTCTGAAAAGAAAAGCCAAAATGTAAGACAACATATGTGTGCGCTATTAAAATGGTTAAATCTGTATTTTATTGCCTCTCCCTAACATGGGTCTGAATTAAATTCAGGCAGAAACAGGTGGTTCTGCTTCTTGTGGATTGGGTTACTCTTCAATTTCATGGTTGGTAGATTGCTACTTACCCACTCTGTTACAACTGTATTAAATGCATCTTCTATTCATAAACCTGTTTCCATAGGAAGGACTTTACCTTGTAAGGCAAATGTGTAATGATCACCAATGACCAGATCAGTCTTACTCTTTGAATAGTCCATTGTTCCAATTCAATAGTCACACACACATTTGTTAGTTTCTTAACATGCTTTTTTCCAAATTAGATCATTACATAGTGATTGAGTTTGTGTGTGAGAATAAGAAGCTAAAATCCATAATATTCTTTGTGTTATAAAAGTGTTATAATTCACATTCAAACTATCTAGACTTCTTGTTGTGACAAACCGAAGACATCATTATTGTTATTTTTTTCAAACTTGGTAGACGTACAGGGAAAATCAATGTTCTCTGTCTAATGAGGTTCAACACAAGTTGATTTCTCTGTGCCTAACCACAAGTTAGTTTATAGGGTTTTGAAAAAGTGAGTGCTGTTCTCCATAGTTTAGTAGAGTCTGGTGCAGTCTTTATTGGACAACTGTCTATGATTGTAGTTGGTCTGCATTAATCACGCAGTTGAGGTTAGCGCCAGATTTCTGACTCTGCTTCTACCCTTTTCTCTATTAGCTGCAGCGAGGTGCTACTTCCTTAAATATATGTATTTGTTCCTCTCTTCCTCTCACTACGTCTCATTCATTGTCTCCCCATTTCTCTCTCGATATGTTTCTTTTTACCCAGCAATATCCTGTGTAATGTGGGATAGATGTGTGTCGTTTCTCTCACTTGTGTTGCTCAGCTGTACTGACTAGTTATAGTGGGTGAGACAGAGCAGGCTGTCAGTGAGTAGGGGGACAGTGGGATAACTGTGGTGGACAGGGACTGGTCTGGTGACATATGAGGGACAACGGGGTGACTCATTGAGGGCTGGTAGACGTACACAGTGCAGCTTGATGACAGCAAAGGCCTGAGATGACAGCAGCAACCAGGCTGTCATGGTTGCTCTGAGCAGGCACAGATATCTGGTTTGGCCTCTTCCGCTGTGTGGCTGATGGCTGTGGGGCTGTATGGGCCAAATCAACAGCCACTCTGTCAGCCTTGTTCTTCGGCTCACACATGGTGTGAGAGAGAGGATCATCACCGCCAGCCAATACGCTGAAAGGATCTCTCAAGTGGAAGACGAAAAGTCTTTCCCTTAAATATCTCACTCCTTTTCTCTGCACCTCTCTCTCGCTCTCTTTCTTCCTCTCTCTTTCTTCCTCTCTCTCATTACTCTCTCACCCCCCTCTCACACTAATCTCTCTCTCTCTCTCTCTCTCTCTCTCTCTCTCTCTCTCTCTCTCTCTCTCTCTCTCTCTCTCTCTCTCTCTCTCTCTCTCTCTCTCTCTCTCTCTCTCTCACCCCCTCTCTCTCACCCCTCTCTCTCTCTCTCCCTCCCTCTCTCACCCCCCCCAATCTCTCTCTATCTCCCTCCCTCTCATCCACTCAATGCTCTTGTCTCTTGTTTTGGGGCTGGTGATCACTTGGTGGTTAGTCCTGGGCCACACTCCAGTCTTTAGCAGTCCTGCATCTGCATAACCCTGCTTACCTGGTGTGTCCTTCCAAAGAAACCTACTCATGTCAGGGCTCTCAATAAATAATACAATATTACATCCCTGGGACTAAACACCTCCCTCTGCAACTGGATCCTGGACTGTCTGACCAGGTTTTCCCCAGGTGGTAAGGGTAGGTAACAACACATCCGCCACACTGATCGTCAACACTGGGGCCCCTCAGGGGTGCGTGCTCAGTCCCCTCCTATACTCCCTGTTCAATATATAATATAATAATATATGCCATTTAGCAGACGCTTTTATCCAAAGCGACTTACAGTCATGTGTGCATGACTGCACGGCCAGACACGACTCCAACATCATCATTAAATTTGCCGATGACACAACAGTGGTTGGCCTGATCACAGACAACGACGAGATCGCCTATGGGGAGGAGGTCAGAGACCTGGCCGTGTGGCGCCAGGACAACAACTCTCCCTCCTTTGATCAAGACAAAGGAGATGATTGTGGACTACAGGAAAATAAGGACCAAGCATGCCCCCATTCTCATCGATGGGGCTACAATGGAGCAGTTTGAGAGCTTCAAGTTCCTTGGTGTCCACATCACCAACAAACTAACATGGTCCAAGCACACTAAGACAGTCGTGAAGAGGGCACACCAAAACCTATTCCCCCCCAGGAGACTGAAAAGATTTGGCATGGGTCCACAGATCCTCAAAAGGTGCTACAGCTGCACCATCGAGAGCATCCTGGTTGCATCACTGCCTGGTATGGCAACTGCTCGGCCTCCGACCACAAGGCACTACAGAGGGTAGTGTGAACGGCCCAGTACATCACTGGGGACAAGCTTCCTGCCATCCAGGACTTCTATACCAGGCGGTGTCAGAGGAAGGGCCTAAAAATTGTCAAAGACTCCAGCCTCCCTAGTCATAGACGGTTCTCTCTGCTACCGCACGGCAAGCGGTACCGGAGCGCCAAGTCTAGATTTAAGAGGCTTCTAAACAGCTTCTACACCCAAGCCGTAAGACTCCTGAACATCTAGTCAAATGACTACCCAGACTATCTACTCTTTAACTACTTGTTACTTTTATCTCTTATTCTTATCCTTATTTTTTAAACTGCATTGTTGGTTAGGGGCTCGTAAGTAAGCATTTCACTGTAAGGTCTACCCACACCTGTTGTATTCAGTGCATGTGACTAATAAAATTTGGTTTGATTTGAATTGATATTGGCACAAACAAAGGAGACAGTACATTAATAAAAAATAGAATGCATAACTTTACAGTAGACTGTATAGAACTCTACCTGGAACCAAACAATTGTTGTCCTATGGGGACAGCCAAAGAGCCATTTTGGAACCCTTTTGGAACCCTTTATATGGAAACTAAGATCTGGAACAGTTAATCTGGGAAATTTTGTCAATACATGTTGTTTATGTAGGTTGCACTTCTTTTTCCATTTTCATTGATGTTATTGTGTTGCCTCTATTAGAGATTTCATGGGAAAAAATATAAGAACTTTGTTATAACTTTGTCGTGGATCCTTTTCATATGGCGTAGTAATATATGACATAAGACTATATACATCGTAATATGAATTCAAGTGTGCAGTTCGTGAGTATGTTTATTTGAATAATACGTCTTAAATTCATATGGGCATGAGTCTGTTAGTCATACTTTATATTTGTATGCTCCCATTGACTGTGGCGTGGCATTCAATTGGGTTCATTTTTCATATTTTTTTATTTTGTTCGTGGGCGTTTTTTTTCTCCATGTAAAAATACCCATTTCGTTTGATGCATGCTTTATCCTTGTGCTTTTTTGTATACCCCTGGATACTTTATGACATTTCAAACGTAAGTGGAATAGTTTTCGTCAGATTTCAATTTTCTCCAGTTTTGGTGCTTTCTTTGAGTTCATGCTTGCAGGTGATTTGGCCTCAACGGGCAATACCAGAGACCATACAAAACAGGTCAATACTCAACGCTAATTTTCCTAAAGCCCCGGCTCTACTTCTGGCTGCATTTTCATAATCTTGATAATCTTCACAGATTCGGAGGCGAGCCCCGGATCAGACGGTGAGGGTTTGGCGGAGAGGACGTCGTGCTCCTTCGGCTCCCCCGCGGACCTGGCCCCGGCGGCCTGCGAGCCGTCTCCCGCTGCCTCCATGGAGGATATTCAGGTGGAGCTGCAGTGCGCAGACCTCTGGAAGCGCTTCCATGAAATTGGCACGGAGATGATCATCACTAAAGCGGGGAGGTAAAGCAACTGCTGCATATTTATGATTTATTAAGGGACTCATCTGATATTATATTTCCTTCTAGGAATAGGCTGCGCTGAACACATGTTCTGTGTTCGCCTACTATAGGATAGACTAGGCATATGACCTAGTTTTCTATAGGTTTTACGACTAGGTGCATTGCCTCTGAAGACGCAAAATTGTTTATGAAGTTCTGTGCAAAATTGATTATAATTGCTACATTTTCCACGCACGCACACGCACACAGACACACGCACACCGAGCCTAGTTTTGCGCAGAAGATGCCCGTCCTCTATGGGAATTAACCCTGTTTTTGAGGGGTGCTAATGTGTTGCACATGGGGGAAAGGGCTCCGGACGTGCGAGGGCCGCTCCAATCACAGGCCATACATGAAGTGTGAGGGTATTCCATGGCTGATGTCAGAGAATAGCCGGAGCAGAAAAGAACTGTTTCCAATTCATCTCTTTGAAACATGTTTTCGGTTTTCTTGCCCTTTTGGGTAGCAATTACAACCTAAACCGAGCATATAACTAAACCTACACTGTTCTCAGGAAGACCTTTCCCCTGCGCGCTCTCACCGGGAAGGCCATGTATTTCCCGTCCATTTTGAATTTTATGATCAAGCAATATGAGAAGGGAACTTATTGCTTGATTTATTTTTTTTTGCCGTTAAGGAAATTTATTAAGTCCACGTATTCACAAAGTAAGCCTAAAAATAAAGCGGTCCAGGGTATAACTATTCCCTCCTTCAAACAAATGAAAAACATTGGGAAAGAATGTTCCTCTGTAGGTCTATAGTTTGTAATACATTAACCTATTTACATATATGTTTATTAGGGTATTTGCAGATATTAGGGTATTTGCAGATAGAAGGTGAAGAGGTTTATCTAACCTAGGCATAAATGACTTTAGTTTCAAAAGCCACTTGATTTTACAGTTCAGTTTTCTTTAAACTACCACTGCAAACTTCAGCTAACCTTAGCCACCACAAGCCACCAATCAATTGAAGTGATGGAGAATCTGAGTATGTTTAATTTAAAAAAAATGTCCAAATCACCTGAAATCAATTCAACTCAACTCCATGTTTGGTTTGATGTTTCCTAAAGGTGATTTGGCCATAAAAAAAACATGCTCACATGCCCCCATCACTTCCATTGATTGTTAGCTTGTGGTGGCTAAAGTTAGCTGAAGTTTGTAGTGGTTTAACGATAACTGAACCATGGATTACAGTTTCTCTTATTTTCAGGGTGAGGAACCATCTAACATCAAGTTCTAAAATAATGACCTACTCCTTTAATTAATGCCATTTCAGCACCCTGTTTTGAGTTCAGAGGAGGGGGGGCGCATCTACCCTCTTTCTTTCTACATGTCTTTGTTTTGTATGTCATGTTTTGTATTATTTGTTCTGCACCCAGAACTCTGGGTCTTGTTGTTCCTGTATGCTCTTTTATGTTTAGATAAGAATTGTATACCTGTTTATACACCATTCTTGTGTGTGTTTAATAAAAACTATTTTAAACAAAATACATATATATAGATTTCATTTTTTTAATGGATCAGAAATATTACTTATGTGTTAGGCTACCATTTAATGTCAATTAAGGAGAAATAGAGGCCCAGTAAAAACATCAGCATCAAACCTTTAGATTTGTCCCCATCTAGTCTAGGCTAGTATAGGCTAATATAGACCTACTACTTTTAACAACAAAAATATTATGATATTAATCACATTTATTAAACATATGATAATTCCTCTGACTATGTAACATGCATCAGAGGAGAGCGAGGGCAGAGCGGAATGTTCTATGGCCTAACATATGGATGCGCATATTTCCCTTCTCATTTGAAAATGCTTTCCATTTTGTTAAACTAGATATTCACTGATTATTTTTGTCGAACTTAATTTATTTGAAGCTGGCCAATTAGTCTACATGTTTTTATGGAGAAATGTTAAGGACCACGTTGTTTGCGTGTTGAATTTTCTTTTGGTAGGCCTAGGCCAATATCAAATTGCATAATATATATAAGTTGTACTGTGAAGTTGTAAAGTTGTATTTTCCGGTTTGCTCTTATGTTAATAATATATGTACGCTAATTTGACAGCTAACCCGTAAATCAGATTTACCTAAACAATATATGATCAACGTTGTTTTTATGATATTCATGAATCAGATTTACGTTGTTAATCGCCCCATGAATAGAATCAGTCCCTGTTTCAATGCAGTAGGCCTAGAGTTTACAGGACTGGCTGCGTGTATTTCATGGCTCTGCTAATAATAAGCCTATAAATTCAGAGGAGGAAGGAAGTAAGAAAACAGCCCTCTTTTCTCATTATGAGGGAAAAGATGTATGGCGTTTAAATGAAATAAAAATGCTGCTTTTGAAGTGTACAACGAGGAATTAACTTGTAAATGTATCTGTGTATGCAGTCCTGCTTTTAATATGGCGTCTGTTTGTGTTCTAAACTTATTTTCCTGGTTTGATTTGTGTCGAATAACAACAAAAAAACTTCTCATGATTGGGTACACATTGTCAAGGAAGAGTGAGTTTGTTGCCAGCTCGTGCATTAAGACAGTTTCAATCTTCTTTGATGATGAAATGACCTACTTTCTTAAATCAGAATAATATTTATTTAATGAAGACATGGAACTTTGATAGACATTTGAATGAATTATCATAAAGTTGTGCATCTAGGCACTGTTATGATGGGATGAGGGGTGAAAATGACCTCATATGACTGGCAAAACATTGGTCTAACTTCAAACCTTGTCTCTCTCTTGGGTGTTGTGAATTTTCTCAGTGATTTGCCCAGTGGTGCACTAGAATGTATTTCAAGTGACATTATACCTAATTAATTATACTTAATGTCTGCATGGTGCAGGGTTTCTTTTCCCCTTTTTATTGCTGATACTCATAATCCAATATTAAACTTTGCAAGCTAGTTTGCTAATATCACACACTCTCTCTCTCTCCCTCTCTCTGTCCTCTCATAGGCGGATGTTCCCTGCAATGAGAGTAAAGATTGTGGGTCTGGACCCCCATCAGCAGTATTACATAGCCATGGACATTGTTCCTGTGGACAATAAGAGATACAGGTATGCTCCTATCTTCTTAAGGTATGCTCACACTTCTTAGTGCTTCCAAACATTTCCTAACTTCCCAACTAATTTCCTAACTTCCCCATTCAGATGGGTGTGTACAATGATGTATCCACAGTGATGTACACATACAGTGTCTTCAGAAAGTATTAATACACCTTGACTTTTAGTTGTTTTACAGCCTGAATTCAAAATGGATGAAATAAAAATAAAAGTCACACCCATCTACACACAATACCCTACAATGACAAAGTGAAAACATGTTTTTAGAAATTGTTACTCATTTATTGAAAATGAAATACAGAAATATCTAATTTACTTACTTAACTATTCACACCCCTGAGTCAATACTTTGTAGAAGCACATTTGCCAGTGATTACAACTGTGAGTCTTTCTGGATAAGTCTCTAAGAGCTTTCCACACCTGGATTATACAACATTTGCCCATAATTATTTTCAAAATTCTTCAAGCTCTGTGGAATTGGTTGGTGATAATTTCTAGGCAAGCATTTTCAGGTCTTGCCATAGATTTTCAAGTAGATTTAAGTAAAAACTTTAACTTGGCAACTCAGTCTTGTTGTTCACTGTCTTCTTGGTAAGCAATTCAAGTGTAGATTTGGCCTTGTGATTTAGGTTATTGTCCTGGTGAAAAGTGAGTTCATCTCCCATTGTCTGGTGGAAAGCAGACTGAATCAGGTCTTCCTCTAGGACTGTTCCTGTGCTTAGCGCCATTCCATTTATTTTTATCCTGAAAAACTCCCCATCCTTAATGATTACAAGCATACCCATAACATGATACAGCCACCAGTATGCTTGGAAATATGGAGAGTGGTACTCAGTAATGTATTGTATTGTATTTTCCCAAAACATAACACTTTCTACTCAGGACAAAAAGTGAATTGCTTTGCCAGAATTTTTGCAGTATTACTGTACTTTAGTGCCTTGTTGTAAACAGGTTGCATGTTTTGGAATATTTTAATTCTGTACATGCTTCCTTCTTTTCACTCTGTCAATTAGGTTAGTAATTGTGGCGTAACTACAAGGTTGTTGATCCATCCTCAGTTTTCTCCTATCACAGCCATTAAACTCTGTAACTGTTTTAAAGTCACCATTGGCTTCATGGTGAAATCCCGGAGCAGTTTCCTTCCTCTCCGGCAACTGAGTTAGGAAGGACGCCTTTGTGGTGACTGAGTGTATTGATATACCACCCAAAGTGTAATTAATAACTTCACCATGCTCAAAGGGATATTCAATGTCTGCTTTTTTAAATTTGACCCATTGACGAACAGGTGCCCTTCTTTGCGAGCCATTGCAAAACCTCCCTGGTCTTTGTGGTTGAATCTGTTTGAAATTCACTGCTTGACTGAGGAACCTTACAGATAATTGTATATGTGGGGTACAGAGATGAGGTAGTCATTCAAAAATCATGTTAAACACTATTATTGCACACAGAGTGAGTCCATGCAACTTAATATGTGACATGTTAAGCACATTTTTACTCCTGAACATATTTAGACTTGCCATAACAAATGGGTTGAACATGTATTGACTCAAGACATTTAAAACATTTTTTTTTACAAATTCATTTGTAAAAATTCCTTAAATAAGTATTCCACTTTTACATTATGGGGTATTGTGTGTAGGTGTAAGAGTTTTGCTTCCGTTCTTCTCCTCGCCCCTACCTGGTCTCAAACCAGGGACCCTCTGCACACATCAACAACAGTCACCCACGAAGCACCGTTACCCATCGCTCCACAAAAGCTGCGGCCCTTGCAGAGCAAGGGGAACCACTACTTCAAGGTCTCAGAGCGAGTGACGTCACCGATTGAAACCCTATTAGCACGCACCCCGCTAACTAGCTAGCCATTTCACACTGGTTACATAGGCCAGTGACAAAACATCTCAATGTTATCCATTTTAAATTCAGGCTGTAACACAACAACATTTGGAAAAAGTCATGGTGTGTGAATACTTTCTGAAGGCACTGTTCATTAAATACAACACATTAATGGGACATGACACTCGCCATGTCTGAGATTGATGTTCTAATTCAGTCAAACAAAACTAGTCTCCTCCCCATCTTGGATGAAATAGCCTACTATTGATAAATTGTTGTTGTGTATTTTAAGATGGAGAATGGTTGAAAAAAAAAACCATGGACAGATCATTTCACATGGTGATAAGAAATGCAGATATACACATAAATCTGAATGGAACCTGAAACAATGTTCTTTACTGTATGTCCATCTTGGGGATAGGTTTTTATGATGGATATCTCCAGTTAAAGTATCTGAATGAATTTCTGGCATAGAACACAATGTCTGGCGCTCCAGAGAAGGACACCAGAGGAGAATGAAAAGTATTTATCATGATGTGTTTATGGTTCGAGTGAGACCATCAAATTGATAGCTTTATTCACTGAGTAAATGGCAAAGCATATTTTTATTGTAAACCTATTTGACCGTGGTGGAATAATAGTTTTATATATGTAAGTTATCTCCGCCATCTCAGGACGCAGTGTCAGAGCGACAGACAAAACGGCAGTGTCATAGTTGCAATAACGTTATAACAGCGCTATGGATGGGTTACCATGCCTTTGTTTGATTTTATCTCATATTGAACACAGAGTACATCTTCAGTTTATATATCAATAACATGCATTAATGATATGATTGTTACAGACATTTTTACTATGTTAAGTTTTATTTGATAAACAGAACTTGGCTTTCTTGAACGGAACACTGAAGAACCACTTTAACAATGCATTTTCAGTAGTTAAACTTTATGTTTTCTCTTCCCAAGTTGTTTATTTACATTTTTTAATTGAAGCACTGTAGAACCCTGGCTCTCTCACTGACTGAAGCATTTGCCTTAGAGTGAACGCTCCAGAAAACCAAAATATCATGGAAGATTTTTAGAAGCCAAAAGATCTTGTAAAATTAAATAGGATTTTCATCCCGGCTCGGGACTTTACCACAGGGCTTTGTAAACTGAGCTCCAAGCTGTCACTGGAATGTCTCATAGTTCTCATAGAGGGGGTCTGGAAATACAGTCGTTACTTGCTTTACTTAGGCTCTCTGCCTCTCTTTAGGAACTTCTTGTTTATTCTGGGCTCTTTAAATCTCTATATATTAAGTGTCCTTTATGTGGACAGTTGGTAAGTCTTAAGTTTGAATCACATTGCGCACACAGACCAGCAATGTCAAGCTCTTAAAATTGACTTTGTCCGCAATATGTGAACACACACACACACACACACACACACACACACACACACACACACACACACACACACACACACACACACACACACACACACACACACACACACACACACACACACACACACACACACACACACACACACACACACACACACACACACACACACACACACACACACGAAAACACATGTTTACATACGAAGACTTGACTTGATGAACTCAATCCTGTAGGGTAATGTAACAGTAATATTTACTCTGTCAGTAAGGTAACCCAATTTCCAGTCTGGGTTTGGCAAGTGTGTGTCAGTCTGAATTTCTGTTTGTCCATAAAAGTATATATCTGTTTGATGAGTTGCATGCATACATATGTTGTGTCGGTGGTCTGTGTGTGTGTGTGTGTGTGTGTGTATAGGAAGTGTGGTGTTGGATGAGGAGGCGTGCATACTCCCCACCCCCCCATCTGTCCAAAGGGTGTCACATAAAGTCAGATCTTTATTGATTGTGCTGGAGCCAGATGGCAGATTTATGGAAGATGAAAGGGGACTAATCAAATTTCCAGTCCTGTTTGGGGCTAAGGTTTCTCTCTTCCTTAACACTTTCCCTGCTACACCGAGCTTAACCCTAAACAGCACTCCAAACAGGAAATTACACAAACGCCTGGCATTCTGTGTGTGTGTTTGGTCTGGGGTCGGGTCTGTGTGTGTGTGTGTGTGTGTGTGGAGAGAGTGTTTGTAGGTGTGTACAGGGGGGTCAAGGATGTGTGTGTGTGTGTATGAGAGAGAGAGACTAGAGGGTTGTGTAATAACAAAGAGGCCAAATTAGAGTTTTGTCCATGTTTTACCGCTGAATGATGACTTTGGCAGAGGCGTTGCAAGTAAGCACTTTCAACTGTGCACATGGCCAGAACTAAAGGCAAACAGCTGTGCCTGGGGCTACAGTGGACTGGAATCCCCCTCGTGCTACAGTCAGTCAGCCAGTCAGTGAGGGGAATGCTCTATGGTGGGCGGGGCAGCCAAATTGTACCGTAACTTACAATCCAACATAAAATGTTATGACTAAGCTTAATTGGTAATATGTCATTAAAAGCATATGTAGTGTGTGGGGATATTTGATGTCTCTATTGTGAACAAGCCCTGCATCTGAAACACATGACACATGATGTCCAAGACTTCAATGCTTCCCAATAACATGCAAAACCTGTTGAAAAAAACTGAAAATGAAATGTGGTTTGGTGCTGATACGTCTGTCACTGTGTGTGTATCATCCAGGTATGTGTACCACAGCTCCAAGTGGATGGTGGCGGGGAACGCGGACTCCCCCGTGCCCCCGCGGGTCTACATCCACCCAGACTCCCTGGCTTCTGGAGACACCTGGATGAGGCAGGTGGTCAGCTTCGACAAACTCAAACTCACCAACAATGAGCTGGACGACCAGGGCCATGTGAGTGAGCCGGTGAGCCGGCTTAACTTGACATACCAACTCTTGCCTCCCTCCTACACCTGTACACTGTTACACCTGTACACTTGAACACTGTTACACTTCTACACTAATATAAAGATGTATTAGTAAGTGTATTGTTTCAGTATTTCTCAAAGTGCTTCACATTATAGCAGGGGAATTTATTTCACCCCACCCATGTATAGATGAGACTATTCTTAGAGAAGAAGAGAGACTGTTTTTGCTACTTCGGCCTTAATCGACTGATACTGAAACAGTCGATTGGTCGTGATGTAGTTATGGCACATGATGGATCTCCTCATGACATGAACTCAGTGCTGTTACAGGCCAGATTGGTTTGATTACCAAGTTGTTGAAACAGTCAGAAGCCGGTGCATACCCATTTCTCCATTGGGGTCCTGATTAGGGATGCCAGTGCGGCGCTGGTAGGCTGGCACACCCTGGTCCTCAATGTGGGCCTGTTTTCCACCCGGCCAGCTGATTCTATCGCAGCTCCGTTCTTCTGACAAATGTAATAACAGATGCAGCAGTGGGTGAGTATTTTGAGGGTAGTCAGTCAAGGCCCCTTTTTCCTCTCCCACAGCCTCGTTATAAGGCCTTTGTTCTCCTGGAGGCCTCGAGGCGAGAGGAAATTAACTTTGTAACTTCCTGTGTGGGAAACCTCACCGCATATAGGCTGGTATCTGACCCATCTCTCTTCTCTTCTTCCTCCGACTACTATCAAACCTCTCCATCAACAGCGGTGGCTATTGGTTATTAATCATCTGTTTCATGTGCTGCTGATTTTTCAAGCTGATTGGCTTTTGGTTGTGATTCATGAATTAGATAGAAATATGTCGCTGAAGTGACTGCATTGCTATAGAAGGCTGTCAGGGACATTACAACATGTATTGTTTTGACAAGAGATCTGTCAGATAATACCCTTGGCTGCTCCGTGTTGTTGTGAGCTCAGTGTGTGTACGTGTGACGGGGGCAGGGTTGACCTGACTCAGGCCCAGGCAAGACTCAGAACCCTTGGTCATAACTGCAGGGTCCCGTGAGCCGACCAGGGGGGCAAGGGGAAGGTGATGGGGGGCCCTGGCTAGAAATTACATTTACTGTCACTGTTATTCAGTACTGTTTCCCCAATCTCTGTTTGAAATGACCCCCTTAGTTGTCTGCGGCTCCAAGGAGGCTTTCTCACTCGGGCTGTAATCAAGAGCAGACAGAGAGCCGGAGGGAAGGCTGGGCCGTCGTAACCTGACTCCTCGGCTCTGCTCTCTGGTGTTAAATACTTACCTCACCACCTCTCTCATTAGAAGTGTGGACTCATGTTCCTCTTAATTATATAGCTCTGATATGAATTCAGACTTACTTAGACACTTACACACACACACACATATATAAATACACACACACACACACACACACACACACACACACACACACACACACACACACACACACACACACACACACACACACACACACACACACACACACACACACACACACACACACACACACACACACACACACACACACACACACACACACACACACACACACACACACACACACACACACAGAGAGAGAATGTAACCATTACGATCTCTCTGTGGTTTCAGATCATCCTTCACTCCATGCATAAGTACCAGCCTCGTGTCCATGTGATCAGAAAGGACTTCAGCAGTGACCTGTCCCCCACAAAGCCTGTTCCCAGCGGAGAGGGAGTGAAGACCTTCAGTTTCCCTGAGACTGTCTTCACCACTGTCACCGCCTACCAGAACCAACAGGTCTGAGACCAGACACCTTTCTCTTTGTTGCTACAATGGTATGTTGCCACTCAATGGGTCTATCTTCACCAGGCATAGGATCAATTCATTTTCATTTCTGGAAGTGAACATCAATTCAATTTATGAATGGAAAATGACCAATTATTAATATTATTAACTCAAATTCAGATTTTCATGAAATTCTTTCTTCATTCATACATTCATTAGGTCCCTCTTCAATAAAAAAAACGTTATGTTGACCCGTTTTTTCCCTCTCCAACATGTCTATCTGTCATCACTATGTCATGTGTTTTGATTGTAATGTTTTTCTTTCCTGCAGATAACAAGACTAAAGATCGACCGCAACCCATTTGCTAAAGGATTTCGGGATTCAGGCAGAAACAGGTATATATTTCCCCAGTAACCCGAGGTCCGTGTAATGCAGCATGATTCAGTGTTCGCCATGCTGTGTGGCGCAAATATTTCATTTTCTCCAACGTGGCCTTTAATATGGAAATAATCCCCTGGAGATACCTCCTAATCCCATATGCTGCTCCATATAAAATCAGTCACTCTCTCCCCTGCCAAGAAAACCCCATTACATCTGAGATAGAACCACATGTTTTGGGTAGGGCTCTCTCTCTTTCCCTCCTTTTCTCTGTCTGCCTCTCTCTCTGTGTGCCTCTTTCTGTGTGCCTCTCTCTCTCTCTGTACGTCTGTACGTCTGTGTGTCTGTCTGTCTGTCTGTCTGTCTGTCTGTCTGTCTGTCTGTCTGTCTGTCTGTCTGTCTGTCTGTCTGTCTGTCTGTCTGTCTGTCTGTCTGTCTGTCTGTCTGTCTGTCTGTCTGTCTGTCTGTCTGTCTGTCTGTCTGTCTGTCTGTCTGTCTGTCTGTCTGTCTGTCTGTCTGTCTGTCTGTCTGTCTGTCTGTCTGTCTGTCTGTCTGTCTGTCTGTCTGTCTGTCTGTCTGTCTGTCTGTCTGTCTGTCTGTCTGTCTGTCTGTCTGTCTGTCTGTCTGAATTATCATATATAGCGGGGGAAACACTGAACCAGACCCTCAGCACATGAAAGCTCCCCTCCCATCTGGAGCACATTTTCGGCACAGATATTTGAAACATCTTTTTTTCATTTTTCAAACAATAGAGTGCCGGGTTTATGAACTAGCATTAGAATTTCATTGCAGAAAATGACAGATTAAAAGATTATGCAGGAATAGGATATTTATAGACAGAAAATGTATTTATCTTTACATATCCTAACTCTGCTCATGGAAGTAATTTACCCCATTACTGTTAAACTGTGCAGAGTAATGCCACATTAAAGCGATCTGAAATCAATAAAAACAGGGACATATTACACAAGCTAAATTGTACAATTACCTACTGAGTTGGTTCTCTATGTATTTATATGTTAATACAGATCCATCTCAGGCATTAAATTATGATTATGTCGTCAATTGGATTTTGGCTGGTGACACATTACTTTATGAGGTAAAACAGGGCATAGCTTATTTGTTGGGTTTTGATCCTGAGCACTATGAATGAGCGCACTGATGGCCAGGGCCAGTGTGATTAGCGTAGTGCGCTAACGAGCTGGAATGGCCCGGGAGTTACTGGCCCTAAAATAACATGGTCGGGACAGGCCCTCGTTTCCCTGGGATAGGGCTCAGCAGGGCACACAGGAGTAAATCACGCAGGAAGGAGAACCGTGTTCAAGATGAAATGTCACCCAGATTTATGTTCACAGTAAAAACCTGCTCATTTTAATGGCTCCAGTTTCCTCCGTCTGACTCCACTTCTCCTTCTCTGCCTCTCTCTTTCCAACCTCTCTCACTCATACTTACACTCCCTCCTTTCTCTATGTGCCTCTCTTGTTCTTTTGACTATCTGTTTTCCTGTCACAACTCTTCCTTCCTCTTTCTCTTGCCCCGCCCTTGTTATGTTTTATGTACCCAACCCTTCCCTCACACTGACCCTCTTTTCTTCTTCTTCCACTGTTTCAGTCTCTCGTTCTCTCTCTCACACAGGACTGGTCTGGAGGCGATCATGGAGACCTATGCGTTCTGGAGACCGCCTGTGAGGACACTCACGTTTGAGGACTTCACCAACATGCAGAAACAGCAAGGTGTGTAAAACTGTATTTAAACTATGTCCTAATCTCCCATCTACACTCTCTCACTGTCACTGCATACCTTTTCCTTTCCTTTCCCAACACATCAATTATCTATGTCCTTCATCAGTCTGGTCATCACTGGTCATCACTTTTGGCATGTCCGTCTGACTTGGAATGTACTGAACTTTTCACATTCTACAGGACCTTAACAATAAAATAATTAAATGACCCCTGTGGCTTTTGGACGGCTTTGTGACGTGAGCGGTATCAGTGAAAGTCTCATGCGTCTCTCCCCAGCGAGCACAGCCCAGTGTCTCTACTCATGGCTCGTATCACAGGCCCAACCGATGCTTAAAGCAAGTCAATTTCTTCAGCACTCCTTTCTCCGAGGTCATGATGACGTTACGTCACTCAGTATTTTGTCTGTGTCGACATCTGTTTGTTATCACAAACTCCTCCAAACCGATTAGATGTTAATTAAAGTCCTCGCGCCTCTGATGAACTTTGGGCACGCCGTAAGGACTGAGCACCCCTCCCCCACCCCCCCAGCTCCACCAGACGGCCTTCCAGTGGGGTAATCAACCGTTCCCCTCAGCAACACTAACGCTGCTCTAACCACTGACGACCAGAAAGGAAAACATGACATCACTGTGATATCTTCCTCTCCTTACCAACAAAAACTTGCAGAACTGAGCTGAACAGAACAGCTGTATTATCAAAGCCATATGGCGTAGTCAGAATCACAACTCTGGCCAAGAGAGAATCCTGAATTAGTTAGTTATGCAGTGTTTTTTTTTCTTTGGCTGGTTTCAAATGGAATTTTAGTGAATGCGGCCCAAATTCTCATTAATAAAGAAATATGTGAGTGATATCCCACAGCGATCGGTTGACTCCAAAAGCTTGACTTATTGCATGTTAACCTGTGCCAAGATGAGTTTTTTATATTTTTTACGGTCATACATGTCTAAATTATGAATGCATGATTCTTTGAGAAAAGGGGCAAGCTCAGAGCTCTGTTGACCCGACATGTAATGTACCAAACTGAAGCCACATTTATGCTCAGAAACAATTACTGTAATTTACGAGAGGGTTTAAGATCCCATAAATAGTACAATTTAAAAGAAGTAACGCGGTCATGCAATTAGTCCTTAAAATCAGATGTTGAGCAAGTCGAGGTGGTGAAGTCAGCTGCAATTTACAAGTAAGTGTAATATCGAATTCTTCAATACATATGAATTAAGATGCTTATGCACCAGTCTTAAACAGCACTCTCTTATTTGACCGGTTAAGATCAAACGGCAGCAGTTGCTGGAAGGAGACATTCTGGCGGCGAATGGCTGAAATGAGAGATATTGTCAGAGTGTGATTGTTGGCCAGTGTTTGTGTTGATGTTTCACTCTGTAGCGCTGGTTCTGTCTCACTGTCTTTGCGTTGTGTGTGTGTCTCTGTGTGTTTTTTAGGAGGAAGCACGGGCACCTCTCCCACCACCTCCAGCACAGGAACCCCCTCCCCTTCTGGTGCAGCCCACCTCCTGTCCCCCTCCTGCTCACCGCCTACCTTCCACCTGGCCCCCAACACCTTCAATGTGGGCTGCAGGGAGAGCCAGTTGTGCAGCATGGGGTTGTCTGAGTACCCGGCCTGCGCCCGCAGCAACATGGCGGCCCTACAGGGCTATGGGGGCCTGGCTGAAAGCTCCTACGGACGCCTCCAGGCAGCAGGGGGCACTGTGGCCTCCACCCAGCAGTCTGAATCCTTCCTGCCCCAGAGGACTTCCTCCCTGATTGCTGCGGGAATGCAGGGGGGCGGCCATGGCTCTCTGTCCAGTGGCAGCAGTGGAAGTGCTGGCGGAAAGATGGATGCCTATGGAGGTCAGTTGACCTCGTTCCCGGCCTCCCAGCTGCAGTATGTGATGCAGGCGGGCTCTAGCTCAGCTTCTGGCTCTTCCTCCTCTGGCTCCTCCCCCTCATCCGCCCACATGTTCAGCGGGGGCCACCACCATGTGCAACAGGGGTCCTACAATGCCTTCTCACTCCACAACCCCTACAACCTGTATGGATACAACTTCCCCACCTCCCCGCGTCTGGCTACCAGCCCCGAGAAGCCCCAGGGCGGCCTCCTGTGTTCCTCTTCCCCTGCCGGGGCATTTGCCGAGCGCCAGTACCTGTCCAACGGTGGCATGGACAGCATGCACATGATCGGCAATCCCTCCACTGGCCAGCAGGGGGCAGGCTCCTGTGATGGCCGGCAGTATGGCTCCTCCTCTCAAATGTCTATGCACATCGTGTAAAAACTAGGATCTCACTTCTGACCCATTTTCGCTGTCCCATTATTTCAACAAGTTATGTTTCTTCTACGATAAATCTGTTATCTCAGATGTGCTATTGATGTTGAGTCATTTTACGTTTAGCGTTTGTAATACTGAGGTAGTGTACAAAGTTAACCTTTCAAAAAAATGCCTTGTCATCTCATGATGCTTGTTGTTTTGAATTTCCCCCCAACAGGCTTTATTCAACGGAATGAAACTGTTATTTAATTGCCACAATAGTGTTAAAAAGGCAAAGTGAAACCGTATACCTGACTCTCTCAGTAACTGTTCAGAACACTAACCCCATTATTGGGGACACACAGAGGGATCCGTGAAGGAGAGGGGCCCATATACTCTTACTGTGCAGGGATTCTCAGGAGTGAACCCATGAATTTGTTATGGTGCAATAGTAATGACAGCCTCTACAGTAACTCAGCCCTGTTGCTATGGATTATATCCAGCCCCGGACATGATGTGACAGGGGCTTCGTGAGATCCAGACACTTCCCCTCCACTTCCACATCTCTAGTTGTAACAGGACAGTTATGCAACATTATTCTATAGCATTGTGGCAACATTGAGAGAGAACTGGGTTGTGGATATTAACAGTGCCTGATCAATATGGTTTTCCTTCTGGCCACTCAGAGGTGATGAAGGGAGGATGATGGATGGACAAAGGGTGAACATAATATAATACAGCACATACTGGAGGGATGAAGTCAAAGACCTACAGGTCAGGGTGAGGGATGAAGTCAAATACCTACAGGTCAGGGTGAGGGATGAAGTCAAAGACCTACAGGTCTGGGTGAGGGATGAAGTCAAAGACCTACAGGTCAGGGTGAGGGATGAAGTCAAAGACCTACAGGTCTGGGTGAGGGATGAAGTCAAAGACCTACAGGTCAGGGTGAGGGATGAACTATGTGTGTCCAACAGGGGCCCAGTTGTTGGCCCTGCATCTCTCAGTGGACATGCTGGATGAGAGGCTCTGTTCAAGGGGACACTGAATATACAGTGAAATCACCACAATCTTATCAATTCCTTTCCCCACAGACTGGAATGGCTTCACAATTTTGAGTGGATTACCTATTAAAAAGCATATATAAGATGGTGAATGCAAGTAAAAACCATACGCTTTAACATTGTTGCGTGAAATGTTTTAAATATACAATAGGAGAACAGAGTAATTAAAGTATGTTTTGGTGTGTTGTAGATAAGCGTATTTAAGTGCCAAGCAATAATGCTATTATATTGGCCAATCTATCATGAAGACAAATGTGTGGAAAAAGGGAAATATCAAAAAGATTCTTTAGAAAGGCCAAGCACAGTAATGTTCAATAAACATTTGAATTCATTTCCATGGTTTTGATTCATTTACAGCCGTCACTATAAGATGCGCGTACCATCAGAGTGGACCACTAACAAAAACACAAAGAATAGAGCATCCTCTGACATTTTCTTATTCAAATATCACTTACTAGCAATTACAATGATATTCTACCATTTGGTATCATACTATTCAACATCCATGGGGTTTATTTAATTCGTTTAAATAACAGGAATCATCAGAAATCTGCAATACTCTAACTATGCATGTATGGAACAGTAAAGATGAAGAAAGATATACCCGCATATCGTGTGTTTTACAAAAAGTATCCAAGAATGGTCTTATTTATTATCCCAAGGTCCTGTAAACACATCTGCCCTGGTTGGTTTGAACCAATGACTCATCACATCTATCAAACTGAAATAGGGAGAAAAAAACAGGCAGTCCTGCAGGTTCTGCCTACCAGAGAGAAAAGGAATGTGCATGATGTAACTATTGTTGTGGACGACTGGACATAAATATGCCACCTGTTTCAGAGGAAAGCAGCTCGTAATCAGAGAGAGAGCGAGAGAGCGAGAGAGAGAGAGAGAGAGAGAGAGAGAGAGAGAGAGAGAGAGAGAGAGAGAAAAAAACCCATACAGTATTTACGATGATTCTATTCTTGCTCTGCGGTGCCCCTCATTACAGATCCATGTGCAGACCCCAGTGATTTAGCAGACCAATCAGCATGTAATGGATGTCCTCCGAGGAGAAAGTTCCTGCCCAATCACTTCCTATCATGCGTACGGTTCCAACCATGAAATATCATATCTGAACCATGATCAGAGAATGAAGTGGATCTGGGACCATGGAGACAGGGCTCAGTATCGGAAACACCTGTTTTCCAACCATGACTACAGCAATGAGTGGATGAACCGGAGAGGAGAGCAGCAATGATTTCATAATTTGGCAAAACTCCATATATCTGGACATTATTTCCAATAATTATTCACGTTATTTGTCTGATATCCCCCAACATCTTTTCCGCAGCATTTAAAATCAACTTCTCCTCACTGCAAAATTACCTCAGCTTTACAAAGAAAAGGCACGCACGTGGTAGGAATAACAAAGAGTAGAAATCTACAAAGCATATGATATAATACACAGCAGAGTCTGTTATAGCTCTGTACTACCGTATCAAAACATTGCCTTCTAGCGCCAGATTCAGAACGGCTTGAATAACAAACTTGAATAACAAGGCTCACATCCTTTCATCTTGGCTTCTTTCATTAGCAGTAAAATATGCAACCAATCCGATTGATTGGTTAATAGATGTATATGCCTGCCATATAGCAAAATATGAAACTGGAACAATTTAAGATTCCCAACAAACTTCTGACAGGCTGGATATTTTATGAGACACTCTGACAAAGTTGAGAGGGTTCCAGTGCCTATTGCTGGGCACTCATTTTGAGTGACAGCATGTTTACTGGAAGGTATCTGTTCCATAATCGTCTCTGCGGTCATTGATCTTTCTCTTTGAGCAGATTTCAGACATTTTACAGATTCCCAAATGTGATATCTGTCCCCAGGGAACCTTACTGGGCAGGATTCTGACTGATTCTGACCATTATTGGACCTGTGCAGAAAAAGGTATGAAAAACGTCACTTTGAATGAGGACTAGGGGGCTGTTTTCTTTTGATAGGCTGGACCGCTCGTTGTGTGTATCACCATATAAGATACGATTTCTGGTAAACTATTGCCCTCTTGTGTTTATACTCCTATTTGCCGTTGATTCCTAAGCTTTGGCCGATCATACTAACTGTCAGGAGATTCACTATCTCAATGTGATACTTTACAACTGACAAGTGCATTACAACATTAAATCACCTGTGTGTCACAACCAAGATTCCAATTCCTTCAAATACCTTGCATACCTTTTTTATTTTACATCTTGAAGGTATTTTGAGAGTAACACAGGATGTATATCTGAACCCTGAGTTTTCAACTAAAGCAACACGTTGATTTATTGCCAACTGCATGCGTTTTTATTGCACATACATGCAATGTTTTGAGACCCTTTTGAAATACTTTTTATTTCATTGTTTTATATAGGAATTTACAGCCAGCTATCAAATTTGACTTAAGAACTAAAAAGCAGAAATAGAGAGGAACACAATGACTAAAGGAATACGCTTTTTAGACACCTCTTGTATAGGTATGAGAAAATAATTCCTCTCTATTTCTGCTTTTTAGTCCACATGCATGGAGGAGAGAGGAGGATGTGTTCTGGATCCAACTGGTGGTGATTCATGGTTTCCCCTTGCTCTGTGTGAGAAAAACAGCATTGAGCAGCTCATATGTCAGTATGAAGTAACACACACACACACACACACACACACACACACACACACACACACACACACACACACACACACACACACACACACACACACACACACACACACACACACACACACACACACACACACACACACACACACACACACACACACACACACACACACACACACACACACACACTCTCTCTCTCTCTGAAATGTGGACGCATAGGTCAAAAGGAAATACTTAAAATGTTTTTTCCCCTTCTGGAGGGAAAAGAGATGTTTGAGATACCATCACCCCCGAGGCAGGTTTTTCTGATCAACCTGAGGGCCCAGATGGAAGCGGTCCGGCCGGGGGTCTCCTGTGGCGGGTGGCCTGCTGAGTACAGAGATACCCCACCGTGTCACCTCCATGGCTAAATGAGAGAGGTCCGGTCCGGAGCGGCTGCCTCCTTAGAGGGCCTGCGGATAGTGTGACTGACCTGGACGGCTGACCCGGATACCGACCCGGAACTCCAACCAGACTCAGCCAGACTGAGCTGTGTGGGAATAGGGATGGCCTGGGTTTGAGAAGGGGCATGAATGTAGAAGGTAGAAATGTTGAAGGATTTAGGTTTTGTCGGTTTCAAATTGCCTTTCAATGCTGAGCAAAACCTGGGCTTGAGAAAAAGGCCTGGTGTTAGGGGGTTTTGGGGTGGTTTGGAGGGTGGTAGCGGTTGATTAGCAGAGATAGGGTTAGGGTTAGGGTTAGGGTTAGGGTTAGGGGTTAGGGTTAGGGTTAGGGTTAGGGTTAGGGTTAGGGTTAGGGTTAGGGTTAGGGTTAGGGTTAGGGTTAGGGTTAGGCTTGGAAGGGGGGGGTTGGGAGGGCCCAGATACAGAGAAACAGGTGTCACAGTGTCTCCAGCAGGAGAAAAGAACATTAGGGACGGCGACTCATTTTCAAAGTTAACAAAGTTAACCTTTCAAAAAAATGCCTTTTCATCTCATGATGCTTGTTGTTTTGAATTTCCCCCCAACAGGCTTTATTCAACGGAATGAAACTGTTATTTAATTGCCACAATAGTGTTAAAAAGGCAAAGTGAAACCGTATACCTGACTCTCTCAGTAACTGTTCAGAACACTAACCCCAGCCTGAGCAGCTCAGACAGGATCTGAACATGAGTGATGGGGCGGTTCAGGTCTTCAACAAGACAGACAGTATCTCTTAGCAGGGATGTGAGTATGGCAGACAGTGTTACTGCACAGTAGTAAATAACAGTGTTATCTAGGACATTGAGAGTTCTCATCAGATATTCACCCAGAGATCATGGGCTAAACAATACTAATGGTTGTGGATGTATAAACAGCGACACAGGGGTAAAGCAAAGGCCTTGCTTTTAAGTGGCGAATTTCCCAACTCTTTGGCACGGCATGCGTCTCTTGTCTTGACGGGCCTTCAGAGTAGGCCTTCTGAGTCGACATTCGCTGCGCTCGTTATTTTCACAGGAAGTTTGTTTAACGGTCGATAGATGGACTCGGTGTACAACCATCATTCAAGCGATTTGAAAATGCCCAGCTAATCCCCCCAGCTAAATATTCTGGAAAATATTCTGCCAACACACATGCGTACTATAAATCACCTTTATAATGCTTGTCACATAAAATGTTACTACGACTGTGGACTTAAGAGCGTGTCCGTTGTGTTAAGGCCAACATGGCTGGCTGGGGCTGATTTTGGGACTGCCATGCGGCGCCCCCACTATCAATCTATCTATGGAGGCTGCATATGCCCTGGGTGCGTGTCTGAATGCAGGTTTGTGGGTGGCAGCTGCATTCCTTTATGGCTCTCACCTGGAACTATTGGAGGAGGGCTTCGAATACATTTCATGGCGACCATTTCCAAACAACCCCTAGGCCTATGTCTAAGCAAAGGCCTGACTGATTACTTGGATAAAACAGTATTCTATTCTGGTCACGATGGCACTATTAAACAACACAGGCATAATCCCCGGTAACAGGGCTGCTGAAAGCTCTCTCTGCACCCGTTATCATCATGCCTGTTCAAGGGCTTGGCCCGGGTTGCATTGCGACGTGTGACGTGTGCCGGGCAAGGAAAGCAGGAAGCTTGGTTAGCTCTCTCCTTTCCCAGATGGAATTTGGCATTGCTACACACACTCAGTAAGTGGCTGAAACCCACGTCTTTCTGAGAACCACGCTGTGACCGTGCTGACCAACTGCTTTCCCTCAGCCAAAGCCCATTTAAAGTCCTTGACATGCAGGCGGTTGAAAAGGTTGTCTGTGCATGTGTGTGGTGTCTGTCAGTGCTTACCCACTGGGCACAAACTGGTTGAATCAGTGCTGTTTTAATGTAATTTGTCAAAGTATTGTGATGTGGAATCTAGGTGGAAAATACATTGGATTTCTAACAAGTCTGTTGTTTTGACTGTGAATATTCAACCACAGGATTATGTCATCATAGTAACACAATTTCAACATTGACAAACCTTGCATAACATATGTTAAATTTGTATCTTTAGAACAATGCGATCTTCAAGGTTATATCCACTATCAGAAAATGAGTTGTAGGCTGGTTATAGGCTCTCCTACTGGAGAGTTCATGTATCCATAGCTACTCATTGGTCTCCCATCCAGGGATTTAACCAAGCCCAGCCCTGATTAACTATAACAGTTATCACTGACAATTACCAATGCGCTATTGTCAGATTGGTTGTTGAGAGATATCCATTCAACTAAATAGATTCACTGTTGCGAAAGCCATTGCAAGGTGTAGGTTTAACAGAACAAATGAAATGTAGATTTAGGATATAGCGTTTGTAAAGTTATCAACAGCTGTTGTTTCAATTCAGCCAAGAATTCAGCAACAAATAGGCCTAGGGGTTAAAAAAATTATAGGACTAAATCAAATCAAATGTTATTTAAAGTACATTTAAGTCCTATTCTTTAACTTAGATTTTTGGTTGAGATGGAGATGTGAATCCAACATATCAATTATTAATTTGTCGAACAAGTGGAATTAAACCCAGACAAGTCAGTGGCACAGATGGAAATATCCAAGCAGTAGATACTGGAAATCTCCTTTAAATGTTGACATTTGGTTGCGTTTTGACCTTCAAAAGAGGAACACATCCATGGTCACAGTTTAAGGTTACTGTATCCTAACTATACATTTATTTTTATGTAATCATATAAAGCTTGCATGTTTAAGATAGTATGCATAGGTCTTGTGACATTGTATTCCCATTTTGAACTTTGCTGTGTTCTCAAATGGTTGAAAGCGCAGTGATAGACATTTAGGTGACAACTAAAACAAAAATCTGACATTGTTTTTTTCCATTGGAATTTGGTTGTGCTTTTAGATAGTTGAAAGCATAGTGATTAACTCATTGTAAATTCAACTAACTTTCGGGGGGTGAATATAGGTTGTAATCTCATTGATCAACGTCTCAACAAAATGTTACCCAATTACAGCATCCACAGTTGAAATAACGTGGTGTGAATAGGAAGGGAATATTGTTAGAGCAAGGATCAAATTAATATGGGTGAAGGATAATGTTTGCTCTTTGAACTGTCATATCTTTGTCACATTGCTCTCTTCCTAAGTCATGTATGTTTCATGCATTCCTTTCAAAGCAATGCCTTTAGAAGAACATGTGAAGAACTGACTTTGTAGGTAAATAAAAAAATGGTTTAACATAGAAACAACACAAAGTCAAAGTTCCAGTTCAGATGTCCCACAACAACTGTACCCTACACACTTGTTTTATCCACATCCCTGCCAATGCGCCATCTCCCTCTCTCCTCAGGCCGAGCGGATTTCTCAGTAATCCCTAACACCTGCTTCACAAAGGAATGCCATGTTCAATTTACAAAAGCAACAAAGGAGAGACCCACTGGAAAGATCCTTAAGTGAATGGAGTTCTCTGCTCTGTGACTCACAACAAATCAATGAATAAAATGTATTTAATTTGATGAGAGGAAATTGAATGCAGTCAGTGGCTTTAACCCTCATACGTTGATTTATTGTTAACAGATAAATAAATAGGCGCTCAATGTTGAAGACATCATTCACCCCAGGTCAGTGTTGGGGTCAATATAGTTTTAAATTCACTCAATTTAGGAAGTGAATTGAAATCAAATTAATGCATTTAAAATTTCCTAAAGAAAATAAATCTTAAATTCACTTCCTGAATTGACAAAATTGAAAACTGAATTGACCCCAACCCCTGCTTATGTTATTTTGGTGCCAACTCAGGCCTAAATTATGTCAGCAGTGCCTCTTGTCTCCTAGAGGCTACTTCCCCCAGATTGAGACCTCATACTCAGCCCAGCCCACCACAGCCCAAATCAGCCCAGCTAGGTCAGCAGGCTGCTGAGGCTCTCTCTCCAAGTCAGAGCAGCTATTCCTGCCGTGCCTCCGGCCTAATCCATTTAAAGCCAATTACAAGGCTATTACTGTGATCGCCCTCCCGAAAATGACAATGGAGCTGGTTGGGGAGAACGAGAACAATCACAGCCACTCGGGCCCTCTTTCTTTCGCCTTTGGAAATCCAGTAGCCCTGATATCTCGATCACTAGGAGTGACAACTGACACAATTAGTGTTTAGGGTTAGAGGCGAGAGGTGTCGACTGACGTATCCCAGGGGTGGAGAGGCAGTTCAGGGCTTTAGAGGATGTTTTGGGGGCCGTTTTGAGGTCATGGGACCAAGGGCCAGACAGACCCCCCCACACGCACACTGCCTCTCACGTTTTAATTACTGTTAACTTTCAGTTTGGAAGCTAAGCTACCTGTTTTGTATGTGGGGTAGGCCTCCAGATGTAGGATCTTAGTTTGATAATTAACTACTGAGAATTTTCCTGTGATGCAGGAAATGCAGATGAACTTCGTGATTTATATAAAATCACTGAAAACCCGCACACACAGTTAAATTAAGATTATTGCTCTTTTCATGTTGCCTACTTTTGTCTAGCTAATAGCCTAATCACTGATCAAGTAACATAATGAACAATACTCGTCAAATTAAGATCCTACATCTGCACAGATGTTGGATCTTAATTTAAGCCAGTTTGCAACAGCAGGAAAATAATCCAGGAAGTGTGGATTATAACTAATATAGATTTTTGTTATGGGTTGATACATTTTTTGTAAGGGAATATCAAGTCTGAAATTTCAAAGTGGAAATTACAAACTTCAGAAGCATTTTTAAACTTCAAATATCCTACAAATTTTAAATTTCAATTGCAGGAAAGTTCTGCAACAGGATGTTCAAATTAAAATCTTACATCTGTACCTTATTCTACCTAAATAATTATGCAAAGCATATTTCAACTGCCTCTGCCTGTTCATGTATACTAAACTATTAATGTAATTACGGTGTGACGTGTTTGAAATGCCAAACAGTGGTCAGATATTTTCCGTTACCAGTCCAGTCAGAATAAGAATAAATTATCTGTATTATTATGCATGATTATTCTATGTGGTCAGAGTTTATTCTCTCCTCTTGGCTGAGTCTACCGGCTCCAGTCAAGTCTTTAAAAAGTTTTCCTGATTCACTTTTTCTTGACGGCCATAATAGAATATAATAGAATATATCCACAAGGGGGGGAAGCAGCCACCCACACTAAGTTCAGCTCGTCTTAAAGCAGCTCACTGCCATGACTGGTAAAACCATTTTCCTCCCCAAATGCGGTCAAGTGCTGTTTAATAAAGGCAGACTGGAGCTGGAGCGCTGCCCTCAGTCCATAGTCTTCAGTTCTCAGCCTCCCTAAAAAAAATAACCATCATTTCAAAATGATTTTTTAAATGAAATATTAGGATTTTGTCAAGCAACTAATTACTAACATAAAACATAATTGACTATGATTTCTGGGTTAATATGGAGGAATGACTAATGATCTCCATAAAATGTTTAAAAATAATTGTGATAAAATCACCACATATAAAAACTGAAATATCACATTTACATATGTTTTCAGACCCTTTACTCAGTACTTTGTTGAAGCACCTTTGGCAGTGATTACAGCCATGAGTCTTCTTGGGTATTACATAAACATTTTGGCACACCTGTATTTGAGTTGTTCTCTGTAGATCTTCTCAAGCTCTGTCAGGTTCGATGGGGAGTGTCCATGTGAGATCGGGTTCGATGGGGAGCGTCCATGTTCGATCGGATTCAAGACCGGTCTCTGGCTAGGCCACTCAAGGACATTCAGAGAGTTGTCTCGAAGTAATTTCTGTGTTGTCTTGGCTGTGTGCTTAGGGGTGTTGTCCTGTTGGAAGGTGAACCTTCACCCCAGTCTATGGTCCAGAGTGCTCTGGAGCAGGTTTTCATCAAGGATCTCTCTGTACTTTGCTCCGTTTATCTTTCACTCGATCCTGACTAGTCTCCCAATCCCTGCTACTTAAAAATATACCCACTCCTTGCTAAACCTGGTATTGGCCAGGTGATGAGTGGTGCCTGGTTTCCTCCAGAAGTGACACTTTGCATTCAGGCCAAATAGTTCAATCTTGGTTTCATCAGACCTAAGAGTCTGAGAGTCCTTTTGGTGCCTTTTGGCAAACTTGAAGAAAGTTGTCATGTCCCTTTTACTGAGGAGTGTCTTCAGTCTGGCTTCTCTACCATAAAGGCCTGATTGGTGGAGTGCTGCAGATATGGTTGTCCTTCTGGAAGGTTCTCCCATCTCCAGAGATGAACTCTGGAACACTGTCAGAGTGACCATCAGGTTCTTGGTCACCTCCCTGACCAAGGCCCTTCTCCCCCGATTGCTCAGTTTGGCCAGACGGCTAGCTCTAGGACGAGCCCTGGTGGTTCCAAGCGTCTTCCATTTAAGAATGATGGAGGCCACTGTGTTCTTGGGGACCTTCAATGCTGCAGACATTTTTTGGTGTCCTTCCCCAGATCTGTGCCTCGACACAATCCTGTCTCAGAGCTCTATTGACAACTTCTTCAATCTCATGGCTTGGTTTTTTGCTCTAACATGCACTGTCAACTGTGGGACCTTATATAGACAGGTGTGTGCCTTTCCAAATAATTTCCAATCAATTTAATTGACCACAGGTGGACTCCAATTAAATTGTAGAAACATTTCAAGGATGATCAATGGAAACAGGATGCACCTGAGTTCAATTTCGAGTCTCATAGCGAAGGATCTGAATACTTATGTAAATAAGGTATTTCTATTTTTTATTTGTATTACACTGCAATAATTTCTAAAAACCTGTTTTCACTTTGTCATTATGGGGTATTGTGAGTAGATTGATGAGGAAAATGTTTAATTTAATCCATTTTAGAATAAGAATGTAACGTAACAAAATGTGGGAAAAAAATCAAGCTGTCCGAATACCTACCGAATGCTCTGTAGATATGAACCCAGCTAATATAACTAAAAAATAACAAAACAAATGTAAATACATACTTAGATTCCAGTCAATGTCTTTATACCAAGTGAGAGTCTTGTCTTTCAGATAGTGTTAGAACTGACTTGATAGCTCATAGTGTTCCAAAATTAGAGCTTAAAAGTCTGATGGCAATGGTGCCCATATCTCCTATAACGCCTTACAGATGCCATATCTCAGTTTGATCATTCTGTTGTTGCAGGAATTTTCCTGCATAGCAGGAAATGCAAACTCTTAGTGTATTCAAGGTTTAAAAAGGCTTCTAAAGTTGGTAATTTACACTTAAAAAGGTCATACTTTATTTGCAAAAAACAAAACATTTATTGACCCCTACAAAACATGTCAGTTAATTATAATCCTTATAATAATTCATTTCCTGTTGCTGCAGGATTATTTTCACTATACTGGCTTAAATTAAGATCCTACACATGTATCAGTGGCTATTTTAGGTCGTACAGGTACGTCAGATTAGCTCAATCGCCAATTTGTCAGCCTGTGATTATCACTGAAACACAACGCCTTGAATGAATAACATAAACGTTTTCTTGACAAGTTGCTATGGATGAAATTATACAAAATAATTGTTCAAAACATGAAAAACATACAAAAACATATATTTATAAACAAAATCTGACAATAAATGTGTGAAAATATTAAAATATATTTTTATTTTGTGGAATTTAAACCATTTACTTGTGTTACAAAAGGTTAAAAAAAATGTTTATGAAAATTTGGGGTATAAAGTTTGGGTTCTTTTAGGGATTGAAATATGTTGGTGTTTTTTAGGTTAGGAAGTCTGAAACTGCTTTATGTGCATTCAAGAAAACACATTCATGCGTGTGCGGAGGAGAGAATTAAACTGTGTGTGTGTGTTTGTGTGTTATTCAGTGTATTCGGAAAGTATTAAGAACCCTTGACTTTTCCACATTTTGTCATGTTACAGCCTTATTCTACAACAGATTAAAAAAAAAATATATATATATATTTTACATATGGTGCACACCAGTGGAGGCTAGTGGGATGAGCTATAGGAGGACGGGCTCATTGTAATGTCTGGAATGGAATCACACATGTGGTTTACATATGTTTGATCTGTTTGATAGCATTCCATTCCTTCCATTCCAGCCATTTCAATGAGCCCATCCTCCTATAGTGCCTCCCACCAGCCTCCACTGGTGCACACACAACAGCAGGCATCCACCAACATCACATGGAGCACATTTCTTTAATTATGCAGGAAGTTGGTCTGCTACATTCTTCCTCTTATTTATGACATGTGGTGGCCATTTCTCCATCCAAACAGTCCGACAGAGGGAAGCCCCCAGTTTGTTAGCTACACATTTATTCAGAGTCATAATTCTTTGTAACATTAATGTTCAATTATATTGGCTGGGGGGCACAATTAGTGAGGAATTTCAACCACTAGTAGATGGGCGGAAAACAGTGATCCACTGTGAAAAGAGAATAGTTAACTGGTAAGAAGTTAAACCTTCGCTAATATATTTTGGGACATCACACTTTTTATTTTACAGTTCACAATTTACCTGGTGTTAACTTAGAAAGTACATTGTAAAATGTTGAGTATACAATAATAATTAATGACTACTCTTTAGTCTCTTTGGAATCCTAGACCAAGAGCCACTATTTACCGTTTGCTACAGTACCTGCTATTTTAATTGGAATAGTTTTGTCGTAGTTCAGAGAAGTCGGCAGTGCTGATTTTAATGACCTGGGGAAATATAAACACCATAGAGTAGACCATACTCTGCATGAGTTACAGCGCTTTCTGTGTTATGGACTGGTATAGAGCTCATCTTGCAGTTTTGGAGCATTGAGACATGCTCCCAGGATGCTTGAACGTCGCTGTGTAATCGTATATCTTTCTTTTCCTCCTACGACTAAGTTGCCAGCTTGAGTAGTATGGGTTGCTGACCAGACACGCTGAGGCCTATCTAGTTACCCCGGCGTGCAAGCGTGTGTGTGTATGTGTGTATCTGTGAAGCAGGCGGAGCGTTTGTTGAGTGGAAAATGGCCTCTAAAGCACCTCTACTCACCTTTCGCAGTGGCAACATTTAGCACGGTGCACCCTTCTCCACCTCCTCCTCCCACTCACCACCCCTCCACCCTCCCACCCCCTCCACCCCCTCCACCCCTCCATCCCCCTCTACCATCCCTCCACCACCCCTCCACCACCCCCTCCCCCCACCACACCTCCACCCCCTAGTGTGTAAATAAATACAAAACATAGAAAAATCACATTTTTGACTGCACTAGGCCTTTATTAAGTTTTCACAACCTGTTTTAGGAGCGATAGAAAGATAAAGTGATTTTACAGGAGTAATGCCCTTCAACAGATGGTCAGACATGACCAGGAATAGGGGGGTATCAGGGTGGGGGATGGAGTGTGTGTGTGTGTGTGGGGGGGGGGGGGGGTCTGGTAAGGGGGGCTCAATGTGACAAAATGCAAAGTGGAATTTGCCAGCCCCTTCAATCCAGAATTGGCCCACAGAAAGAGCATGCGAGAGGCGCGATGGCATGTCCTTGGCGGTGCGGTCCGGGCGAGCTTGGGTGACAGCTGCAATGTTTATAGGCCGGCTTCGATGACAGTCAGGAGGGGATGGCTAGGCTCTTTTCAGACAGGATTTAGGTTTGTCATCAGATTCTAAAATCTGTCTGATTTATTACATTTCCACTCCTGTTTTCTCCTCTACCCCCTTTAACCCTTGCTGGGGGGGGGGTGGTGACATTTACTGGAATTTGTTGTTGTTTGTCTACTTCTTACTTTCACCAGGATGATCAGCTTTTCCCCTCAGAACACTCTGTTGTTTGTCTACTTCTTACTTTCACCAGGATGATCAGCCTCTCCCCTCAGAACACTCTGTTGTTTGTCTACTTCTTACTTTCACCAGGATGATCAGCTTCTCCCCTCAGAACACTCTGTTGTTTGTCTACTTCTTACTTTCACCAGGATGATCAGCTTCTCCCCTCAGAACACTCTGTTGTTTGTCTACTTCTTACTTTCACCAGGATGATCAGCTTCTCCCCTCAGAACACTCTGTTGTTTGTCTACTTCTTACTTTCACCAGGATGATCAGCTTCTCCCCTCAGAACACTCTGTTGTTTGTCTACTTCTTACTTTCACCAGGATGATCAGCTTCTCCCCTCAGAACACTCTGTTGTTTGTCTACTTCTTACTTTCACCAGGATGATCAGCTTCTCCCCTCAGAACACTCTGTTGTTTGTCTACTTCTTACTTTCACCAGGATGATCAGCTTCTCCCCTCAGAACACTCTGTTGTTTGTCTACTTCTTACTTTCACCAGGATGATCAGCTTCTCCCCTCAGAACACTCTGTTGTTTGTCTACTTCTTACTTTCACCAGGATGATCAGCTTCTCCCCTCAGAACACTGTTGTTTGTCAGGTGCAGAAATGGGAGTAAGTATAGGGTGACATTTTGCTTGATTGAACACTACTTGTCTTCTAGTTTTTGTCCAGTGCAATTTCCCAGACTGCTTTGAAGCCAGACTTCAAAGCAAACCTGTTTTTAGATTAACAACCTTAAAGAGCAACTGCCTTTGAAAAGCAACAAATCCCTTTGAGAACGGCCAATGTGGCATCGATATGACTCACAAACAATTATTATAGTGTCAAAATAGACTACAAAGTGTAAATAGGATAATGTTGGTTATAAAGTCAGTCTCGTCTAAACTGAGTTTGGAACATCCATGCATCACAATGGTTAAATGAAGGTTGAGTTTTGATTTGACAATGTCAATTTACCCACTGATATGGGGTGAACAGCTGCAGTGATTGCTCTCTATCCAATAGTATAGACAACGAGACAGACCGGTCCAGCAGCTCCGACTGTTTACAATAGTCAACACATCTTGCATTTTTTTACTTGAGAAATACGGCACCAAACGCCTTAGTTAGATGTAAAATTGCACAACTAAAACATCCTCGGCAAAAACGTGAAAATTATTTACAGATTTCTTGAGTTATCTTAGATTAATTCTGGGGATTTTGAAGAAGTGAAATAGACTTCCGCATCTACAGTGTCGCAAACACCATAACCAAAATGCGGAATCGGTCAGGAAACACACCTCCAAGACTGAAATCTTGTTTTTCTAACGAGTAACGGAAAAACACACGTGCCGATCGGTGTTCAGTGGCTCTTTAATCTAAAAACAAATGTCTGTTTTCCTCCTTGATCTAACCATCACGACCACAATGAACTGAGATTACTCTCTCAAAACCTAATATCAGGTTAAATTAAACGTGATGTCACTCTTATTAAGTATTCAGAATAGTTTGGGGAGGGAAATAAGTCATTTTACTTCCCTGAGCCTTGAGGTTTATTTTGAATGGTGATGTAGTAATGTACTCCAAAAGGCTTGATTACCTATAGGCTAAGCCATTACATTGTTACAAATGTAAAGGTTAATTTAATATTTAGAAGCGAGAGATCTCTGTTGCTAAATCAAACAAATAAAATTCAGTGATTCAGGAAACGGTAGAGGAAAATTCTACTTCAGGTAAAAAAAATAATCAGAATGAAGCAACGGTTCTGTTTCATTTCAACCTCTCACCCAGTCTATGTTTCCATGCCAACGTTTAAACCCCGGTGCAGACTGAAGGCACAGCCTGGGTTTGAACCCCAATGCATGCTGGTCCCCTGACAGTCTCTCCATCCAGGTAAGACTTCCAGGTAAGACTCCATCCAGGTAAGAGAAACTCCACCTCCCTCCCTCACTCCCTTCCTCCATATTATTCAGGGGAAGAGAAAGACTAATATTTGTCAGCAGAGGTCATTGAATTAAAAGTTAAAAGTTAAACTTGGTCCCCCGCGGTACGGTTGAGCTAATGTAGGCTAATGTGATTAGCATGAGGTTGTAAGTAAGAAGAACATTTCTCAGAACATAGACATATCTGATATTGGCAGGAAGCTTAAATTCTTGTTAATCTAACTGCACTGTCCAATTTACATGAGCTATTACAAAGAAAGAATACCATGCTATCGTTTTAGGAGAGTGCACAGTTATGAACTTGAAAAGTTATTAATAAACCAATTAGGCATATTTGGGCAGTCTTTGATACAAAATGTTGAACATAAATACAATGGTTCATTGGATCAGTCTAAAACTTTGCACATACACTGCTTCCATCTAGTGGCCAAAATCTAAATTGCGCATGGGCTGGAATAACACATTATGGCCTTTCTCTTGCATTTCGAAGATGCATTGTATTATCTTTTACCAGATCTAATGTGTTATATGCTCCTTCATTCATTTCACATTTCTACAAACGTTGAAGTGTTTCCTTTCAAATGGTATCAAGAATATGTATATTCTTGCTTCAGGTCCTGAGCTACAGGCAGTTTGATTTGAGGATGTCATTTTAGGCGAAAATGGGAAAAAGGGGGTGGATCCTCAAGAGGTTTTTAAGCAGCATGTCAGAGTTTCCCTTTCGAGAGCTCGACCTGGAGTGAGTAAAGAGACGTTTATGACACCTTTTAGAACTGCCGGCCAGTCTTTTTATTTAACTAGGCAAGTCAAGTCAGTTAAGAACAAATTCTTATTAACAATGACGGCCTACCCCCAGGCCAAACGCTCCCCTACGCTGCCGCCCCTGGTGTTGGACTAGTAACCGGAAGGTTGTGAGTTCAAACCCCCCGAGCTGACAAGGTACAAATCTGTCGTTCTGCCCCTGCACAGGCAGTTAACCCACTGTTCCCAGGCCGTCATTGAAAATAAGAATGTGTTCTTAACTGACTTGCCTGGTTAAATAAAGGTTAAAAAATAAATAAATTTAAAAAAACGGACGACGCTGGGCCAATTGTGCGCCACCTTATGGGACTCTGGATCACAGCCAGTTGTGACACAGCCTGGGAACAAACCAGGGTCTGTAGTGATGCCTCTAGCACTGCAATACAGTGCCTTAGACCGCTGCGCCACTTGTGAGGCCCCATCCAGATGTCCAGACCAACAACCAACAAGCCACCAACATCTCAGTTTTAAAACACGCCACATGCAGATGACCTCAGGTAAAGGTTCTGAAGGGCTCTTTTCATTGGCCCCGATCCTCCTCTGGGTAAGCCAATTATTGAAGAGATTTTATGGGCTCCCGAGTGATGCAGTGGTCTAAGGCATCTCAGTGCTAGATGCGTCTGCAACGCTGCGGGTGTCGTGGGTGTGGAGTCAGACTCAGGAAACAGAGAGTGCAATACTGTGCTCTTTAATGCACTCACGCAACACTGGGTGCTCAAAACCAAATGCCCCAAACACGGGGGGACGAAAACCGCACAGCCGAATACACGACCAGGAACAAACACGTTCCTCTACTACATAACCGAAGGTCACAATAATTAATCCCGCACAAAGAAACAGGCGGGCCGGCTGTCTAATAAAGCCCAACTAATGACTCACTAACAGGTGCTAACATTAAACATACAAGGAGGGGGAGGAAAGACAATCAGTGGCAGCTAATAGGCCGGCGACGACGACCGCCGAGCGCCACCCAACCGGGAAGGGTAGCCACCCTCGGTCGGACTCGTGACAGCGTCACTACAGACCCTGATTCGATTCCAGGCTGTATGACAACTGGCTGTGATTGGGAGTCCTAAAGGGTGGCGCACAATTGGCCCAGCGTCGTCCGGGTTAGGGTTTGGCTGGGGTAGGCCGTCATTGTAAATAGGAATTAATTGTTAACTGACTTGCCTGGTAAAATAAAGAAATACACGTCTAAGGTCTCTTCTGACAACCAGTTAATAGAGAGATTACACGTTAAAGATCTTGCCTGACAGCCCATTAAAGAAGAGATTACACGTTAAAGATCTTGCCTGACAGCCCATTAAAGAAGAGATTACACGTTAAAGATCTTGCCTGACAGCACATTAAAGAAGAGATTACACGTTAAAGATCTTGCCTGACAGCCCATTAAAGAAGAGATTACACGTTAAAGATCTTGCCTGACAGCCCATTAAAGAAGAGATTACACATTAAAGATCTTGCCTGACAGCCCATTAAAGAATAGACTACACGTAAGGCATCCATTTAATAAGAAAATGTGTGATACCATAGGAGGATGGAGAGTGGGGCTATGCAGCCAGGCTGTTTTTACAAGAGCCAGCCCAGGCAGACCAATCCACCTGAGACCTACAGCAGCAGCACACAGAGCTGTATTCACTTCTTACCAAAAGGTCTCAATCATTAAAAGATGAACATTGGTTATTTATTTGACACATATATTGTTTTTATGAACACTGTCCTGTAATTTTTTACAGCCTTTACAAATGAACATTTTAATCAGTCCAGGTATTAAAATTAAATCAGGACTTGAGTTGCAGTGGTTATAACCAAAGCTCTACTGTGACTGACACAAATTTGCCTTGATCGAAATTTGCCTTGTGTGTAGATGCACTTTTCTTCAGTGGTCAGGTTCTGATACAGCAGTCTTGCCACTTTTTTTTGCCCACAGTCTAAACTATTGTTTATGTTTAGTCAGGTAATGTACAGCAGTTTGTTCTACTGATAGGCTTATTGGAAAGGGAAAAGTGAAGGCCTGTTAGTTGCCTAATAGAACCCCAGAGTCAATGTCACCCATTGGTTTTACTCGCAGGACAGATGTATGCAGGTTCTGCTGTTTACGCAGCATTGCAAGCTTCACAGCTTATTTGGTATTGTTGTATTCAAAAAGACATCAGGCCCAGTGGCATTTCCTCACATCTTAAAAGAATGCCACCCAGCTATGTGACAGTTCCCCTCTCCTTATCAGTGTCATTTATACACTCTCCAGACCAGGTGCAGTAACCTATACAGTCTCTCTTTCTCTCACACACACCTCGCACACACTCACTCTCTTGGTTCCTCCTCCTGCACGACAGTTCCATTGTTTCTGTGTGTGCCATCCCACACTCATTTCTCCCATCTGTTGTTAACTGAGAGTATTTCACAAGCTGTAAATTCAGAGCAGATATATAAGGGCATGGTGGGCTTTTTACAGGGAGACAGGGACTGGTGCATTGGAATCTTTGGTTTACAGTCTAGAGGTCAAGTATATTGTTATGGTAAAGCCCAAGGTCAGATGTGTACAGTATGTAAAGACCTGCGGATGTAAAAAATGGGGACACCCTGATCACACCTTGATCTGTTTCACCTGTCTTGTGCTTGTTTCCACCCCCCCACCAGGTGTCTCCCATTTTCCCCCATTTTCCCCTGTGTATTTATACCTGTGTTTTTTTGTTGTCTGTTGCCAGTTCGTCTTCTCTTGTTCAGGTCGTACCAGCGTGTTTCCCAGTTTTTCCTGTTTTCTAGTTTTGTTTTCTAGTCTTCCCTGTTCTGATCTTTCTACATGTCCAGAGCCTGCCTGTCATCCTGTACCTGCCCGACTCTGACCTGGTTTACAAACCCCTGCCTGCCCTCAACCTGCCCTTTGCCTGCCCCACGTGTTACAATAAATATCTGAGATTCAAACTATCCGCAATCTGTGTCTGCATCTGGGTCTTATCCTTAGTCATGATAGACACATTGAAATACCAGGTGTGCTTAGGCTACTCCCTACATACAGAATTTTTGCTCCTAGCTAATAACGACATCACAATCCTACAGCCACCACTCTCAGTCAGTGCTCTCTTTCACAGGTCCTATGGCGAGGACTGAAACGGGGGAAACAACACTTCTCCTACAACGCTCCTTGGTCTTGGAACGAGCTACAAAATACACTACATGACTAAAAGTACGTGGACACCTGCTCATCGAACATCTCATTCCAAAATCATGGGCATTAATATGGAGTTGGTCCCCCCTTTTGGTGCTATAACAGAATCCACTCTTCTGGGAAGGCTTTCCACTAGATGTTGGAACATTGTTGAGGGGACTTGCTTCCATTCAGCCACAATAGCATTAGTTAGGTCAGGCACTGATGTTGGGCGATTTGGCCTGGCTCGGTGTTCCAATTCATCTCAAAGGTGCTCGATGGGGTTGAGGTCAGGGCTCTGTGCAGGCAGTTTTTCACAACGATCTCGACAAACCATTTCTGTATGGACCTCGCTTTGTGCACATTGTCATGCTAAATCATGAAAGGGCTTTCCCCAAACTGTTGCCACAAAGTTGGAAGTACAGAATCGTCTAGAATGTCATTGTATGCTGTAGCCAAACCATGAAAAACAGCCCCAGATCATTATTCTTCCTCCACTTCACAGTCGGCTATATGCATTCGGGCAGGTAGCGTTCACCTGGCATCCGTCAGACCCAGACTCGTCTGTCGGACTGCCATGTTGTGAAGTGTGATTCATCACTCCAGAGAATGCGTTTCCACTGCTCCTGAGCTGTTGTTGCTCCTAGACGTTTCAACTTCACAATAACAGCACTTACAGTTGACCGAGGCAGCTCTACCAAGGCAGAAATTTGACAAACTGACTTATTGGAAAGGTGGCATCCTATGACTGTGCCACGTTAAAAGTAACTGAGCTTTCAGTTAGGCCATTCTACTGCCAATGTTTTTCTATGGAGGTTGCATAGCTGTATGATTGATTTTTTTTTACACCTGTCAGAAACGTGATTGGCTGAAATAGCGAATCCACTAATTTGAAGGGGCGTCCACATACTTTTGCATAGATAGTGTACTTTAAAACTGGAGAAAATGGTGTTGCTGTCTGAGTTTCAAGCTCTGATAGAAAATGTTATTGACCATTGTAATTGTTTTTAATGTATTGTATTATGCGTACATGCTGACTACTTCCTGCTGACCTCTTTCCAGGTCCCTCTCGCAAAATACGTTTATTACCTCAAGGGTCATTTCCTAGTTAAATAAAGGTAAAAATAAATACAAATAATAATACAAAATAAAATGTTGATATACTTATCTGGATCTTATGATTAAATATAGAAACAGTATTTGTGAAATCAGTGTGTACCTATTCTAGGTGTTAGTCATTGTTGACAGGAACATTGTGGCCTTAGATAACATATTTACGTTAGTGGTGTAAGCAGCATTGGGGTCATTGTGGTCACACAAACAATTGACATAAATCAGTGAGAAATGTCGTTTTATGAACTTCTACTTTCTGACGGCCAGATCTGAGGTCAGTGAATTTTCAGCCAGGACTCTTTGTAACAGCAGGTCTCATGCCATGCTCATGAGTTTCCCCCCCAAACCCCAGTGTTGCAATAAACTGCCCTCTTTCCTCTCCACTTCTCCCTCTGTCCCTCGTCACTGCCTCTCCTCTGCTCTGCTTCCATGCTTCTCTCTCCTCCAGTGATCCGTCATGGGATGACAGTGTGCCCGTAGCTGAATTTCTGCTCCACAAATAGGTCTGCCAGGCGAGCCTCTCTTTTTTGGGCCCTACCACGATGGTCTGCTATCCTAGTCATGTGTCCCGTGTGCTGGCCTGTGAACACACACCTTCAGCAGTCAGCATGACCCCGAGCAGCCCTGACCGACCCCGCGACAAGCTTATTTTAGACCTTGTCTCCCCCCCCCCAACCTCTCTCACTCTTTCTCTCTCTCTCCCCCTCCCCCTCCACTGACAGTCACCCATCATCAATCACAGGCCTGTTGGAGGTGAAAAAAACAAACAATACCCCTCGAGGACGTGAGGGGCGATTTTCGAGTGGTGGCAACAACTTTGCAACTTTTCAAATATATTCCGGCCCCAGCAGGGGTTCGGCCCCATGAATCTGCCAGCCAATAAAAGTTTTGCACTCAACGGAGACTGTCAGTAACCCACCCTGTCTGCAGGAGAGGCATTCACACCAACAATTAGTACTTAATAAATCAGGGCCTCATTTTAACACCTTGAATCTCCACACCGAGGGGGACCTCAGGACTATGGAGATGTCTTCGAGATAGATATTACCCTCTCATCAACAGCACCATGTTAACTGACTATTATCCTAATGGGACGGTGGTTATCAAAGGGATGTTACCTTTGAGTACAGTTTGGATGCTGCAGGTCCTGAGACTGAAAGGTTATTCAGGTCTGTGCTGTGGTCAAATACGATATACTTGTATATTGCATTGATAATGACATATGTCCAAACCTGAGAGAGAGAGACATCTGTGTACCAACTAGAGTAGAGCATGTAGGACATGGAAGGTGGGTGTGTTTGACAGTGGAACACTTGTTTTGTGTGCACTGTCTAAAGAATGTGACTGTGGCCTTAGGATGAAGTCGAGCTCTCAGGGTGATAGAGCAAAGTGTGTGTGTGTGTGTGTGTGTGTGTGTGTGTGTGTGTGTGTGTGTGTGTGTGTGTGTGTGTGTGTGTGTGTGTGTGTGTGTGTGTGTGTGTGTGTGTGTGTGTGTGTGTGTGTGTGTGTGTGTGTGTGTGTAGGGTAGCAGGTGCACCAGTATCTATAGCACACTCTACTGGAGGCAGGTAGAGGTTAGGTTAGAGGTTGGGCCAGTAAACCATAGGTTGCTGGTTCAAATCCCTGAGCAGACTAGGTACAAAATATGTAAATGTTCCCTTGAGCAAGGCACTTAACCCTAATTGCTCCAGGGTCACTGTCAGTAATGGCTGATCCCTGGCTCTGACCCCACTCTCAGGGGGAGTGGGATATATGAACATGTATGAAACAGGACAAATGTAAGCACCTACCTTATTATCTCAAATGGTTGTGCCCTGGGTGGCAAGAAAGGTGTTCTAATATAATAATGAATTTTCACATGTAGCAGTGTTGCTCACTGTGGCTGCCTTCTATCATATCATGTTTAGTTGACAACGGTGTTGGAAGGTATTGGGTAACCTAAACAGCCCCCCTCATCCTCACTTGGGATGGTCAAGTGGAACATTCCTGGAGACTCTATGTCAGTCAGTTGGCTCAGAGCTGTTTTAATCATCTAAACCAGTAGATAAAATGTTACCAGAGGAGGCCTCAATGTTCCCTGGCACTATGTATTCTCTAATGAAACCAAAACAAGGCCCCATTACAGGTTTAAAGGCCCATTCCAGAGTAAGAAGGCCCCTGATTGCAACATACATCTGACCATTTCATTAATAGGGTTACTGTAATACAATATCCACAGATCAGTCTTTCTCTCTCCCTCTACCCCCTCTCTCTCTCTCTCTCTCTCTCTCTCTCTCTCTCTCTCTCTCTCTCTCTCTCCTTTTCTCTCTCTCTGAGGTTCTGTCTTGGTGCCACGTCCCTGATAGTTTACACTTCTCATATGTCACCAGGTCGTTACATTTATTTTGAACGGTTCCAGTCTGATGACACTGTCTTTAATTAGTGCAATTCATGATTCCAAATTCCACACCAAATCTATCTATCAACGCATGAGTTTGATCAATGGTTTTATGATTATTAAGAGCAATGATATGTCTTTATCGTTTGATGATGTCCCATTGGGTCTGGATTAAGGTGTCTGATGTATAGGCCTTCTTGATGTATATGCAATATAACTCTAAATATCTTATACATTTTAGACATGCATTATGCAAATTCATGTACAAGTATTCAGATTACATGTGTTTTTTATTAGCAGACTAGAAACAAATAGTTAAATGGCCATACGTTATTGTAGGATTTTTTAAATGTGAGATTATTATTTTCTAAATCAGTGTAGTTCTATATATGGTGAATCAGTTGTTTGTAATTGTAATGCTAATTGATTATCTTCCGTGCAACTACATGGCTCTATTCTGTTTGGTCAGATGGTAATTCATTGTTGAAAGAAGTAGTTGAGTTGATGTACTGTACGGCTGTGAATGTGGGAGAGACTATAAAGACACTCCTGACTTGTAAAACAATGTACCTTACCTTAACCTTAACCTTAACCCTAACCCTAACCGTAACCAAACCCTTAACTCTAACTTTAAACTTAACCTAATTTTAACCAATTCTGAAAGTAAATATTGGTTTGCTGGTCAGGAGTGTCCATATGGCCTTTTCCTATGAATGTGGTTAGTTTGTGATTAAATCTGAAAAAAAGAGTAAACGTTCTCCATCCAGTGTTTGGCTACCTACATAGTCATCCATCCACCATCTAAAGAACACTCAAATTCAATATGTATAAAACTTACAAATGTACATACTGCACTTGTAGATTTAAGTCACAGAAGATCAAGGTTAATTGAGCAGCGTGCTAGAGTAACAGTGTGCAGCAGTGTGGGTTAGTGGGTTGGATGAGTAGAAGACTCGATGGAGGTTTCATTTCACCTACCCGTCAAACAAAAATAACTTGGTATGCACTTCTCAGAATACCTGATATGAACCTATGATTAATGGTGCATGCTGTAAGTAGATCTACATTCATGGAGGCATGTGGTATTTTCAATTGAATTGTGATGCAAACATTCATTATGCAAACGGCAGATGTGATCTGACACTTCCAGTCAGTTGAAACATAGTTAGTAATGAGAAAGCATTGTTAGAGGAAAGAATCCAACCCAAAATATTCCTAACCATTTTTTCCAGTTATGTACATGACATTCACAAAACCCCTATGACATTTCACAACAAACTCCCTCTGCCCTACTGCTCGTCCCCTAACCCACCCCACTCCATCCGACCCACCCCACACACACCCCCCAACTTTTTGTCTTTGAATCTCCTCAGTTTCAGCCAACCACAAATTACAGCAGCGGGGGCTTTTCACATTAAAGGTCCGGGTGAGTGGAAATCTAAAAGCAGGACCCAGAGCCTCTTCAGGCATGTGGTTGGGCAGCCGCTGCATGAACGTGTTCCAGATATCGTCACATCACATGAAGATTCCATACCGCACACATCAATCTCTCAGCATGCTGATTTACAGCCACCCTTGCCACAGGGGGTGGACCCAGCTGGAGTGTGTGTGTGTGGTGTGTTTGTGTGTGTTCGTGCTGGATGGCATATGGGCGGGGGGTATGGTATGTGTGTATACAGCAGTTCATACTGGGGAGGGAGGGGGCAGACTTGAAGTTAGAATCTGTTTGGCTGGTGAGATCATCTGCAAGAAGACCCGATAAGTACGTGTTGATAACATATTGTCTGTGTCAGAAATGGTTGGTTGGTTCTTTACAGCTCAGAAGTAGTCAATATGTCTGTGACGTGATTCTGCTGGCGTGTGAATCTGCTGCCCTCGAGGACTGTCAACCTTTTGACAGAAAATGTCCACCAATATATGAATTGGGTTTTCTCTCTTCTCACAGTCTAACACGTTGTTCCGTCTGAGCCGTTCCAAGCCGAGGAATGTGAGAGGTAGAGAAGGAGAACGTTTGGAGCCGAGCAAAAGTGATACCAGAGTTCAACCGTTTTTATCCAAAGATACACTCTTAAATATCCACCACTAGAGATGACATATTTTAAAAATAAATAAAGTCAATTGTGTGTTTTTCTTGGCTGTCCACATTGTTTATAAAAAGCAAAAAAAGCAGTCCGTTCACACTTTAGGTGATAACTAGACTGGGTCTTTGTGAAGTCCAAGGGCTGGCCAACGAGTCATGCTTTACTTTGGAGGCTAAAAGTGAGCTCAACTTTGTGTGCAAAGTTGTCAGAATTTGTGCCTTGTTTGCAGAGTATAATCCATTTGTGTGCTTGTCCGTGTGTGTGAATATATATGAGCATATGTGCCAGTGCTTGAATGTGTGCATAGAAATGTATATTAGACATTATAAGAGTGTATGTTAATCTTTTTCATACATTTTGGGGGGATGTTGACATGTTTGCCAAAGCCAACATTACAGGCTTATGAGTTGTGAGCCAATTTTCATATTTCTGTAGATTGAATAGCATCTGGGGCTCACCTTGGGCCTTGGAGCCAGAACAATCTGGGGTGAATTCTGACCTCTGTGACAGCCAGGATGCTTCTCGCCTTTCCTGTGTCGCTGCACGGTTCTGTTAGCTGTTTTTAGTGAAAGTCTCTGATAAGAACTGACAGGTCAATAAAAGCAGAAATATTATCGGCTCTTTCATTAACCACTGCTCCAGCAGCTGCCAAAATATCTCCCAATGCTCTCGCTGGTTCCAGTCCAGGCATTCACCATCTTTCCGGAAAGGTGCTAATTTTACGGCATTGGAAGGCTTAAACCCGCAGATATGCTAAACATTTTTAGATGCCAATTCTGTGCCCAATCAGCAACAACACTGTATTGTTATTTTCCAGCCGTTTCCTGCCCACGGGCGGCTATTCCAGCTGCTGAAATGGCGAGTGCAAGAGCGAGAGCGAGAGCGAGAGCGAGAGCGAGAGCGAGAGCGAGAGCGAGAGAGAATGACCAGTCCCACAAATATCACCCTATCATTGTATGACGACCGTGTACGCCGGCCCCCTCAACACTGCATCTCTCAACACTTTAATACATTATGCCAAGGTGTTTACGGACAGCCTTCACAGTGTGTTATACTGGTGCAGTTTATCATAGCCACACCTTTACAACTATGTTTTAGTTTGCCGCTACTGCTTGGATGCATTTAGTGCAGCTGGGACTTGTTGTTATAGCTGTTGTTTACACTAAGACTTGTCTGTTACATGACAACTGATTTAGAGATAAGTGTTTGATGTTCTATTTCAGCATAGACTTAAAAGACCCCTCTGTCACATTAATCAGAGTCGCCGCCCCTTCCATTCTACGTATCCCGTCAATCCCAATGCCTCTGCCTCCCGCAGATGATTTATCCGGAAAAAAAGGCACTATATTTGTAGCGCAACCTTTCCCCGGAGGGTCTGAAACCCCCAGCTGAAGTCAGTTAATTATTTGTCCCACTCAATCTAATACATTTCCCCTGTGCCAAGTCCGTTCAGTAGGCTCACAGTGAGCTGGCCATCCTGCCCTCCAACCCCCCGGCCCCCAACATGCCCTCTCTTACTGTCGGTCACTGTGGAAAATCAGATGGCCCATCCATCTGCCCATGTTATCCTAGCAACCAAAGTTATGTTGCTATGGTAAAGATCTCCCTATATGAACGTGTCAATCAAACTGAATGGATTTAACTTGTTTTGCTCACAAGATCTCATTCGTGTTTTTTTTCTTCTCATTGTGGCGGTATTGCTGCCGTGTCAAGTCAACAGTATTTATCGTTTACAACCGTTCCTTACTAAATTTAGACCCATGATTAAAATGTGTGCCCTTGGCTCTTACAACAACAGGGCTGTAATACAGAACTTCACAACTAAAGGAACAAACACATGCCCATGGGTCAGATGCCAGCAGAAACAAGGATCTGAGCCAACTCTGAGTTTCTCTGAATCCTTTCCCAAAATCAGATTACCATCCTGTACCAGTAAGTCGATGCTGAGTACCACGTGGCGTAGTAATGAAAGGATCAAGCTGTTACCGGTTCTTAGCATGTAAGGTGTAAGAGTTGCACGCCATGCCGGGTAACCACATCTGTTTGGAGATAATGTGTGATTTAAGCGTTGCGAGTTGAGGGTGAAACTCCAGGAAAACTTGATAAACCACACAAAGCCAGCGTAACAACAGAAAGCCTCTGTAACCCTGAGTAATGCCCAAATTAAGTGTGAGAAACAGGGAGAAAAGAATGACATTGTAATATCTTTAATGACACGGTTTACACTAGGATAAGTATCAAGTTTCATTGGAAATATTGCTGCCTATGAAATGCATGCAGAATTTGTCACATTTTGCACGCTGACTTACACATCAGTATTAAGCTGGAAATAGTCATGCTTGAATTTCAAGTTGTTGTATCATTGTAATGACCTTCCCCACCTTTCAAGACATCTGTGAACTTTGCTGTTTACTCTATTTGATTGTTATTCTTATCGTCTGGTATTTCCAAGAAAACTATTCAATTAAATTGATATTTCGTTTTTTGGTAGTTCTCCATTTATTTAAAAACTACATACTTTGGGTGAACTTTGGATTCTCAAGTACTGAAATTATTATTTTTTGTCCCTGTCCATAGTTTCATCTAGTGGTGTGTACAGTATTGATAAATGTTTCATGTACTTAAACACCAATATACGTGAAATATATTTTGAGAGCTAATGTCAGATGTCACAAAATGCTTATGTAAGCTCCTTAAAGGTCTTACATAAATTGTCCTCAGCAACAGGTTTACAAAGGTACCATTTGAACATGAATACGTGCTTTAGAACACAGGGAACCATCAGTCACTGGTTGGTACTGGTGGTGAGGGGAAGATTGACATTCTAATAACAATAATAAAATAATTTGCAACTTTGAAATTTACTATGACATCAAATGTTATTTTTTGTTTTGCGCTGTTACACCCCCGGCTTAGACTCGTAGAATAATAACAGATGGCTAAATCAAGATGAGGTCGAAGGCTTTGTGGGAAGGCTCTGGTGACCAATCACAGCGTTGGAAACAGGTCTGGTCGTTAGTTAGTCCAGGGGGGAACTGCAAACCCGTAACATCATGACCTTGTTCTTGGGTTAAACAACCAGGCAGTGCATGAAGGACTGTATGGGAATATCATGGAAAAGTTGTCAGTGTTCCTTCCTGCTATAGCAGCCTGGCCTCAAAGACGAGACATAAGATACATTACCAGTCAAAAGTTTGGACACACCTACTCATTCAAAGGGTTTTCTTTATTTAGACTGTTTTCTACATTGTAGAATAATAGTGAAGAGTGTAGTAACCAAAATGTGTTTTAGATTTTAGATTCTTCAAAGTAGCCACCCTTTGCCTTGATGACAGCATTGCACACTCTTGGCATTTTCTCAACCAGCTTCACCTGGAATGCTTTTCTAACAGTCTTGAAGAAGTTCCCACATATGCTGAGCACTTATTGGCTGCTTTTCCTTCACTCTGCGGTCCAACTCATCCCAAACCATCTCAATTGGGTTGAGGTTGGGTGATTGTGGAGGCCAGGTCATCAGATGCAGAGCTTGATTGCTCTCCTTCTTGATCAAATAGCCCTTACACAGCCTGGAGGTGTGTTGGGTCATTGTCCTGTTGAAAAACAAATGATAGTCCCACTAAGTGCAAACCAGATGAGATGGCGTATCACTGCAGAATGAGGTAGCCATGCTGGTTAAGTGTACCTTGAATTCTAAATAAATCAACAATAGTGTCACCAGGAAAGCACCCCCACACCACCACACCTCCTCCTCCATGCTTCATGGTGGAAACCACACATGGGAAGATAATCTGTTCACTTACCCTGCATCTGACAAAGACACGGCTGTTGGAACCAAATATCTCGCATTTGGACTCATCAGACCAAAGGACAGATTTCCACCGGTCCATTGCTCGTGTTTCTTGGAACCAACAAGTCTCTTTTTCTTATTGGTGTCCTTTAGCAGTGGTTTCTTTGCAGCAAATTAGACTATGAAGGCCTGATTCCCGCAGTCTCCTCTGAACAGTTCACGATGAGATGTGTCTGTTACTTGAACTCTGTGAAGCATTTATTTGTGCTGCAATTTCTGAGGCATCTGGTCTTCAGTGCGTCTCTTCTGGCCGGCATACATGGCAACAGCCTTATGCATGGTGTCCCCGGTTCGCCAGCACAGCCCAGTGCGGCCTATTCCACCTCGCCACACTGGTCGGGCTACGGGGAGCATTCAACCAGGTAAGGTTGGGTAGGCTCGGTGCTCAAGAGCTCCAGTGCGCCTGCACGGTCCGGTCTATCGAGTGCCACCTCCACGTACCAGCCCTCCGTTGGCAGCCCCCCTCACCAGGCTGTCTCTCCGTCTCATCCTTACAGGTGCTCCCGCCTGTCCAATGCTGCCAGAGCCTTCCTCCTGCCCAGCTCTGCCAGAGTCTCCCGTCTGTCCTGAGCTACTAGAGTCTCCTGTCTGTCCTGAGCTGCTAGAGTCTCCCGTCTGTCCTGAGCTGCTAGAGTCTCCCGTCTGTCCTGAGATGCTAGAGTCTCCCGTCTGTCCTGAGCGGCTAGAGTCTCCCGTCTGTCCTGAGCTGCTAGAGTCTCCCGTCTGTCCTGAGCTGCTAGAGTCTCCCGTCTGTCCTGAGCTGCTAGAGTCTCCCGTCTGTCCTGAGCTGCTAGAGTCTCCCGTCTGTCCTGAGCTGCTAGAGTCTCCCATCTGTCCTGAGCTGCTAGAGTCTCCCGTCTGTCCTGAGCCGCCAGTCTGTCCTGAGCCGTCAGAGCCACCAGGAGCTGCCAGAGCCGTCAGTCAGCAAGGAGATGCCAGAGCCGTCAGTCAGCCAGGAGCTGCCAGAGCCGTCGGTCAGCCAGGACCTGCCAGAGCCGTCGGCCAGCCAGGAACTGCCAGAGCCGTCGGCCAGCCAGGAGCTGCCAGAGCCGTCCAGAACCGTCGGCCAGCCAGGAGCTGCCAGAGCCGTCCAGAACCGTCGGCCAGCCAGGAGCTGCCAGAGCCGTCAGCCAGCCAGGAGCTGCCAGAGCCGTCGGCCAGCCAGGAGCTGCCAGAACCGTCGGCCAGCCAGGAGCTGCCAGAGCCGTCAGCCAGCCAGGAGCTGCCAGAGCCGTCAGTCAGCCAGGAGCTGCCAGAGCCGTCGGTCAGCCAGGACCTGCCATAGCCGTCGGTCAGCCAGGACCTGCCAGAGCCGTCGGCCAGCCAGGAACTGCCAGAGCCGTCGGCCATGAAAGCCGTGAAAGAGGCCCACCCGGACCCTCCCCTTTAGATTAGGTTTTTGCGGCCGGAGTCCGCACCTTTGTGTGTGTGTGGGGGGGAGGGGGGGGTACTGTCACGCCCTGACCTTAGTATTCTTTGTTTTCTTCATTATTTTGCTTAGGTCAGGGTGTGACATGGGAGATATGTGTGTTTTTGTCTCATCTAGGGTGTTTGTACTATCTAGGTTTTTTTTGTAGATTTATGGGGTTGTGTCCATCTAGGTGTTTATGTAGTTTGCCTAGATTGGTGGTTGCCTAGATTGGTTCTCAATTAGAGGCAGGTGTTTATCGTTGTCTCTGATTGGGAACCATATTTAGGCAGCCATATTCTTTAGGTATTTTGTGGGTGATTGTTTCCTGTGTCCCACACGGGACTGTTTCGTTTCCATTTCACTTGGTTATTTTGTATTTGTGTCATGTGGACACTTACCACGCCCATGCAGAAATCAAATTACCATAAAAAATATTTAAAAAATTCATTCAGTTTAAGCTAGAGATATCTATTTATTTGCATCTCAGTCCACTGCATACGCCGATGTTGCACTTACGCATCTGCGGTGAAAGGTGTTTGTCAGACCGTGAGACATCCCGAAAATCGGGATAACCTCCAAACGATTTGGCTATTATGACCCCTCTATGGAAAGTTGAGACTCTCATGAACATGTTGGTTTTTTTGCCCACAGGCCTCACAAGAATCGTCTGAAAGACCCCCGGTACCAGTTGAAAAAATTAATGGAAGTACAGTGATTTCGGAAACTATTCTGACCCCTTGACTTATTCCACATTTTGTGACGTTAGAGCCTTATTCTAAAATGCATTAACTTAATTTCTTTCCTCATCAATCTACTCACAATACCCCGTATTTTAAAAAAACATCACATTTACATAAGCATTTACTCAGTACTTTTATTGAAGCACCTTTGACAGCAATTACAGGTGTGTGCTACAAGCTTGGCACACCTGTATTTGGGGAGTTTCTCCCATTCATCTCTGCAGATCCTCTCAAGCTCTGTCAGGTTGGATGGGGAGCGTCATTGCACAGCTATTTTCGTTTGATCGGGTTCAAGTCCGGTCTCTGGCTGGGCCAATCAAGGATATTCAGAGACTTGTCCCGAAGCGTTGTCTTGGCTGTGTGCTTAGGGTCGTGTCCTGAACCTTCATCCCAGTGTGAGGTCCTGAGGAAACACAAGCATTTCGCTACACCGCAATAACATCTGCTAAACACGTGTATGTGACCAATACGATTTGATTTGGAGCATGTTTTCCTCAAGGATATCTCTTTTTCATTTATTTTTATTTTTTTGTGTGAATTTTTACCCCCTTTTTCTCCCCAATTTCGTGGTATCCAATTGTTAGTAGCTACTATCTTGTCTCATCGCTACAACTCCCGTATGGGCTCGGGAGAGACGAAGGTTGAAAGTCATGCGTCCTCCAATACACAACCCAACCAAGCAGCACTGCTTCTTAACACAGCGCTCATCCAACCCGGAAGCCAGCCGCACCAATGTGTCGGAGGAAACACAGTGCACCTGGCAACCTTGGTTAGCGTGCACTGCGCCTGGCCCGCCACAGGAGTCGCTGGTGCGCAATGAGACAAGCATATCCCTACCGGCCAAACCCTCCCTAACCCGGACGACGCTAGGCCAATTGTGCGTCGCCCCACGGACCTCCCGGTCGTGGCCGGTTACGACAGAGCCTGGGTGCGAACCCAGAGTCTCTGGTGGCACAGCTGGCGCTGCAGTACAGTGCCCTTAACCACTGCACTACCCGGGAGGCCTCCTCAAGGATATCTCTGTACTTTGCTCCGTTCATGCCCACAGCATGATGCTGCCTCCACCATGCTTCACCTTTAACTGGTGCCAGGTTTCCTCCAGTTGTGAAGCTTGGCATTCAGGCCAAAGAGTTCAATCTCGGGTTCATCAGACCCGAGATTGAAAGATGAAAGATGGCTGTCCTTCTGGAAGGTTTTCCCATCTTCACAGAGAAACTCTAGAACTCTGACAGAGTGACCATCGGTTTCTTGGTCACCTCCCTGACCAAGGCCCTTCTCCCCTGATTGCTCAGTTTGGCCAGGCGGCCAGCTATAGGAAGGGTATTGGTGGTTCCAAACATCTTCCATTTAAGAATGATGGAGGCCACTGTGTTCTTGGGGTCATTCAATGCTCCAGAAATGTTTTGGTACTCTTCCCCAGATCTGTGCCTCGACAAAATCCTGTCTCAGAGCTCCAAGGACAATTCCTTTTACCTCATTGCTTGGTTTTTGCTCTGATATGCACTGTCAAATATGCGACCTTGTTTAGACAGGTGGGGGCCTTTCCAAATCATGTCCAATCAATTTAATTTACCACAGTTGGACTCCAATCAAGTTGTAGAAACATCTCAAAGATGATCAATGGAAACAGGATGCACCTGAGCTCAATTTCGAGTCTCATAGCAAAGTGTTTGAATACGTATGTAAATAAGGTATTTCTGTTTTAAATTTTTAATAAATGTGCAAACATTTCTAAAAACCTGTTTTCACTTCATCATCATTGGGTACTGTGTGTAAATTGATGAGGAAAAAATATAATTTGATCCATTTTAGAATAATGTTTAATAAAAAAAATAAAAAAACATTGTTTCCTGATCTTTCTGATATCTCTCAGATTTAGATCTACTTTAGAATCAACTTCCTTTTGATTTTTTGAGGGGCTATATGTTGTTCCATGTAGTGAATCTGTTATTCAATGCCTTTTTATGTGCTAATAACAGCAAGGCCAAATAAACATTTTCATCCAATCATTTAAAAAATATTTTTTTGGGGGATACTTCAAGTGGTCTTAAGATTCAAAATTAAATAGCAAAATTATCATTGGTATGACCTACTTAATACAAAATCATATTATATAGTTAACAGCTACTTTTTGAAAATACTTACTACTTTTTTAGCTACTTTGCAACTACTTGGCATGTTAGCTTCCCCTAATCCTAACCTTAACCTTAACCTTAAACTTATTCCCTAACCCTAAACTTAACCCCCTAACCCTAACATTAACCCTAACCTTAACCCCTAACCCTAACCCCTAGCCTAGCTAGCTTTAGCAACTTAGCCACTTGGCTAACATTAGCCACAGCAATTTGCAATTCATAACATGTCATACGAATTGTAATTCATAACATATCATACAAACTGTCCCCATGGACATCCATAAATTAAGACATATCATACGAAATGTAACATATCATAGTAAATGGAGGGAGACAGATTTACATTTACATGACCCCTGAGTCCAGGTTTGCTATAGACAGCATGCTTGGTGAAGATACGGCCACCTTCCTTCTCCTTTTGACTTCATCAGTCAGCGTAGATCAGATGCCAATCTAGATCTACAATCTTGTGTTCTATAAAATTCATAATTAAAAGCAATAAGAAACAGGTGGGTCTGTATGTGTCACGCCTGGAATGCTGAAGGGACCAAGGCGGACTGAGGCTCAGTGGAGGCTTAGTGATGCCCTGGCACGGTGGAGAGGACCTCCGCGGGGTTGTCCTTTAAGTCTGCCTCCCTCAGCCGTTGAGGAAGAAGTTGCTTTAAGTCTCTACATGTGAACCTGTCACTCCAGCTATTGGTTGGCAAGGGGTAGGGGGGTAGTGGATTTAGGCCATTAGTTTCGGGCCGCACTCGCAGACACACACTCACATGTGTGTGTGTGGAGTTACCGAGGTCTTTCTGCTAATTATAGGTTGAAATCTGACAGAGAAAAATGAGAGGGAAATGGGACAGCTGCAAGGGCCTGGACCACGGGGGAAGAACCAGGGGAGAAAGAGGGGTTTGATTTCTCCCTAAGTCCTCAAACCCCTCTTCCGACAGGAAAACAAAATTCAATCGTCTTGGTGTCCTTCTCGCTCTCTTATCCCCTCTCAATCCCCCTTCTTCCCCCCTCTCAGTCAGAGGTCAAAGGTGCATTTGGGATCGCCTTCAGCTTCACAGGACATCCCGTCTTTTCCCTGAACTAATGCCATTTTCTAGTGGGACTTAGCCAATAAGCCACGGGGTAGAAGGGAGCACTGAGACCTCCCCTGTGTGAATGTGAGCACAACTTAAAGCCTTAGTTGTCACGACTCCTACCGAAGGTGGCTCCACTTCCCGTTCGGATGGCGCTCGGCGGTCGTCGTCGCCGGCCTACTAGCTGCCACTGATTCTTTCCTCCCCCTCCTTGTCTGTTTTTTGGTTACACCTGATATGTATTTTGGTGATTAGTTGGGCTTTATTAGCCAGCCGGCCCGCCTGCTCTTTGTGCGGGATTGTTTGTGTGACATTTGTGCATGTTTGAGGTGAACGTGTTTTTTCCCTGTTCGTGGGTTTTGCTGGACTATTTTAGTCCCCGTGTTTGGGGCATTTGTTTTGTGTACGTCCAGTGTTTCGTGGGGTGGCTTATGTTCGCCGTTTGTGCATTAAAGAGCACTACCCTCAACTCTCTGTTTCCTGTGCCTGATTTCGCACCTACTACACCCAGATCGTTACAGAATCCCGCACCATATAATGGAGTCAGCAGGAGCAGCGGCCAACCCTCTCCCATCGATGGAGGAAGGGGTTCTCCACCACACCACTGTCCTCCATCAGATCGGATCCGCTATGGACCAAATGATGGAGAGAATGGACCGATGGGAGAGGAGTGGTCTCCTCTCTCCACCTTCGACCACCCCAGCTCAAGAACCCCTTTCTCCTCTCTCCCCATCCCCCGGCTCCAGCGCTCTCCGTCTTGCGCTCCCGAGGGATGATGATGGAGCGGCAGCGGGGTGCCAGGGGTTCTTACTGCAAATGGAACTGTACCTGGCGACCGTGAGACCCACTCCCTCGGGAGCGGAGAGGGTGAGTGTCATCGTCTCCTGCCTGACGGGTCGTGCTCTAGAGTGGGCAAACGCGGTCTGGAATGGCCCAGACTCAGCGAAGGAGAACTACCCAGAGTTCACTGGCGGGAGAGTGACTGTTTCATCTTAGGCAGGAGAGGAGGAGCGCCCAGGATTACGCGCTGGAGCTCTGGACCTTGGCCGCGGGATCTGGGTGGAACGACAGGGCCCTTATCGACCACTACCGGTGTAGTCTCCGGGAGGACGTCCGCAGGGAGCTAGCGTGTCGGGACACTGCCCTCTCCTTAGATGAACTAATTGACATGTCCATCCGGCTGGACAATCTGCTGGCTGCTCGCGGGCGTTCGGAGAGGGTCCTGTGTGTTCCACCACCCAGCACCCCCGCTCCCATTCCGATGGAGTTGGGAGGTGCGGTGCCGAGGGGTACTGGAGGAGGAGGCTCCCCCTGCACCAGCTGTGGTCGGAGAGGACACACGGCCGATTGGTGCTGGGGGGGTCCGTCTGGGAGTCGAGATGGCAGGCGAAACGCTTCTCGATCACTCCAAGTGAGTCAGCACCAAACTCACCCAGAATCCCCTGTTGGTCACATGTTTGTCTTGATTTTTTTCCTTGAATTTTTCCCCTCTTCCCAGCATAAAGCGCTAGTCGATTCAGCTGGAAACTTTATGGATCGCGGACTCACCATCAAGTTGGGTGTTCCGCTTGTGCCGATAGATTCCCTTTTCCGTGCACTCCCTAGATAGCTGGCCATTAGGGTCAGGGTTGGTCAGGGAGGCCACGGTTCCACTGGACATGGTGACACAGGGAAATCATAGGGAGGGTATAAGTCTCTATATTATTGATTCGCCTGCGTTTCCAGTGGTGCTAGGGATTCCCCGGCTGGCTCTGCACAATCCTAAGATTTCGTGGAGACAGGGGGTTCTCCAGGGGTGGTCAGAGGAGTGTTCTGGAAGGTGTCTGGGAGTTTCCATCGGTGCCACGTCGGTGGAGAGACCAGACCAGGGTTCCGCGGTGCGCATCCCCCCCGAATATGCCGATTTGGCAATCGCTTTCAGTAAAAAGAAAGCGAATAAATGACCACCTCATCGACCGGGAGGGGATTGTACGATAGATCTCCAGGTAAACGCTGCGCTTCCCAAGAGTCACGTGTACCCATTGTCCCAGGAGGAGACGTTGGTTATGGAGACATATGTCACGGAGTCTCTGGGACAGGGATATATTCGGCCCTCCATCTCACCCGTCTCCTCGTGTTTCTTTTTTGTGAAGAAAAAGGAGGGAGGTTTGCGTCCGTGTATTGATTATAGAGTTCTAAATGCCATCACAGTGGGGTTTAGTTCCCCACTACCTCTCATCGCTACAGCAGTGGAATTATTTCACGGAGCACAGTTCTTCACAAAACTGGATGTCAGGAGCACGTATAGTCTGGTGCGTATTCGGGATGGAGACGAGTGGAAAACCTGCGTTTAGTACCACATCGGGCCACTATGAGTACCTCGTCATGCCGTATGGGTTAAAGAATGCTCCAGCCGTCTTTCAAGCCTTTGTAGACGAGATTCTCAGGGACCTGCACAGGCAGAACGTGGTTGATTATATCGATGACATTCTGATCTACTCAGCCACCCGCGCCGCGCATGTGTCTCTGGTACGCAAGGTGCTTGGTAGACTGCTGGAGCATGACCTATACGTCAAGGCTGAGAAGTGTGTGTTCTCCAAATGAGCCGTCTCCTTCCTGGGTTATCGCATTTCCACCTCGGGGGTGGTGATGGAATGTGACCGCATTATGCTGACCACGACTCCATTTTGTTGATCCCTGCCTACAGACAGAAACTAAAACAAGAAGCTCCCGCGCTGAGGTCTGTTCAATGCTGGTCCGACCAATCTGATTCCACACTCCAAGACTGCTTCCATCACGTGGACTGGGATATGTTCCGTATTGCGTCAGACGACAACATTGACGAATACGCTGATTCGGTGTGCGAGTTCATTAGAACGTGCGTTGAAGATGTCGTTCCCATAGCAACAATTAAAACATTCCCAAACCAGAAACCGTGGATTGATGGCAGCATTCGCGTCAAACTGAAAGCACGAACCACTGCTTTTAATCAGGGCAAGGTGACTGGAAACATGACCGAATACAAACAGTGTAACTATTCCCTCCGCAAGGCAATCAAACAAGCTAAGCGTCAGTATAGAGACAAAGTAGAATCTCAATTCAACTGCTCAGACACAAGAGGTATGTGGCAGGGTCTACAGTCAATCACGGATTACAAAAAGAAAACCAGCACCGTCACGGACCAGGATGTCTTGCTCCCAGGCAGACTAAATAACTTTTTTGCCCGCTTTGAGGACAATACAGTGCCACTGACACTTCGCAAGGCTGCAGGCCCAGACGGCATCCCCAGCCGCGCCCTCAGAGCAAGCGCAGACCAGCTGGCTGGTGTGTTTACGGACATATTCAATCAATCCCTATCCCAGTCTGTTGTTCCCACATGCTTCAAGAGGGCCACCATTGTTCCTGTTCCCAAGAAAGCTAAGGTAACTGAGCTAAACGACTACCGCCCCGTAGCACTCACTTCCGTCATCATGAAGTGCTTTGAGAGACTAGTCAAGGACCATATCACCTCCACCCTACCTGACACCCTAGACCCACTCCAATTTGCTTACCGCCCAAATAGGTCCACAGACGATGCAATCTCAACCACACTGCACACTGCCCTAACCCATCTGGACAAGAGGAATACCTATGTGAGAATGCTGTTCATCGACTACAGCTCGGCATTTAACACCATAGTGCCCGCCAAGCTCGTCATCAAGCTCGAGACCCTGGGTCTCGACCCCGCCCTGTGCAACTGGGTACTGGACTTCCTGATGGGCCGCCCCCAGGTGGTAAGGGTATGCAACAACATCTCCACCCCGCTGATCCTCAACACTGGGGCCCCACAAGGGTGCGTTCTCAGCCCTCTCCTGTACTCCCTGTTCACCCACGACTGCGTGGCCACGCACGCCTCCAACTCAATCATCAAGTTTGCGGACGACACAACAGTGGTAGGCTTGATTACCAACAACGACGAGACGGCCTACAGGGAGGAGGTGAGGGCCCTCGGAGTGTGGTGTCAGGAAAATAACCTTACACTCAACGTCAACAAAACTAAGGAGATGATTGTGGACTTCAGGAAACAGCTACTGTTCCACATCGATGGAACAGTAGTGGAGAGGGTAGTAAGTTTTAAGTTCCTCGGCGTACACATCACAGACAAACTGAATTGGTCCACCCACACAGACAGCATCGTGAAGAAGGTGCAGCAGCGCCTCTTCAACCTCAGGAGGCTGAAGAAATTTGGCTTGTCACCAAAAGCACTCACAAACTTCTACAGATGCACAATCGAGAGCATCCTGTCGGGCTGTATCACCGCCTGGTACGGCAACTGCTCCGCCCACAACCGTAAGGCTCTCCAGAGGGTAGTGAGGTCTGCACAACGCATCACCGGGGGCAAACTACCTGCCATCCAGGACACCTACACCACCCGATGTCACAGGAAGGCCATAAAGATCATCAAGGACAAAAACCACCCGAGCCACTGCCTGTTCACCCCGCTGGGACCGAGAGACTGAAAAACAGCTTCTATCTCAAGGCCATCAGACTGTTAAACAGCCACCACTAACATTGAGTGGCTGCTGCCAACACACTGACTCAACTCCAGCCACTTTAATAATGGGAATTGATGGGAAATTATGTCAAATATATCACTAGCCACTTTAAACAATGCTACCTAATATCATGTTTACATACCCTACATTATTCATCTCATATGTATACGTATATACTGTACTCTATATCATCTACTGCATCCTTATGTAATACATGTATCACTAGCCACTTTATCTATGCCACTTTGTTTACATACTCATCTCATATCCTTTCGCTCCCTCCTCTCTACATTTTCCTCCTCTGTCTCTGCTGCTAAAACCACTTTCTACCACTCTAAATTTCAAGCATCTGCCTCTAACCCTAGGAAGCTCTTTGCCACCTTCTCCTCTCTCCTGAATCCTCCTCCCCCTACCCCCCCCTCCTCCCTCTCTGCAGATGACTTCGTCAACCATTTTGAAAAGAAGGTCGACGACATCCGATCCTCGTTTGCTAAGTCAAACGACACTGCTGGTTCTGCTCACACTGCCCTACCCTGTGCTCTGACCTCTTTCTCCCCTCTCTCTCCAGATGAAATCTCGCGTCTTGTGATGGCCGGCCGCCCAACAACCTGCCCGCTCGACCCTATCCCCTCCTCTCTTCTCCAGACCATTTCCGGAGACCTTCTCCCTTACCTCACCTCGCTCATCAACTTATCCCTGACCGCTGGCTACGTCCCTTCCGTCTTCAAGAGAGCGAGAGTTGCACCCCTTCTGAAAAAACCTACACTCGATCCCTCCGATGTTAACAACTACAGACCAGTATCCCTTCTTTCTTTTCTCTCCAAAACTCTTGAACGTGCCGTCCTTGGTCAGCTCTCCCGCTATCTCTCTCAGAATGACCTTCTTGATCCAAATCAGTCAGGTTTCAAGACTAGTCATTCAACTGAGACTGCTCTTCTCTGTATCACGGAGGCGCTCCGCACCGCTAAAGCTAACTCTCTCTCCTCTGCTCTCATCCTTCTAGACCTATCGGCTGCCTTCGATACTGTGAACCATCAGATCCTCCTCTCCACCCTCTCCGAGTTGGGCATCTCTGGCGCGGCCCACGCTTGGATTGCGTCCTACCTGACAGGTCGCTCCTACCAGGTGGCGTGGCGAGAATCTGTCTCCTCACCACGCGCTCTCACCACTGGTGTCCCCCAGGGCTCTGTTCTAGGCCCTCTCCTATTCTCGCTATACACCAAGTCACTTGGCTCTGTCATAACCTCACATGGTTTCTCCTATCATTGCTATGCAGACGACACACAATTAATCTTCTCCTTTCCCCCTTCTGATGACCAGGTGGCGAATCGCATCTCTGCATGTCTAGCAGACATATCAGTGTGGATGACGGATCACCATCTCAAGCTGAACTTCGGCAAGACGGAGCTGCTCTTCCTCCCGGGGAAGGACTGCCCGTTCCATGATCTCGCCATCACGGTTGACAACTCCATTGTGTCCTCCTCCCAGAGTGCTAAGAACCTTGGCGTGATCCTGGACAACACCCTGTCGTTCTCAACTAACATCAAGGCGGTGGCCCGTTCCTGTAGGTTCATGCTCTACAACATCCGCAGAGTACGACCTTGCCTCACACAGGAAGCGGCGCAGGTCCTAATCCAGGCACTTGTCATCTCCCGTCTGGATTACTGCAACTCGCTGTTGGCTGGGCTCCCTGCCTGTGCCATTAAACCCCTACAACTCATCCAGAACGCCGCAGCCCGTCTAGTGTTCAACCTTCCCAAGTTCTCTCACGTCACCCCGCTCCTCCGCTCTCTCCACTGGCTTCCAGTTGACGCCGCATCCGCTACAAGACCATGGTGCTTGCCTACGGAGCTGTGAGGGGAACGGCACCTCAGTACCTCCAGGCTCTGATCAGGCCCTACACCCAAATAAGGGCACTGCGTTCATCCACCTCTGGCCTGCTCGTCTCCCTACCACTGAGGAAGTACAGTTCCCGCTCAGCCCAGTCAAAACTGTTCGCTGCTCTGGCTCCCCAATGGTGGAACAAACTCCCTCACGACGCCAGGACAGCGGAGTCAATCACCACCTTCCGGAGACACCTGAAACCCCACCTCTTTAAGGAATACTTAGGATAGGATAAAGTAATCCTTCTCACCCCCTCCCCCCTTAAAATATTTAGATGCACTATTGTAAAGTGGCTGTTCCACTGGATGTCATAAGGTGAATGCACCAATTTGTAAGTCGCTCTGGATAAGAGCGTCTGCTAAATGACTTAAATGTAAATGTAAAATATGTATATACTGCACTCAATACCATCTACTGTATCTTGCCTATGCCGCTCTGTACCATCACTCATTCATATATCTTTATGTACATATTCTTTATCCCCTTACACTTGTAAGGGGATAAAAGTAGTAGTTTTGGAATTGTTAGCTAGATTACTTGTTGGTTATTACTGCATTGTCGGAACTAGAAGCACATGCATTTGGCTACACTGGCACTAACATCTGCGTTTGCGGTGGTCAACAGAGGCGGACAGAGCTTTCAACAGGTTGAAGGCGCTGTTCACGGATGCACCCGTGTTGGCGCACCCGGACCTCTTTCTAGGATTCTTAGTGGAGGTGGACGCGTCCGAGGCTGGGGTGGGTGCCGTGCTATCACAGCGCTCGGGTACGCCACCAAAACTCTGCCCCTGCGCTATCTTTTCGAGGAAGCTCAGTCCAGCGGAGCGTAACTATGATGTGGGGGACCGGGAGTTGTTAGCGGTGGTGAGGGCTCTGAAGGTTTGGAGACACTGGCTTGAGCGGGCTAAGCACCCCTTTCTCATCTGGACCGACCACCAGAATCTGGAGTATATTCGGGCAGCTAGGAGACTGAACCTACGTCAGGCAAGGTGGGCCATGATCTTCACCCGATTCCGTTTTATGTTGTCATATAGACTGGGCTCCCAGAACGTGAAGGCTGACACACTGTCCCGCCTTTACGACACGGAGGATCGGCCCACCAAGCCTACTCCCATCCTTCCTGCCTCTTCCTGCCTCGATGGCACCAGTCATATGGGAGGTGGACTCGGACATCGAGCGGGCGTTACGGGCGGAGCCCACGCCTCCTCAGTGTCCAGCTGGAAGTATGCGCCGCTTGGTGTCCGGGACCAACTGATTCGGTGGGCTCACGTCCTACCCTCCTCGGTGCACCCTGGGGTGGCAAAGACAGTGGGGAGCCTCCGGGAGAGGTATTGGTGGCCCACCTTGGCTAGGGACGTTAGGGTTTATGGCTCTTCCTGTTCGGTATGCGCCCAGAGTAAGGCTCCTAGGCACCTTCCTAGAGGGAAGTTACAACCCCTCCCCGTTCCACAACGGCCATGGTCTCACCTATCCATAGATTTCCTGACCGATCTTCCCCTGTCTCAGGGGAACACTACGGTTTAGGTGATTGTGGATCGGTTCTCTAGGTCCTGCCGTCTCCTCCCGTCGCCCGGTCTCCCTACAGCTCTACAGACTGCGGAGACTGGCACCATGGCATCCGAGCCAGACCGAGGCTCCTGCGGTGGAGGAATGGGTGCAGCGCTCCAAGGAGACCTGGAAGGCCGTCCAGGAATCCCTCCAACAAGCCAGTGGAGCCGCGCGTCAGGGGGGGGGGGGGGGGTACTGTCACGAGCACTGAGCACTGAGACCTCCCCTGTGTGAATGTGAGCACAACTTAAAGCCTTAGTTGTCACAACTCCTACCGAAGGTGGCTCCCCTTCCCGTTCGGGTGGCGCTCGGCCGTCGTCGTCGCCAGCCTACTAGCTGCCACGTATTCTTTCCTCCCCGTCCTTGTCTGTTTATTGGTTACACCTGTTATTTATTTTGGTGATTAGTTGGGCTTTATTAGCCAGCCGGCCCGCCTGCTCTTTGTGCGGGATTGTTTCTGTGACATTTGGGTGTAGTGGGTGCGAAGTCAGGCACAGGAAAAAGAGAGTTCAGGGTAGTGCTCTTTAATGCACAAACGGCGAACATAAGCTACCCCACGAAACACTGGGCGCACATAAAACAAATGCCCCAAACACAGGGACTAAAACAGTCCAGCAAAACCCACGAACAGGGAAAAAACACGTTCACCTCAAACGTTTGAGGTGAACGTGTTTTTTCCCTGTTCGTGGGTTTTGCACAAACGGCGAACATAAGCCACCCCACGAAACACTGGGCGCACATAAAACAAATGCCCCAAACACAGGGACTAAAACAGTCCAGCAAAACCCACGAACAGGGAAAAAACACGTTCACCTCAACTACCCTGAACTCTCTTTTTCCTGTGCCTGACTTCGCACCCACTACACCCAGATCGTTACAGTGGGACTGTTAAACACACGCGAAAATACAGTACATAATATATAATAATAATATCAGTAACAATGTTCACTGTTGTTCATGGCGAAGGAAGACATAACTGTATTTTTACCATGATATTCAGATTGCAGTAAGTAGTGAGACACATTTCAGTTAACGAGTATGTCTTATGTTGATCAGTGTTGAGACATTGAACTCAACGCTGACCTGAATGAGATGATGACTTTTCCAGACCTGCATCAAACAAGTTGTCACCAAGGGCAGTAAAAAATATCTCTGCTGGGCATATCCCTCCCTCTCCATTGGCTGTGATCATTAGTTCCAAGACACACACATAGACATAGACACACACAAACGCGCACGCATGCGCACACACACACACACACACACACACACACACACACACACACACACACACACACACACACACACACACACACACACACACACACACACACACACACACACACACACACACACACACACACACACACACACACACACACACACACACACACACGCTTAATAAATTAAAAACACTGTTGTCGGGACTCAGGAGGATAAGCTGTTAGTGGTGTACGAATATTTAAAAGTCCTCATAATGCTCTGGAGTATTGCAGCACATTACACACCCTTCACAATGTGCTACGGTGCAGAATGTTTCTCAATGTTGGTGTAGTATTGTAGGATCATTACCTTGTTTTTTAATTTCAATTTTAAAATGTTTTATTTAACCCTTATTTAACTAGGAAAGAGAGTTAAGAACAAATTCTTATTTAAAATGACGGCCAACCAAAAGGCAAAGGGCCTCCTGCGAGGACGGGATCTGGGATTCAAAATACAAATATATGACAAAACACACATCACAACAAGAGAGACACCACAACACTACATACAGAGAGAACTAAGACAACAACATAGCATGGTAGCAACACCACATGACAACAACATGGAAGCAACACAACATGGCAGCAGCACAACATGGTAGCAGCACAAAACATGGTACAAACATTATGGGGCACAAACAACAGCACAAAGGCAAGAAAGTAGAGACAAAAATACATCACGCAAAGCAGCGACAATTGTCATTAAGAGTGTCATGATTGAGACTTTGAATGAAGAGATTGAGATAAAACTGTCAAGTTTGGGTGTTTTTTGCAACTCGTCACAGTCGCTAGCTGCAGAACTGAAAGGACGAGTGACCCAGAGATGTGTTTGCTTTGGGGACCTTTAACAGAATGTGACTGGCAGAACGGGTGTTGTATGTGGAGAATGAGGGCTGCATTAGATATCTCAGATAGGGGGAGTGAGGCCTAAGAGGGTTTTGTAAATAAGCATCAACCAGTGGGTCTTGTGACGGGTATACAGAGATGACCAGTTTCCTATGAGGAGCATTAGTGGCAAATCTGTTGGCTGAACGATAAAAAACTCATAGCATGGGTCTGACATGGGTTCTGTGAGAATATCATGAGTTAGTCTTGTGCTGGCTTATCCTTCTTACAGAGGAAGCACAGTAGCCATGTCAGGATATTTTCCCTCTCCAGGCTGATTGACAGGTGTCCAACAATCCCTGTGGCTTTGCGCCGGTGATCCGTGCAGGCCGCATGGGGCCCTACGCAATCGAAATTGACCTTGTCGAGTTCATCAATAACATTCACTGCTCTCTGACTATGACAGGTGCACCGAACCTCTGGCCCCCTGAGCCTAAATCCAGCCCATTTGATTGGTCTCTCTTTATGCCCCTCAAGGGCCAAGGAATGAGACGCTGAGCTGAATGGTTCAAATGTAAGGGCTATTTAGTTGGGGTAGATATTAGCAGCAGAACTATACACCCACTGGTCTTTCAGGCCCGGGGGCCATGGAGCCGGTCGTCAGTGGACAGGGGGCCAGGAGGCCGGGGGGGCAGGGCCACTGGGAGTTGGGGCTGCTCAGTCCCCACCAATGACAAGCTGTTATGTTGGGAGTTGCAGAAATTACATTTCATAACATTCCAGTATTGCTGGTTCAAACCTTTAAATGCTACTACGGTCACACACACTCAGAGCCAAATGTATCATAATCATAAACTGCAAACTTGCCGGGACAGTGACTTTCAGATCCAGCTTTGGAGAAAGCAGACTCACAACTCCCCTCTGGTGGCTGCTGATGCTGTAGCATGTTCAAAGTTCTGGATGAATACAGGCGATTTCTCTGTATACTACCAGCAGCAGCAAAGGCCATTTTACGCCATAGCCATTTTAGTCAACGTTATCCTATATAATGATACATTATTTCTCTAAGTTATACTTTATGTATTAAAATCCACAAAGCAAGCAGTTTACTTCACTATCAGAAAACAAGAACATCCTCTTTTTTCTTTAGTTCCTTTATCATACAGGTAGCTGATGGTAAGTAAACCACTAAATGGTTCAGCAGTCCTACAGTATATTCTCTTTCTCCCCTTTTAGTGGAATGAGGAAATGGTCAGAGCCCTGGATTTCCTTCTCTTTTAAAAGGCAGTGTTCCTGCTTTCCTCATTTTTGCTGAGGAAATTAATTATTGTCTGAACTCAGATGACATAATATGGACACATGCAAAAGGAGGCCATCTGCGAAACAAAGAATAATTTTTATGCATGAAAGGCTCTCCAAATAAAAGTGCTCTGTACGCTCCCAGTGTGTGTGCGTTTGATACGACACGAGCAGAAAGCCTTTGTTCTCTACCAGTTCCCTCACATGTGTCCAACTCAATAAAACAGACTGGAGAACAACACTCTCTCTCCCCATGTCTCTCTGTCTTTCTGTCTCTGTCTCTCTGTCTCACCGCCCAGTCTCCCAACAACATGCTGCACAGGCAGCCTTTCTCTCTCTATCTCGCTCTCCCTCTCTCTCTCTGATTGTCAGTCACAACTCAGCAGTTTGTATTGCTGCTCATGCATATCCTTCCCCTTTTATTGCAGTGGCTGTGAGCAATCAGCACACACAGACACACACCATTGACCTGTGACCGGTGAAGGGGGACCACAGGCATGGTGCAGTACATGCAGCCCAGTCATTTGATGTGGTGTGATATTTTAGTTTGTTGTGGGAATGTAGGCTTCAAAGGGTTTACTTGGAAGTTGTCACCAAGGTCAACGTACTAAAGTTGAGATGGTACTCTTAGAGTTTATGTTGGAGAGGCAGGTATGGCTGCTCTCATGCTGCAGACAACATGTTGTGACGGCCCTGAATACAATGTGTTAATGAGATGGTCTAGTAGTTCCTTGAGTGACCTGTCCTTTGTTATGAGCAAATGTTTGAAGTGTTTTTATACACTCTCTATTCACCTACAGGGTGAGTGCAAGCATTTCAGTGTTAGTCTACACCTGTTGTTTATGAAGCATGTGACAAATAATATGGTATTCGATCCCTCACTCCTCTGTCTTTCTCTATCCCTCTGTTACTCTTTCTCTCTGTATTTCTCAGTTTCTCTCTGTCAGTCTGATGTTGAGAGGTTCACAGCGTTTGCTAAGGCACGACTGTGTTGTTGGTTAACAGTCTCACGTGTGTGCTGCTGGTGTGTCTCATTGCTCCAACTCATGTTCTCCTGGGACCTCAGTGAATATGCTTTGAAGATGTAGTGAAGAATCCAGAGTCCATCCTTCAAAAGAGGGTTTAAAGCACACAGAGCAAGAGCCCTAAACACATTAAACAAGTCATCACAGAGGATAGGACTGGGAGCGATGTGGAGAGGTCTGGATCTCAGAAGGGGAGACAGCCAGTGATCCCTCTCCAAACTCTCTAGAGCTACTGCTGGCCCAGACTACAACCAACTCTCTGGGGTCAAAGGTCAGCCTCAGCCCTGCCCAGCCGAAGAGCTGTGGAATCCTTTAGCTAGGGGTTGTTGGTTCCTGCCCAATCACAGAGCTACTTTATAGCCCAGTGTCTGTGAAGGCACTGCCTCTGTCCTCTGGCCATCGTTTGCGACCTCCAACTCCATAGTTTTCCAGGCCTTGTTTTAATAGGAAAGAAGTTGGATTCTGCCTCCCACTTTTCTCTCCCTCTCTTTTCTCTTTCAACCCCACTGCACTGTCAGTGTTTCTGCACCTCATTGCTGAAGACATGTTATTCAATTTAGCCTGGAAATGCCATTATAACCCCCAACAGAGTGGGTATTCACCATAAAGAGGAACTGGATACCTCTACAGAAGTGTGGGTGTATGTGTGTCTGTGTGTGTGTGTGTGCGCGTGTTTGAGCGCTTGCATGTGTGCAAGTGTTTGGGTAAGTGTGTGTGAGGCGTCATGCATGTGTATGTGCTGCAACAGTACAGTCTAGGGTCTGAGGATTCCTGAAGAGCCAGTGGGGATCTAGATTTCAATCAGTAACGAAACACAGTAGAAAACAGCCTCTTCTGTTGATTTCTCACTGAAATACAGAGAACACCATAATACTGTCCATCTTAATACCACTTCAACAAGGCCTCATTTTAGGTGTGTAACACTAAATGGAATACTGTTTGTCAAATTGAAGGTAACACAAAATGTTAAAGCATACTCTCTGGTTTTACCGTCTTACGGTTTTGGTTGAATGGTTGAATGTTTATTTCACTCTACCCAGTCCATCCCTGTATTACTGTTGTGTTTTGTTACACTGTTTCAACTCCTGAAAGGCTAAATGATTGTGTTGTTGTGCTTGGTCTCTGAGAGGCATTGGAGTTATATCATGTTGTGTTGAAGAGCTGTGTTTTGTTGTGTTGAAAGGTTGTCTTGTAATGTGTTTTGTTGAAAACCTGTGTTGAAAACTCGAGTCTGTGCCACTGTACTCTGCTCTGTGAGAGGTTATTAAAGGGATAGTTCACCCAAATTACAAAATTACACATTTGATTCCTTACCCTGTAAGCCTTCTATGGACAAGGTATGCCAGTAATCCATGCATTGGTATAGCTTCCCTGGCACTGTTTCCACATACTAAGTTCTTAGCATTTGTGGCACAAATCCCATTCAAGTCAAGTCATGTCTAAATCATCTAAAAGTACTTCAAATTGATTGTGAAGCTCAACAAAGTCACTTATACACTATATATACAAAAGTATGTGGACAACCCTTCAAATTAGTGGATTCGGCTATTTCAGCCACACCCACTGCTGAGAGGTGTTTAAAATTGACCACACAGCCATTAACTCTCTATTGACAAACATTCGCAGTAGAATGACCTTACTAAAGTGCTCAGTGACTTGTGGCCCGTCATAACCACCTTTCCAACAAGTCAGTTTGTCAAATGTATGAACCTACTAGAGCTGCCCCGGTCAACTGTAAGTGCTGTTATTGTGAAGTGGAAACGTCTAGGAGCAACAATGGGTCAGCCACGAAGTGGTAGGCCACACAAGCTCACAGAACGGGACCGTCGAGTGCAGAAGTGCGTAGAGCATACAAATTGTCTGTCCTCGTCTGCAACACTCACTGAAATTAGTTTCCATGGCTGAGCAGCAGCACACAAGACTAAGATCACCATGCTCAATCCCAAGCATTGGCTGGAGTGGTGTAAAGATCGCCACCATTGGATTCTGGAGCAGTGGAAACGTGTGAGTGATGAATCACGGTTCACTATCTGGCAGTCGAATGGACAAATCTGGGTTTGGTAGATGCCAGGAGAACGCTACCTGCCTGAATGCATAGTGCCGACTGTAAAGTTTGGTGGTGGAGGTATAATGGTCTGGGGCTGTCTTTCATGTTTTGGGCTAGGCCCCTTAGTTCCCGTGAAGGGAAATCTTAATGCTACATCATACAACTACATTCTAGACGATTCTGTGCTTCCAACTTTGTGGCAACAGTTTTCGGAAGGCCCTTTCCTGTTTCAAAATCAAATAAAATAAAATTTTATTTGTCACATACAAAAGGTTGGCAGATGTTAATGCGAGTGTAGTGAAATGCTTGTGCTTCTAGTTCCGACAATGCAGTAATAACCAACGAGTAATCTAGCTAACAATTCCAAAACTACATACCCTACTGTATGTTTCCAGTCACCTTGCCCTGATTAAAAGCAGTGGTTCGTGCTTTCAGTTTGACGCGAATGCTGCCATCAATCCACGGTTTCTGGTTTGGGAATGTTTTAATTGTTGCTATGGGAACGACATCTTCAACGCACGTTCTAATGAACTCGCACACCGAATCAGCGTATTCGTCAATGTTGTTGTCTGACGCAATACGAAACATATCCCAGTCCACGTGATGGAAGCAGTCTTGGAGCGTGGAATCAGATTGGTCGGACCAGCGTTGAACAGACCTCAGCGTGGGAGCTTCTTGTTTTAGCTTCTGTCTGTAGGCAGGGATCAACAAAATGGAGTCGTGGTCAGCTTTTCCGAAAGGAGTACGGGGGAGGGCCTTATATGCATCACGGAAGTTAGAATAGCAATGATCCAAGGTTTTACCAGCCCTGGTTGCGCAATCAATATGCTGATACAATTTAGGGAGTCTTGTTTTCAGATTAGCCTTGTTAAAATCCCCAGCTACAATGAATGCAGCCTCAGGATATATGGATTCCAGTTTGCAAAGAGTCAAATAAAGTTCGTTCAGAGCCATCGATGTGTCTGCTTGGGGGGGAATATATACGGCTGTGATTATAATCGAAGAGAATTCCCTTGGTAGATAATGCAGTCGACATTTGATTGTGAGGAATTCTAAATCAGGTGAACAGAAGGACTTGAAGGACTTGAGTTCCTGTATGTTGTTGTGACCACACCACGTCTCGTTAACCATAAAGCATACGCATACGCCCCCAGAAAGATGTTTGTTTCTGTCGGCGCGATGCGTGGAGAAACCTGCATGACAATGCCCCCATGCACAAAGTGAGGTCCATACGGAAATGGCTTGTCGAGATCGGTGTGGAAGAACTTGAATGGCGTACACAAAGCACTGACCTCAACCCCATCAAACACATTTTTTTAATGAATTGGAACGCCGACTGCAAGCCATGTCTAATCGGCCAACATCAGTGCCCGACCTCACTAACGCTCTTGTGGCTAAATGGAAACAAGTCCCCACAGCAATGTTCCAACATCTAGTGGAAAGCCTTCCCAGAAGAGTGGAGACTGTTGTAGCAGCAAAGGGGGGGGGGCAATTCTGTGTTAACGCTCATGATTTTGGAATGAGATGTTTGACAAGCAGGGGTCGACATACTTTTGGTAATATAGTGATTTGAACATGATGCGTAAAAAATACTAATAGCTAATATTGGTCCCATGAATTGAATGGAAATTGTGCCACATATGCTAAAATGTTAGCATGTGGAAACAGTGTCAGGGAAACTTAACAAAAGCATGGATTGATGTCATACCTTGTCCATAGACTGCTTACAGGGTAAGGAAACCAATATGACATTTTGTAATTTGGGTGAACTATCCCTTTAACACTGTTATTCCGAACTCAGCTTAATGCCGCTGGTCCTGTTCACGGTCATCAGGCCTCCCCGGCATCCTTCCACACTAAGACCATGCTGATCACATAAACAGCAGCATTAACTCCTAACACCTGTGGGAAGGAACAAAATAGCCCTATCTCACAGCAGTGAAATACAAGGATGAGATAAGTGACTTTGTGCTGACCAGTGGCATTCCCTACCTTACATGTGTCTTGTGTGTGTGTGTGTGTGTGTGTGTGTGTGTGTGTGTGTGTGTGTGTGTGTGTGTGTGTGTGTGTGTGTGTGTGTGTGTGTGTGTGTGTGTGTGTGTGTGTGTGTGTGTGTGTGTGTGTGTGTGTGTGTGTGCGCTTAGCTCTATTCTGCTTCTTTTTTATCCTAAAAAACTCCTTAGTCCTTGCCCATGGCAAGCAAACACATAACGTGATGCACCCACCACCATGGTCTGGTTATTAATAACTACAAAGGGACCTAATGGATCGTATCAGAAAACAGATCAGTGGTTTAGCATTGTGTAATCTGCCACGGTACAATATAATAACAGGTATGGGAGGATCCCCTCAATGACAGCGGAGTTGCATAATTAGGAAAGGAAAGAAGCAGTGATGTCAGGGGTGTAGCACTCCTTCATTTGTTTGCCTGTCAACTCTAACTCTAACCATAACCCTAGCCACAACTTCATGAGCCCTAGCCCTGGCAATAACCTTCAAATTGATAGTACCTTTTCTTAGCCTATAGACTATTTGTCCCCACGTTACAGTTTCATCTTCTCTCTCTCCCTCCATTTCTTTACTTCTCTCTTCATTTCTCTGCCGTTCCCTCCCTCCCACCCGCCCTCTCCCTCTGCATTTGTTTGGTGGGTGAGATGTGAGTCTGTCTTTCCAGGCTGTGGCCTCTCCAGGTCATTAAGGAGCTCTCTGCTGAGAAGGTAACAGCTATGTATACTTACTGTGTTATATTACGCGTGCAAAAGGCCTTCATCCAAAAACCACTCGCTCTCACCCAAGCCTTTCCCTCCAGCAGCATCTGGCTGATTGCAGTCGAGCCTGCCTGTGTGTGTGTGTGTGTGTGTTTGTGTGTGTTAGTGTTTTGCGTGCTGTTGTCCTGGGTGTGATGACTGATTCATAAAGCAGCATAGCTGTCTGAACTTAAGGCCTTTGGCTGGAGATGATGAGACCATGTTCACCTTCTCTGTCTACTCATTATGAGGCAGGACAAGGAAAGTGTGCTAATGCTGTTGAGTTGGTTTTATGGTAGTTAAAGTTTACAGCGTGTTTTGCTAACAGTGCTCGATTCATTTCCAAGAAACAGCTTATTTATTTTGTCTTGGGTGGTGGAGAGGTTTGGTTTAGGACAAAAGTAATTTCAGTGAGAAAGAAGCTCACTCACTCATGCTGCTGCACTCTCTACTGCCCTCATATGGTTGGGGGACTTGGTTGGTGTGCGTTTGCACGTGTGTGTGTTTCTGTGTTTCTGTGTGTGTGAGTGGAAGTGAGACACTCAGTAGATGTGAAATACGAAATGTGACTGCCCAGTCACCAGGAGTCTGATCCGAACTCCATCTGCTCCCCTCTTTACCCCCCCGTCTTCTTTCACCACTCCCTCTCTTGAGCCCTCCATCTTCCCCCCTCTCTCCACCCCCTCTCTACTTTCTCCCCCGTTCTCTCCCTCCTCGCTACTCTTCTCCCTCCCTCAGGTCTGGTGCATTTCGTTTTCTGTAAAATGTACACTTTCTGTCCTGATTGGCTTGGCTCACCAGCAGACCTTGCTGGTGGGTTGACAGGGTCCTAATCACTCCTCTTTCTGTCATCAGAGAAAGACAGAAGAGAGGAAGCTTACTCATCATGCAAACACACACGCATACACACCCATACAAATGCAAAACATGCACGCACACACGCACACACACACACACACACACACACACACACACACACACACACACACACACACACACACACACACACACACACACACACACACACACACACACACACACACACACACACACACACACACACACACACACACACACACACACACACACACACACACACACACACACACACACACACACACACAGTCAAACCTGAGAAGTTTGATAGCTGGCCAGGCTGTGAGCGGGGCAAGACCAGATAATGCCGGGGGAGATTTGAGAAGGCTTATCTGAGGATAGATAGATGGACAGGGTGCAGCTGTGCTGAAATGATTTATATGGGTACAAACCCACACTCTCCTGCGTACCAACGCACACACACACACACACGCACACACTGATACACACATGTACACACATGTACACACATGCATGCAGGCAAGCATGCACAGACTGCCAGATAAACTGATAAACATACTGGCAGATAAACATGCACTGAAACTTGCAAAGCCAATCAAACACACACACCCACACCCACACATTCAAACTCACTCTCATGATAACCTTACCATTGCGCAATTGTATTGGCGTAAATTATCTGTGGGTGTGTGAATCTGAGCTAGCGCAGGCAGGCTGTTGCTGTTGGTTTGTCACAGTGTAGCTATTTACTCACACAGTGTGTTGTTATTTACTTAGTGTCTCTTACTTGGCTGAGAAGAGAGTCTGTGGCCACAGATGAAACTTCCAGAATACCGTGAGGCTGTGAGGACACAGGGATATGTCACTGTGGCCCAACAACAGCTTCACACCAGGTCCACACTCAGCTCTGCCATAGTACTCCGCCAGGGTCTAACAGCAGCTCCCTAAAAAAACGGACTATCCTACCGATCCTCGACTTCGGCGATGTCATCTACAAAATCGCTTCCAACACTCTACTCAGCAAACTGGATGCAGTTTATCACAGTGCCATCCGTTTTGTCACTAAAGCACCTTATACTACCCACCACTGCGACTTGTATGCTCTAGTCGGCTGGCCCTCGCTACATATTCGTCGCCAGGGCCACTGGCTCCAGGTCATCTACAAGGGCATGCTAGGTAAAGCTCCGCCTTATCTCAGTTCACTGGTCACGATGGCAACACCCATCCGTAGCACGCGCTCCAGCAGGTGTATCTCACTGATCATCCCTAAAGCCAACACCTCATTCGGCCACCTTTCGTTCCAGTACTCTGCTGCCTGTGACTGGAACGAATTGCAAAAATCGCTGAAGTTGGAGACTTTTATCTTCCTCACAAACTTCAAACATCAGCTATCTGAGCAGCTAACCGATCACTGCAGCTGTACATAATCTATTGGTAAATAGCCCACCCATTTTCACCTACTTCATCCCCACAGTTTTTATTTATTTACTTTTCTGCTCTTTTGCACACCAATATCTCTACCTGTACATGATCATCTGATCATTTATCACTCCAGTGTTAATCTGCAATATTGTAATTATTCACCTACCTCCTCATGCCTTTTGCACACATTGTATATAGACTCCCCTTTTTTTCTACTGTGTTATTGACTTGTTTATTGTTTATTCCATGTGTAACTCTGTGTTGTCTGCTCACACTGCTATGCTTTATCTTGGCCAGGTCGCAGTTGCAAATGAGAACTTGTTCTCAACTAGCCTACCTGGTTAAATAAAGGTGAAATAAAAAATAAATGTAAAAAATACTACACTGCAAAACGCCTGACTGTAAACTCACCAGTCATCACTAACACCTCAACTCTATCAACAGGATGTCACGCCCTGAGCATAGAGATCCTTTTATTCTCTATGTTTGTTTGGTCAGGGTGTGACTCGGGTGGGAAAGTCTATGCTTTCTGGTTCTTTGTTTTTGGCCGGGTATGATTCTCAATCAGGGACAGCTGTCTATCTTTGTCTCTGATTGGGAATAATACTTAGGCAGCCTTTTTTCCTTTTCTCATTTGTGGGTTGTTGTCTTTGTTTAATGCATGTATAGCTTTACGGAGCTTCACATTCGTTTTTGTTGTTTATTGTTTTGTTGGCGACATTTATAATAAATAACCACGCTCCACCTTGGTCCGGTCATTTTCAAGACGACGCTCGTGACACACAGGAGCTGTTCTGAATTACATATCAACTTTGTTTTCTTTTTATATGATGGGTTATATAATGCTATTGTCACTTAACTTTTTGGTAATGACTTCTGACCGTAATGACCACAGTTTGATACAGAAAAACATGTACTGTAAAAACCATACATTATAGCTAAAATGATCTAAGGGTCACATGGCTGACATGAGTGTGCATGCTGTTTTTCATGTCTCAGTTAAAGGTGAAGTGGTGCTGGTTATATATATAGCCTGGTTCTTGGGCCCAACAGGGCACGGCGGGTTGCAGTTGGAAAGGTTTGGGTTACGGGGGGCTTAAAATGTAGGTTAATAGAAAGGGTACGGGGCCACATCGAGAGGCTCAGGTGGTGCACTTTTCTATTTTCACCCCATCTTTCCCTGGGCGAAGGGGTTGCTCTGATGCTGTTAACAGATGCATGCGCGTTATTGCTTTGTGGGGAATTGGACATTCTCCATATACTACCCTATAAATATCCCAGTGACATGTATTATACTCGCTAGGGTTCAGGTGCTAAAACACTTGGATTCTAGTCAATTTTTCTTGTTGCTGTTGAAGAAGAATTCCATTTTATTTCTCTGTGGCGAATCGTTTAAGTAACTGGATTAATATGAGCAGGCAATATAGAAAGCCAATTGATCTTCGGGCTTGAAGAAGTGAGGGTGAAGTTACTGACAGTTGGAGTATGGAACACTGTAATGTATTGAGATGGATTGGGTCAGGTGTGTGTTTTTAAACAACTGTGATATTTCGATGAAGATTCTTTGCCACGTCTCAAGATGTCTGTGTCAGACTTGCAATCGAAGGTGATTGGATACGGTTTCCTACACCACCTCTAATGAGCATAAATGTGAACCTTTGCATATATTTTGAGAAGTGCAAAATAGTGGTAGCAGTCATATGGACATATCCAGTTACACTGCGCCATGCGGCACCATATTTCCCTAAGGCTCATTATGTAGTGTGTGTGTGTGTGTGTGTGTGTGTGTGTGTGTGTGTGTGTGTGTGTGTGTGTGTGTGTGTGTGTGTGTGTGTGTGTGTGTGTGTGTGTGTGTGTGTGTGTGTGTGTGTGTGTGTGTGTGTGTGTGTGTGTGATTGGTTGGTTTCTTCATTGCAGGGTGTATTTCTGTCTCCCTTGTGGGCTAGGTTCCACAGTAGTACCCTAAAAGCCATCCGTTACAGTGAGCTGACGGCTAATCAGGCGGTCTGATAGTTTGACATTGTAACCTTACCATTAATATAACCCTGAAAATGAGATGAAAGTTTCTCTAACGTTTCACCAGCATGCATTTACTGTACATGTAATGCCCTTCTCTGATATTACACACCACATAGATTACGAAATAGGATGTATCTTCAGACACTGGTGACAGATACTCTATACTGGGCGTGTAGTGTATGGGACCTCGCCTGTGTAATTCTCTTAGTGTGTGTGTGTGTGTGTGTGTGTGTGTGTGTGTGTGTGTGTGTGTGTGTGTGTGTGTGTGTGTGTGTGTGTGTGTGTGTGTGTGTGTGTGTGTGCGTGTGTGTGTGTGTGTGTGTGTGTGTGTGTGTGTGTGTGTGTGTATACGTTCCACTCCTAGTTACAGTGATGAATGTAGCCATACTGGATACTCCTGAAGTGGTGAAGCGGCTGTCAGTGTCTTCACGCTGTATGACGGTGCTGTGTAAACATCAGGTCTGTCTGTCTGCCTGTGTGTTTGTCTGTCTGTCCGTGGCTGTCCACTAGCCTAACCTGTTTTATACAGACTCATAAAAGAGCAAGATCCCTCTCCACCCCGCGTCTGCTGCAGATGGTCTGAATTACCTCACTGTATCTCTGAGGGTTCCCCTGAGGATCCCAACAGGCTGTTCTCTCCCCTCAGATAGCACTCCTTTATGTTTTATTTTGAGGCTTAAAAAATGTAAAAAGAGGCTCAGCAGCAGCTTGCCATAACAGGACATGTTTAGAAAATTCCTCTTGACGGATCTGTGTTTTGTGAGAAAGGAAGGGAGGGGCTAGAGGGATAGAAATGCTGAAGTAAGTGAAATCTCGCCTTTTCCTGAAGTCACCATCCTACCCCCAAGTAAAACCCTCAAAATGCCCCAATTTATAAAAGTTGTCCGATGACAGAGATGTCCTCCTTGTAAAAAGTTGAGTATTGGAGGTGCTCTCAGTACCTGTGGACCACCTGTTCAGAGGAGCCAACCCACCTGAAATCACAACCTTTGTTTTGGCTCACAGACCCAGACCTCACATTAGGGTTCTCTGTGCGACGACTGGGACTGAACGCGCCACAAGAATGTTCTAGCCCACTAAGTTAAAGCATAGGCATTATCTCAAGGACCTGTAATCAGAGGTTAATATACTTTGTCATAAACATAACGATAGATTACAGATCCTGAACATTGTAAACATGTTGAATGAGTCATTCTTGAAAGCAAAGTTAGTAAGTTAATCATCTATTATTTGTGAACTTGGGTTGAGGGTTTTACAGGGTTGTGTGTCCTACCCTGTGTGTTTTAGTGGTCTGGGTCAGGGTTGAGAGTAGAGGGGACTGACTTTACAGGCCCCCAAGCCCCTGCTGGTTCGGTCAGACAACTCTTTGTCCCTGGGCCCCTGTGAACCGAGCCTGCGGCCGAGGCTTTACACAACCACAAGGACCCCTCCGCATGTGGTTGTGGAGGGAGGGATGGACAGAGGGAGAGTTTTAAAGGAGGGGCAGGAAGTGGGGGCAGAATACGGGGAGATGTAGGAGCAAGGCCAACTACATTTGGTATGGAGCTTGTCATCCAAAATGTAATAGACACGTCTTCACAGCTATGTAGCTATGATGTACTCTCCGATGTGAGCTCTATACCAAACCCTGTGGCTGAAATGAAACCATGCAGCAAACTGAGACACTGCTCCCACACTCATACCCATATAGAAATATATAGAGCTGAGGCTTTATAAATAGATATGATATGTGATTTATTCACTTTGTCTGCAGTCTGAATAGGTTCAAATCCATGGACATGCTGATTGTTTGGATTACACTAGATGTTATTTCACAAGCTGAGTTTGTGATCTGTGTGTATGTGTGTGTGTGTGTTCATGTTTGTGTGTGTGTGTGTGTGTGTGTGTGTGTGTGTGTGTGTGTGTGTGTGTGTGTGTGTGTGTGTGTGTGTGTGTGTGTGTGTGTGTGCGTGCGTGCGTGCGTGCGTGCGTGCGTGCGTGCGTGTGTGCGTGCGTGCGTGCGTGCGTGCGTGTGTGTGTGTGTGTGTGTAGTTAAGTAATAGTAAATAGTAAGTGTAGGGGTCATCCAGTGGTTAACTAGATGTCACCTCAAATGTACTTGCATCTGAAAGTCCAAGGACACGGCTAATGTTTTCCTCTCTGGACAGAGGGCCCTGGCAGATAAGCCCTGTCGCATGTCATCTGTCAAACACTTAGAAAGACCTGAGGAGCTGGCCGGTCAGGGCCCGCCTCATGTTGCGTCCCTGGTGACCATAACTGCCCTCCATCTACAAAACATCAGATGAAAGCAGGCCTTGGTAGTTGTCGCAGTCGCAACACTGCACATCAAAAGATCCTGACCGTCAGATTGGATGTCATCGACTTTCGTTTACGGGTGATTCTGCCACTTCGGGCACTTTGGCCCTGCAAGCTTTCAGAAATTGAAATGCGTTGAAGAACCATTTACCAGTATTATAATTGTCTTTGATTTGTCTAGAAATAATATATGATAAAGGCTGCGATCGTACTATTCAGGAATTTATATATTTTTGTCATTTTTCTCAGACAGCCATAGACAAATGTAATTTACATAACGTCATTAAACATAAATTTTAGTTGAAAATGAAATATCATAAAATTAATTTATAACAAATTTCTTATACATTTGTACATAAACTTGTGTTGAATATTATTTTAAGTGTATTTTAAGATTTTCCTAAAATTAATAATTCAACACAACACTTGAATGTATGAACTTGCCTTTGTGACAGCTGAAAACATTTATTTATACTAATTTACCAGAAAAGTATTGGTGTGGTGGAAATGACATACATCTATGTAAAATAAAATGTATGAAAACAATATTTTATTGCAAACATTTTGAACAACAACCATTGTTAAAAATTGAATTAATTTAAGACAAAGTAAGATTCCAAAAGAGGGGTCATCCGCATAGAAGAGCTCAAGGAGCAAACATAGAAGAGCTCAAGGAGCAAACATAGAAGAGCTCAAGGAGAAAACATAGAAGAGTTCAAGGAGCAAACATAGAAGAGCTCAAGGAGCAAACATAGAAGAGCTCAAGGAGCAAACATAGAAGAGCTCAAGGAGAAAAGTGAAACTGTATCATTTGTGGTATGTCCAACACTGGTGTGGAGGGTCACCTGCTTGTGAGAATCACCAAAGTGAACTGCCTGGATTTCACTAGTGTGTCCCCCCTGTCCCCAGTGAAAGTTGCGCCCCTGAGTTCTCTGCAAAGTCAATATGCACAATGATCTCGCAGATTCTATTTTAATTCTCTCAGTTTGGAGTATTGGTGTCGAATGTTGTACATGTGTTTCCCCAACTTCTCTTTCCACCCTTTGGAGAAGTCCTCCAGTAGAATATGCAGTGTTCAACGCACCTTTTCTTATACTGTCAAATGTAGTGAACTTATCCATGTTTCCTTCTTTGTTTTTCCTTTTCTCTCTCTTCAGCTTTGTTTTTCCACTCAAACCACCATGTCTGCTCACCAGCATCAAAGCTCTTTGGCTTGGCAACGGGAGCACTCTTCTATACATACACTCTTTCTTCAGGTTCTCACAGCACAAAGACTCAATAAGGTTCTCAATGTTGCTGCAGCTGATCACTTTGTGATACTGTAGTTTGTCCGACCATGAACTGGAGGTTAGCGTGGGTTTTGTAGAGGCATGTGTCCCTATCCTGGACTGTTGGCTTGACAACCCTAAAAGGACGTATTTTGCAGAATTCATAATAGGACATTTTAATCTCTGAATATTCCCTCTTAAAATTCTGATAAATGTTCTGAATTGTGCCATTCAAGAAGTGCTTCTGCTTTTTGTTGTTGTGTGTCGGTCACGTTCTGACCTTAGTTCTTTTGTTATGTCTTTGTTTAGTATGGTCAGGGCATGAGTTGGGTGGATTGTCTATGTTCCTTTTTCTATGATTTATGACTTTTTATATGATTTCTATGAATTCTGTGTTTGGCCTGGTATGGTTCTCAATCAGAGGCAGCTGTCAATTGTTGTCCCTGATTGAGAACCATACTTAGGTGGCCTGGTTTCACTTTTGAGTTGTGGGTGATTGTTTTCCGTGTTAGTGTTTGTTCCCCATGGGACTGTTTCGTTTGTTTCGTTCTTTCACTTTGTTATTTTGTAGTTTAGTGTTCTTGCTAATATAGTAACGTTATGGACACTTACCACGCTGCAAATTGGTCCGATCTCTCTTACTCCTCATCAGAAGAAGAGGACGAGCGTTTGTGTCCTTTTTCCCTGTTGTTGCTCTACTGTTGACATGACGTTCATAGAATCTAGTGATTTTCTCTTCTGTGGAGTAGGGTCCACGTCCCGTAGATTGCTTTGTATGTTTCTATTTTTAGTTTGGTCAGGGTGTGATGTGGGAGGGTATTCTATGTTTTGTTCTATGTTTGTATTTCTATGTGTTTGGCCTGGTATGGTTCCCAATCAGAGGCAGCTGTCAATCGTTGTCTCTGATTGAGAACCATACTTAGGCAGCCTGGTTTCGCCCTTGAGTTGTGGGTAGTTGTTTTGTGTCTGCACCAGACAGAACTGTTTTGGTTTCATTTAATTCTCTTGTTGTTTTTGTCATTCAGTGTTCTGTTCTATTAAATAATCATGAACACCTGCTGCGCTTTGGTCCTCTCCTTCTTCCACCTACGACGAGCGTTACACTTTTACTGTTTTTGGAGAAAAATGACAGACTGCTTAGTATGCTTTGGCTACTATTACAGCTAGCATATAGTTTACACGAATTACATAAAATATATTTTAAAAATCACAATTCTACCACAAATTAAATAAATGATAGCCTGTTTGGAAATGACTGACAATAAAAATATTCTCCACATAAGTAATATTTACCTTAATTTTTCTTCAACTTCTGGACATCAATTCTGGAACAACTGTCTGCTGCAGCCATGTCCTTCAGTGTCACAATAAGTGTCCATGGTAACTAAGTTAACATTCTCTTGACAAAACTTTATTAATGAGGATTTTACCCTCAGTGGTGGAAATGACACCATTACCAAAGGACAGGTATATTTTGTGTAAATAACAATATAAAGGGCATACTCACAATAAATAGTGATATAGATGTAATTTAATTGACTTTTTGTCTAGAAGATAACATTACATAATGTGTAATTATTCATGATTTCTCATAGAAAAACATAGAAAAGCTCAAAAGTCTGGGTCAGGGACAAGGCCAAAACAGTGAAATTGAGGGTATAAAATGCATCTGAAAAGTAGCTAAAATACTTGATAGAAAGGTGTTAAAAACAATCTGGGGTGATCGTAGTGTGAACTTATTAACAAATGTAAAAAAAATATATATATAAAATAAATAAAAGACCGAAGATTGACCTTGAGGACAGTTCCCGTAGTTCCAGAATCACCCTTACACCAATTTTCAAGGATCATTACATTTCAGGTGGTTACAGATCTGATTTGTAGAGGACTTAGTTTGTTCTGGTTGCCTGTCCAGGTCTACTGGTAGGACTGTGCTGTTCTACACCTCTCAGGTCCTGATACAGAGCTGGATGGGAAGGTGGACAAGTCTCCACCACAGACAACAGCAGCTCATCCAAATAAAAAGAGAGAAAGGGAGGAGAAGGATGCGACAGAGAGAAAGAGAGAGAGACAGAGAGAGAGACAGAGAGAGAAAGAGAGAAGGAGAGAAGGGGGGGTAGAAGCGCGAAAGAGAGAGCGAGAGTGAGAGAGAGAGCGAGAGAGAGAAGGAGGGGGGTAGAGAGAGAGAGGTGGTGACCAGGGGAGAGAGAGGAAACAACATTTAAAGGGGAAAAGGAACCAGATAATAATTGTAAATGTCTACCTAGGGGATACAACGTAACGATTTGAGCAGATACAACATTCTCAGCCCCCCCCCACCCCCCCATTTACCCTTCACCCACCCCGATTCCCTCTTTGCCTCTCTCCGTGGGGGGGTGATGATGTCAGACCCTGTATTTCACAGCCAAACGCAAGCGATGACACAGGCAATTTGGCCTGTGAGTCCTCTCCAGCCATGGACATGGTGTTACGATTACATGCTCCAGTGCAGACTGTACATGCCAGGGACAGGGGGGGAAACCTTTTAAAATAACTTTTATAGAGTACAGCTCTATCCTTCTTTCTCCTCATAAAAAAACAACACTGATAGATATCCCGAGGTACATGCGCGGCTCGCATTGACTGCTGGGAAAGCGTCCACCTCCGCCCCACAGCAACAGAACCGTTGCGTGGACATCCGCTCCAGATAGCCTCCCATCAGAAAACGGCTGGAGAGAAAAGAAAGAGGGAGAGAAAGAAGAGAGATAAGCAAGTTTGTAGCATATTTCAGTGTTTATCACGGATTGCCAGGTTCAGTATCACTACCGGAGCTGAGAGAGAGGGCTGCTTTTACTGCCAGGTTGAGTTTCATGGTCTCAGCAGGTGAAAACATGAGTAGGGTCATAATCAGATGGGGACCAGAGAGCCTGAACCAAGGCAGGGGAGCAGAACCACAAAGCAGGCCAAGCCAGGGCCTACCGCTGAAGGGCTGGAGCATGGAGGAATTCAGTGCCCTCTCATAAAGAGCCAAGTGTTCAAGGAAACACAGCAGAAATACATAATATATAATATCTCAATATAAGTTAGACTTCGACTGGAAAATGTCAAGTAACCAAGGCCCGAGTCACTGTAGTGTATGGTACTGCACAAGTCTCAGTGATACCCTTCCAACAGTGGGTTATTGTGTCTAATAATGACTGACAGTAACTCTTAGGTAGTAATATATACTCTTAGAAACAAGGGTTCCAAAGGGGTTCTTAGGCTGTCCCCATAGGATAATCTGTTTTGGTTCCAGGTAGAACCGTTTTGGGTAACATGTAGAACCCTCTGTAGAAAGGGCTATACCTGGAACCAAAAATGGTTCTTCAAATGGTTCTCCTTTTTTTGAAGAGTGTAGTAAGGTGACCCAGGCAGAGGCAGAGTATGACCCCATGTAACAACAACAGTCTGAAATAGGAAAGGTGTTTGGTGCGGGGACTCACTGGTCACCCATGTGACTTTCAGATGTCCTTGGCTGTTGGCAGCTTGTAAAGACTGTAAGTGAAATGTTTGATTGGCCAGTCATCATGTTTTGCTTTTCCACCCTCTGGTCCAGATTGGCTGATAATGACAGCCTATTTATTACCTGTACCAATCAAATCCCTTTAGTTCTAATCAATTGTATATGGGGTAGTGGGCTAAGGTGTTGTCTTTGGATGAGGCCTTAGCCTGGTGTAAGGTCTCAGCGCTGTTGGGGAAGTGACACATCGTCCACTTCAATCTCTTCCTAGGTGGACGGCCCAGTTCCCAGGTTGGGGATGTGACACATCGTCCACTTCAATCTCTTCCTAGGTGGACGGCTCAGTGTTAGATGGTTGTAGATATGTGTTAGATGGTTGTAGATATGTGTTAGATGGTTGCAGATATGTGTTAGATGGTTGCAGGTATGTGTTAGATGGTTGCAGATATGTGTTAGATGGTTGTAGGTATGTGTTAGATGTTTGTAGATATGTGTTAGATGGTTGTAGGGGTGTGGTTGTGTCAGTGAGTGTGGGTTGTGTTCTCAAAATGTACTTAAAATACCATCATCAAGAGATCAAGGACTGTGGACAGACTCCTCCCTCACAGAGGGAATACAGAGGAATGGGGTGGAGAGAAAGAGAGAGAGTGGGTCAGGTCAGGTCAGGGATGAACAGCTAATTACTCAACAGTTCATCTATTTCCTTGACTGTCTCACACGTCCTGCAACACATTTACACAGCTGGCCTTGTCTAGGGAGAGAGAACAAGAACATAAATGTTTCACTCCCAGCCACACATACTGTCTGTCCCACTTGGGCTTTCCGCCTATGGCCCTCAGATTTAACATCCACTTATCTACCTGGTGCTCTTTATGAACCCACAACCTGTCCAGTCCAGACCTACCATTCTTACCACTGCTCCACACCCACACTCTCAGCTTTTTGTGCAACATTCACAGAGCGTTACATTACATTGAATCCAATGCATTCCAAGTGCACAGCACATCCTCGTTCCAAACCATAGACTAACAGTACATCTCTCTGTCTGGGAAGATCATGTCTATGCTTGCATCTTCTTGTTAAGGTCCTAGACAGCTTGGTCTCCTGACAGACCAGGCTGTTGGCCTGTGTTGTGGTTTCTGCAGTGTTTATCATGTATATCTCTAACCTGTGCTGCTGTGAGCACGGCGATGATGTGATATATGATCGGTCTCTTCCCTGTCCATACCAGTCATATACGAGGCAGTTTAATCTCTCTCTGCAGAGGGGAGCAGATTTATGGAACTGAAACTGTATGTCTGTATATATGCTTTTCAGCCCGCGCTGCATTGCCCTGCACTCACAGGCCGATCAACAGAAACGGCTTGATATCAACTAGAGAATCACCACTAGGTTTTGGGTTCAGTAGTTTTACGAAATACTGTGGCATTGTAGATGCCAACTCGGCCTATGTCTGTGTGATGGGGTTCGAAGATAAGGTGAAGATAAGGTGAAGGTTCCTAAATGGTTCTTTATAATCTGTTTTTGCATTACCAAAGCCCTTTAAACCCATAATGTTTCTTAAAGACACAATGCCATAGTTGACCCAGCAGTGAAACCTACCACTTATCATTTGACAGATGGATTGGGGAGCTTGGCTCAGTAACAGGATCAGAAAAGTGACCCTGATCACCCAAACACGTCCTCCCCCCTGCAGTGCATCCGCTGGCCGGGAAATCCTGCTCTCACTGTCTCGCCTGTCCTCCACTCTCCCTCCCGTTGTTTAGTCGTAAACTAATGGTAATATCTTTAGCATGCCCAGGGGCCAGGGGCCGCCGTTCTGCTAGTGTGACTGTTCTCTATGAAGACATTATATTGCCCTAAGTAAATCAAATGGGTACCATAAGTGCCATTCAACAATGTCCAATGCAGATTTTTTTTTGTTGAAACCCTGTGATTTAAAAGAAAATGCTTTCCTCTTGTTGGATTTGAGAAAGAAATATCAGCTATTTAAAACTAATTTAAAGGGCCTTTGGGGGTTAACCCATTGTCTGTATCCTCCCTCAATCTATCTCCCACAGCTCCCCTGTGCAGCCAAGAGACAGGGGACTTCTACCCCAGCAGGACAGGAGATATACTGCACCCTGTGCCCAGCAGACTGGTTCTTCCATTGACATATAGACCAGCCTTATGGGCCCTGGAGCCAGCCAGCATCCCTCTGGGGACTCTGGCAGTGGATGAAAAACATTTAGGGCTTTCTTACACCAGGACGAAGGTAAACCTGTGACCAGTGAAATATACCTGCTGGAGCGAGTGCTACTATGCTGCTATGGTGACCAGTGAAATATACCTGCTGGAGCGAGTGCTACTATGCTGCTATGGTGACCAGTGAAATATACCTGCTGGAGCGCGTGCTACTATGCTGCTTTGGTGACCAGTGGTCCTTCTGTAGCTCAGTTGGTAGAGCATGGCGCTTGTAACGCCAGGGTAGTGGGTTCAATCCCCGGGACCACCCATACGTAGAATGTATGCACACATGGCTGTAAGTCGCTTTGGATAAAAGCGTCTGCTAAATGGCATATATCATATATCATAAACCTGATAGACAGGCAGACGGACAGGGTAAAGAAAGAGTTGTTGTGTTGTCATATGAGATTTTATGTCTCCAAACAGCAAATATGGTTATGTATATTATACTGTATATCTTGGTTAAAACTTCCGTTATTTGTGTGTTGTGTAATGTCATTTGCTACCCAGACTGTGATACATTTGTGTCTCAATATCCCACTTCTATCTTGGAAAACATTGTATCTATAGTACAATATGTTTATAGATGTAAAAAAAAAATATTTATATATAAATATGTTGCTGCTGGAGCGAGTGCTACTATGCTGCTATGGTGACCAGTGAAATATACCTGCTGGAGCGAGTGCTACTATGCTGCTATGGTGACCAGTGAAATATACCTGCTGGAGCGCGTGCTACTATGCTGCTTTGGTGACCAGTGAAATATACCTGCTGGAGCGCGTGCTACTATGCTGCGCGTGCTACTATGCTGCTATGGTGACCAGTGAAGTGCTACTATGCTGCTATGTTGACCAGTGAAATGTACCTGCTGGAGCGCGTGCTACTATGCTGCTATGGTGACCAGTGAAGTGCTACTATGCTGCTATGTTGACCAGTGAAATATACCTGCTGGAGCGCGTGCGACTATGCTGCTATGGTGACCAGTGAAATATACCTGCTGGAGCGCGTGCTACTATGCTGCTATGGTGACCAGTGAAATATACCTGCTGGAGCGAGTGCTACTATGCTGCTATGGTGACCAGTGAAATATACCTGCTGGAGCGAGTGCTACTATGCTGCTATGGTGATCAGTGAAATATACCTGCTGGAGCGCGTGCTACTATGGTGACCAGTGAAGTGCTACTATGCTGCTATGTTGACCAGTGAAATGTACCTGCTGGAGCGCGTGCTACTATGCTGCTATGGTGACCAGTGAAGTGCTACTATGCTGCTATGTTGACCAGTGAAATATACCTGCTGGAGCGCGTGCGACTATGCTGCTATGGTGACCAGTGAAATATACCTGCTGGAGCGCGTGCTACTATGCTGCTATGGTGACCAGTGAAATATACCTGCTGGAGCGAGTGCTACTATGCTGCTATGGTGACCAGTGAAATATACCTGCTGGAGCGCGTGCTACTATGCTGCTTTGGTGACCAGTGAAATATACCTGCTGGAGCGCGTGCTACTATGCTGCGCGTGCTACTATGCTGCTATGGTGACCAGTGAAATATACCTGCTGGAGCGAGTGCTACTATGCTGCTATGGTGACCAGTGAAATATACCTGCTGGAGCGAGTGCTACTATGCTGCTATGGTGACCAGTGAAATATACCTGCTGGAGTGCGTGCTACTATGCTGCTTTGGTGACCAGTGAAATATACCTGCTGGAGCGCGTGCTACTATGCTGCGCGTGCTACTATGCTGCTATGGTGACCAGTGAAATATACCTGCTGGAGCGAGTGCTACTATGCTGCTATGGTGATCAGTGAAATATACCTGCTGGAGCGCGTGCTACTATGGTGACCAGTGAAGTGCTACTATGCTGCTATGTTGACCAGTGAAATATACCTGCTGGAGCGCGTGCTACTATGCTGCTATGGTGACCAGTGAAGTGCTACTATGCTGCTTTGTTGACCAGTGAAATATACCTGCTGGAGCGCGTGCGACTATGCTGCTATGGTGACCAGTGAAATATACCTGCTGGAGCGCGTGCTACTATGCTGCTATGGTGACCAGTGAAGTGCTACTATGCTGCTATGTTGACCAGTGAAATATACCTGCTGGAGCGCGTGCTACTATGCTGCTATGGTGACCAGTGAAATATACCTGCTGGAGCGAGTGCTACTATGCTGCTATGGTGACCAGTGAAATATACCTGCTGGAGCGCGTGCTACTATGCTGCTATGGTGACCAGTGAAATATACCTGCTGGAGCGCGTGCTACTATGCTGCTATGGTGACCAGTGAAATATACCTGCTGGAGCGCGTGCTACTATGCTGCTTTGGTGACCAGTGAAATATATGTCATGTTTTGTCTTAGATTGTCTTGTCATTTTGCTTTTCCTTCTGTTCGTTTTCCCCCTGCTGGTCTTTTTAGGTTCGTTCCCCTTTTTCTCTCTCCCTTCCTCTCTCTCTTCTCTCTATCGTTCCGTTCCTGCTCCCAGCTGTTCCTATTCCCCTAATCAATCATTTAGTCTTCCCACACCTGTTCCATATCTTTTTCCCTGATTAGAGTCCCTATTTCTCCCCTTGTTTTCCGTTCCTGCCCTGTCGGATCCTTGTCTATTGTTCACCGTGCTGTGTCTGTGTATCGCCCTGTCGTGTCGTGTTTCCCTCAGATGCTGCGTGGTGAGCAGGTGTCTGAGTCTGCTACGTTCAAGTGCCTTCCCGAGGCAACCTGCAGTTCAAGATCGAGTCTCCAGTCTGTTCTTGTCATTACGAGTGGAATTGTGCTTTATGATTGTATTTTTACTTTACTGGATTAAAGACTCTGTTTTCGCCAAGTCGCTTTTGGGTCCTCATTCACCTGCATAACAGAAGGATCCGACCACTAATGGACCCAGCGACTATGGATTCTCTCTACTCTACTCTCGAGTTCCAGGGAGCGATGCTCGGCAGACACGAGCAGGAATTGTCTGCTGCTCGGCATGCCGTTGAGACCCTGGTCGCTCAGGTCTCCGACCTCTCAGGACAGTATCAGAGTCTTCGTCTCGTGTCACCAGCTACTTCCGGTTCTTCCGAGCCTCCGGAACCTAGGGTTAATAACCCACCATGTTATTCTGGGCAGCCCACTGAGTGCCGCTCCTTTCTCACCCAGTGTGATATAGTGTTCTCTCTCCAACCCAACACATACTCAAGAGAGAGAGCTCGGATTGCCTACGTCATATCACTCCTTACTGGTCGGGCTCGGCAGTGGGGCACAGCTATCTGGGAGGCAAGTGCTGAGTGTACTAACAATTATCTGAACTTTAAAGAGGAGATGATAAGGGTTTTGATCGCTCAGTTTTTGGGAAAGAAGCTTCCTGGTCCCTGTCTTCCCTATGTCAAGGTAATCGATCCATAACGGATTACTCTATAGAGTTTCGCACTCTTGCTGCCTCCAGTAACTGGAACGAGCAGGCGTTGCTCGCTCGTTTTCTGGAGGGACTCCACGCTAAGGTTAAGGATGAGATTCTCTCTCGGGAGGTTCCATCCAGCGTGGATTCTTTGATTGAACTCGCTATTCGCATTGAACGACGGGTAGATCTTCGTCACCGAGCTCATAGAAGAGAGCTCGCGTTAACTGTGTCTCCCCTCTCTCCGACACTACCGTCTTTCCCCACTGACTCAGGTGTTGAGCCCATGCAGCTGGGGGGTATTCGCATCTCGACTAAGGAGAGGGAACGGAGAATCACCAACCGCCTCTGTCTCTATTGCGGTTCCGCTGGTCATTTTGTCATTTCATGTCCAGTTAAAGGCCAGAGCTCATCAGTAAGCGGAGGGCGACTGATAAGCGCTACTAGACGGTCCTCTCCGTCAAGTACCTGTACTACTTTACCGGTCCATCTACGCTGGACCGGATCGGCAGCTTCCTGTAGTGCATTAATAGACTCTGGGGCGGAGGGCTGTTTTATGGACGAAGCCTGGGCTCGGGAACATGACATTCCTCTCAGACAGTTAGGGAGCCCACGGTCATGTTCGCCTTGGATGGTAGTCCTCTCCCCAGTATATTATGTGAAACACTACCTTTAACCCTCACTGTATCTGGTAACCATAGTGAGACCATTTCTTTTTTGATTTTTTGTTCACCTTTTACACCTGTTGTTTTGGGTCATCCCTGGCTAGTGTGTCATAATCCTTCTTTTGATTGGTCTAGTAATTCTATCCTTTCCTGGAACGTTTCTTGTCATGTGAAGTGTTTAATGTCTGCTATTTCTCCTGTTTGTTCTGTCCCCTCTTCTCAGGAGGAACCTGGTGATTTGACAGGAGTGCCGGAGGAATATCATGGTCTGCGCACGGTCTTCAGTCGGTCCAGAACCAACTCCCTTCCTCCTCACCGGTCGTATGATTGTTGTTCTGATCTCTTTAAGAAGCGTTTTGCATCCGCTCCTATCCTTGTTGCACCTGACGTCACTAAACAGTTTATTGTTGAGGTTGACGCGTCGGGGTGGGCGTGGGAGCCATTCTGTCCCAGCGCTCCGATACTGACGATGGGGTCCACCCTTGTGCGTATTTTTCTCATCGCCTGTCACCGTCGGAACGTAACTATGATGTGGCTAACCGCGAACTGCTCGCCATCCGTTTAGCCCTAGGCAAATGGCGACAGTGGTTGGAGGGGGCGACCGTTCCTTTTGTCGTTTGGACTGACCAAAGGAACCTTGAGTACATCCGTTCTGCCAAACGACTGAATGCGCGTCATGCTCGTTGGGCGTTGTTTTTCGCTCGTTTCGAGTTCGTTATTTCTTATTGCCCGGGTACTAAGAACACCAAGCCTCATGCTTTATCCCGTCTCTTTAGTTCTGCTGTGGCTTCTACCGATCCCGAGGGGATCCTTCCTGTTGGGCGTGTTGTCGGGTTGACAGTCTGGGGAATTGAAAGACAGGTTAAGCAAGCACTCACGCACACTGCGTCGCGCGCTTGTCCTAGTAACCTTCTTTTCGTTCCTGTTTCTACTCGTCTGGCTGTTCTTCAGTGGGCTCACTCTGCCAAGTTAGCTGGCCATCCCGCCGTTCGGGGTACGCTTGCTTCTATTCGCCAGCGGTTTTGGTGGCCTACTCAGGAGCGTGACACGCGCCGTTTCGTGGCTGCGTGTTCGGACTGCGCGCAGAAGAAGTCTGGTAATTTTTTTCTGCTTCTGCTCCTGGTCTTGCTGGGTCTCAGTCTGTTCCCTGCCATCGCATCTCTCCTGTTCTTGTTCCTGCCCTTGCTGTGTCTCAGTTTGTCCCTAGTTGTTACTCTCCTGGCCTGTTTGGTCCTGTTTGCTCTAAAGCTTTCAGTTCTCTACCCGTGTCTCATTTTTTTTTTTAGAGTAGTACCCTAGTTTCCCTTTTTTTCGTTTTTCCGTTACGGTCCTGAGGAGAGGAGTTGGGTTCTTTCTCGGGACGTGCTGGACCGTTTGTGATCTATGATTTCCTCCGTTGCCGCCAGTGTTCCTCCTCGAGAGCGCCAGGAGGCGCTCGGTGAGTGGGGGGGTACTGTCATGTTTTGTCTTAGATTGTCTTGTCATTTTGCTTTTCCTTCTGTTCGTTTTCCCCCTGCTGGTCTTTTTAGGTTCATTCCCCTTTTTCTCTCTCCCTTCCTCTCTCTCTTCTCTCTATCGTTCCGTTCCTGCTCCCAGCTGTTCCTATTCCCCTAATCAATCATTTAGTCTTCCCACACCTGTTCCATATCTTTTTCCCTGATTAGAGTCCCTATTTCTCCCCTTGTTTTCCGTTCCTGCCCTGTCGGATCCTTGTCTATTGTTCACCGTGCTGTGTCTGTGTATCGCCCTGTCGTGTCGTGTTTCCCTCAGATGCTGCGTGGTGAGCAGGTGTCTGAGTCTGCTACGTTCAAGTGCCTTCCCGAGGCAACCTGCAGTTCAAGATCGAGTCTCCAGTCTGTTCTTGTCATTACGAGTGGAATTGTGCTTTATGATTGTATTTTTACTTTACTGGATTAAAGACTCTGTTTTCGCCAAGTCGCTTTTGGGTCCTCATTCACCTGCATAACAATATACCTGCTGGAGCGCGTGCTACTATGCTGCGCGTGCTACTATGCTGCTATGGTGACCAGTGAAATATACCTGCTGGAGCGAGTGCTACTATGCTGCTATGGTGACCAGTGAAATATACCTGCTGGAGCGAGTGCTACTATGCTGCTATGGTGACCAGTGAAATATACCTGCTGGAGCGCGTGCTACTATGCTGCTTTGGTGACCAGTGAAATATACCTGCTGGAGCGCGTGCTACTATGCTGCGCGTGCTACTATGCTGCTATGGTGACCAGTGAAATATACCTGCTGGAGCGAGTGCTACTATGCTGCTATGGTGATCAGTGAAATATACCTGCTGGAGCGCGTGCTACTATGGTGACCAGTGAAGTGCTACTATGCTGCTATGTTGACCAGTGAAATATACCTGCTGGAGCGTGTGCTACTATGCTGCTATGGTGACCAGTGAAGTGCTACTATGCTGCTTTGTTGACCAGTGAAATATACCTGCTGGAGCGCGTGCGACTATGCTGCTATGGTGACCAGTGAAATATACCTGCTGGAGCGCGTGCTACTATGCTGCTATGGTGACCAGTGAAGTGCTACTATGCTGCTATGTTGACCAGTGAAATATACCTGCTGGAGCGCGTGCTACTATGCTGCTATGGTGACCAGTGAAATATACCTGCTGGAGCGAGTGCTACTATGCTGCTATGGTGACCAGTGAAATATACCTGCTGGAGCGCTATGGTGCTACTATGCTACTATGCTATGGTGACCAGTGAAATATACCTGCTGGAGCGCGTGCTACTATGCTGCTTTGGTGACCAGTGAAATATACCTGCTGGAGCACGTGCTACTATGCTGACCAGTGAAATACTATGCTACTATGTTGACCAGTGAAATATACCTGCTGGAGCGCGTGCTACTATGCTGCGCGTGCTACTATGCTGCTATGGTGACCAGTGAAATATACCTGCTGGAAAGTGCTACTATGCTGCTATGGTGACCAGTGAAATATACCTGCTGGAGCGAGTGCTACTATGCTGCTAAGGTGACCAGTGAAATATACCTGCTGGAGCGCGTGCTACTATGCTGCTTTGGTGACCAGTGAAATATACCTGCTGGAGCGCGTGCTACTATGCTGCGCGTGCTACTATGCTGCTATGGTGACCAGTGAAATATACCTGCTGGAGCGAGTGCTACTATGCTGCTATGGTGATCAGTGAAATATACCTGCTGGAGCGCGTGCTACTATGGTGACCAGTGAAGTGCTACTATGCTGCTATGTTGACCAGTGAAATATACCTGCTGGAGCGTGTGCTACTATGCTGCTATGGTGACCAGTGAAGTGCTACTATGCTGCTTTGTTGACCAGTGAAATATACCTGCTGGAGCGCGTGCGACTATGCTGCTATGGTGACCAGTGAAATATACCTGCTGGAGCGCGTGCTACTATGCTGCTATGGTGACCAGTGAAGTGCTACTATGCTGCTATGTTGACCAGTGAAATATACCTGCTGGAGCGCGTGCTACTATGCTGCTATGGTGACCAGTGAAATATACCTGCTGGAGCGAGTGCTACTATGCTGCTATGGTGACCAGTGAAATATACCTGCTGGAGCGCGTGCTACTATGCTGCTATGGTGACCAGTGAAATATACCTGCTGGAGCGCGTGCTACTATGCTGCTATGGTGACCAGTGAAATATACCTGCTGGAGCACGTGCTACTATGCTGACCAGTGAAATATACCTGCTGGAGCGCGTGCTACTATGTTGACCAGTGAAATATACCTGCTGGAGCGCATGCTACTATGCTGCTATGGTGACCAGTGAAATATACCTGCTGGAGCATGTGCTACTATGCTGCTATGGTGACCAGTGAGCTGAGATAAGGTGGTGTTTTCCTAGCAAAGACTTAGATGACCTGGAGCCAGTGGGTTTGGTGATGAATATAAAGCGAGGGCCAGCCAACGAGAGCATACAGGTCGCAGTGGTGGGTAGAATATGGGGCTTTGGTGACAAAACGGGTGGCACTGTGATAGACTGCATCCCATTTGCTGAGTAGAGTGTTGGAGGCTATTTTGTAAATGACATCGCCAAAATCAAGAATCGGTAGGATAGTCAGTTTTATGAGGGTATGTTTGGCAGCATGAGTGAAGGATGCTTTGTTGCGAAATAGGAAGCCAATTCTAGATTTAATTTTGGATTGGAGATGCTTCATGTGAGTCTGGAAGGAGTGTTTACAGTCTAATCAGACACCTAGGTATTTGTAGTTGTCCACATATTCTAAGTCAGAAACGTCCAGAGTAATGACGCTGGACGGGCAGGCAGGTGCGGGCAGCAATCGGTTGAAGAGCATGCATTTAGTTTTACTTGCATCTAAGAGAATTTGGAGGTCACGGAAGGAGAGTTGTATGGCATTGAAGTTCGTCTGGAGGTTAGTTAACAGAATGTCCAAAGAAGGGCCAGAAGTATACAGAGTGGTGTCGTCTGCGTAGAGGTGGATCAGAGAATCACCAGCAGCAAGAGCGACATTATTGATGTATACAGAGAAGAGAGTCGGACCGAGAATTGAACCCTGTGGCACCCCCATAGAGACTGCCAGAGGTCCGGACAACAGGCCCTCCAATTTGACGCACTGAACTCTGTCTGAGAAGTAGTTGGTGAACCAGGCGAGGCAGTCAATTGAGAAACCAAGGCTGTTGAATCTGCCAATAAGAATGTGGTGAGTTGAAAGCCTTGGCTTTCGAAGACCTTAGAAAGGCAGGGTAGAATAGATACAGGTCTGTAGCAGTTTGGATCTAGAGTGTCTCCCCCTTTGAAGAGGGGGATGACCACGGCAGCTTTCCAATCTTTGGGGATTTCAGACGATAAGAAAGAGGGGTTGAACAGGCTAGTAATAGGGGTTGCAACAATTTCATCTGATAATTTTAGAAAGAGATCGTCCAGATTGTCTAGCCCAGCTGATTTGTAGGGGTCCAGGTTTTGCAGCTCTTTCAGAACATCAGCTATCTGGATTTGGGTGAAGGAGAAATGGGGGAGGCTTGGGCAAGTTGCTGTGGGGGCCCAGGGCTGTTGACCGGGGTGGGAAGCATGGCCAGCTGTAGAAAAATTATTATTGAAATTCTCAATTATTGTGAATTTATCGGTGGTGACAGTGTTTCCTAGCCTCAATGCAGTGGGCAGCTGGGAGTAGGTGCTCTTATTCTCCATGGACTTTACAGTGTCCCAGGACTTTTTGGAGTTTGTGCTACAGGATGCAAATTTCTGTTTGAAAAAGCTAGCCTTTGGTTTCCTAACTGCCTGTGTATATTGGTTCCTAACTTCCCTGAAAAGGATGCTAATGCCGTATGCCACAAGATGTTTAAGTGCTGGTCAAGGGCAGTCAGGTCTGGAGTGAACCACGGGCTATATCTGTTCCTGGTTCAACATTTTTGGAACGGGGCATGCTTATTTAACATTGTGAAGAAAGCACTTTTAAAGAATAACTAGGCATCTTCTACTGACGGAATGAGGTCAATATACTTCCAGGATACCCGGCCCAAGTCGATTAGAAAGGTTTTAGGGAGCGTTTGACAGTGATGAGGGGTGGTCGTTTAACCGCAAACCCATTACTGACGCAAGCAATGAGGCAGTGATCGCTGAGATCCTGGTTGAAGACAGCAGAGGTGTATTTGGAGGGCAGGTTGATTAGGATGATATCTATGAGGGTGCCTGTGTTTATGGATTTGGGGTTGTACCTGGTAGGTTCATTGATCATTTGTGTGAGATTGAGGGCATCAAGAGTCTACATGTAGTGGGCATAATATTTATCATGTATGATCATATAAATACCTCACATGCGACCCTTAGTAAGACTAAGCAATTCACCTATTAAAAAGTTTATCTGACTACATAAAGATAATTAGCAATATGCAAGAGACTATGGTTGAGTTACAGTAACAGGCAATGAAGAAATGTCTGAGATTGGAATAAACAAAAATAAACAAAACATCAATATCAACAGTCAACGCAGTCGCTGCAGCTAGTGACTGGAAAGAGCTGCAAAAAACACTCAAATCTCCATCTCTTCATTCAAAGACTCAATCATGGACATTCTTACTGACAGTTGAGGCTGCTACGTGTGATGATGTATTGTTGTCTTTACCTTCTTGCCCTTTGTGCTGTTAATGTGCCCAATAATGTTTGTACCATGTTGTATTGCTACCATGCTGTGTTTTCATGTGTTGCTGCCATGCTATGTTGTCATCTTTGGTCTCTCTTTATGTAGCTCTTGTCATGATGTGTGTTTTGTCCTATATTTTATTTTTTAATCGCAGCCCCTGTCGCCACAGGAGGCCTTTTTCCTTCTAGTAGGCCGTCATTGTAGTTAAATAAAGGTTAAAACAATTAAAATTACTAGGTATTTTCACACTGGCGTTTTCATCCCATATGAAAACGCATATTAGAGGCAGGTAGCCTAGTGGTTAGAGCGTTAACCAACTGTTCCTAGGCCGTCATTGAAAATAAAAATTTGTTCTTAACTGACTTGCCTAGTTAATTAAATAAAGGTAAAATATATATAATTTTAAAATTAGGATGGTAAGACTTTGTTTTAGACAATGCAAATTGTAAAATGGGAGGAAACAACAAGGAGAAGTATTTACAGGCAGTGAGGGGATTACTAGCTAGCCAAATTAGCCAACAATAGCTAACTAGTTAATGAATTCAGTAGTTTATACCAGAGGAGGCTGGTGGGAGGAGCTATAGGAGAATGGACTCATTGTAATGGCTGTAATGGAATAAATAGAACGTAGTCAAACATGTTGTTTCGATATGTTATATTTGTTCCATTCCTGCCATTTCTTCATAACTGGCTAGCAATTTTTGTCTTGACTAATTACTGTGTTATTTTTTTCTCCCTAATTTAATTGATCAAATGTATTCTAACATTATGAAAAATAACACCAGGCCAGCGGTTGAGTCAATGGCTGAGTCTTCTATAGAAGATGGCTTCTATGACAACGGTAATGATACAGGCAAAGGCCAGGATGCCTCCTGCCACCCCAAGACCTGTAGAGGAGCCATAGTTGTTGCTGCTAGATGACTGGTCTGCTCTAATGGTAAGGAGAGGAGAGGTGATGGTTTTATGCTCTGTCCCCCTGTCTTGGGTACTCCTCCTCCTGTTGTTACATTGCATGAACATACTGCAGATGCTCTTCTCACAGAGACAGGTGATGCAGCGGAGGAAGTAGGTGGACTTAATCTCATTCTGCTGCTCGATGAATCAGAAGGCCTAGAAAGAGAAGTGGGAATGATGACTCTCACCATTCTCATGAATAGAGTTATCTGGGTGACCATGGTGAAGTGTAGTTTGCTCAATATCTAGGCATCGGATAAGAACAAGACTACAAAGTTCATAAAGTGACCATTCGACTTGCCAACTTTTGGACTGAATACGTTTGTAAGGACAACAGTTTTCATAAAATATATAATTTTTCGCTCTCATGTGCTAATTTTTGTCCATTAAGAACCAACGACGTGCTATCTTTTTGTAATATTTACGATAAAGCTAACATATTTTCTTAGCCAAAGCTCAGAGATAGAAAAAGGTTTTAAACAAGGTTTTAAACAAATTAATTCAACAGATTATTTAAAGTAGCCACCCTTTGTCTTGATGACAGCTTTGCACACTCTTGGCATTCTCTCAAGGTTAATATGTGGGAACTCCTTCAAGACTGTTGGAAAAGCATTACAGGTGAAGCTGGTTGAGAGAATGCCAAGAGTGTGCAAAGCTGTCATCAAGGCAAAATGTGGCTACTTTGAAGAATCTCAAATATATTTTGATTTGTTTAAAACTTTTTGGGTTACTACATGATTCCATATGTGTTATTTCATAGTTTTGATGTCTTCACTATTATTCTAGAATGTAGGAAATAGTGAAAATAAAGAAATTCCACAAATGAACATTTAACAAGGCACACCTGTTAATTGAAATGCATTCCAGGTGACTACCTCATGAAGCTGGTTGAGAGAATGCCAAGAGTGAGCAAAGCTGACAACAAGGCAACTTTACAACAAGGTGGTTACTTTAAGAATCTCAAATATAAAATATATTTTGATTTGTTTAACACTTTTTTGGTTACTACATGATGTATTATTCCATATGTGTTTTTTCATAGTTTTGATGTCTTCACTATTATTCTACAATGTAGAAAATAGTACAAATTAAAAAAAAAAAAAAAACAAATAAAGAAAAACCCTTGAATGAGTAGGTGTGTCCAAACTTTTGACTTCCTTAATTCCATTATTTTACTTCTAGGCTGTGTGTATTGTGTGTTGTTGTGAATTGTTAGATATTACTGCACTGTTGGAGCTAGACACACACGCATTTCGCTACACCTGCAATAACATCTGCTAAACATTTGTATGTGACAAATAACTGTTGATTTGATTTGATCAAATAAATAAACATCAGTTAAATTTGATGTTTGAATGGGATGTAATTTGTGTCTTAAAAACACCTCATACTGTATCAGCAAGTTGACCTCTTGTGTTGTGAGTGTGGACATATTGTTGATTGATGTTAAAGTTAGAATCCTTAGTCACTACATTCATTTGTGGACTTATAAAATAATATAACCAATGTAGGATCTTAATTTGAGCCAGTTTGCTACAGCAGGAAAATAATCACGCAGCAATAGGAAATAGCTAGGGCCATCTACTTTAAGTGCTGCATGTCTTCCCAGTAGCCTAGTTGGTGTGTGAACTGTTTGACCTCACCCTTTCCCAAGCCCCTCCAACTCACAAGGCAGGCAATACACTTTACCTCATCTTCACTAGAGGCTGTCCGCCTGCTGATCTCACTGCTTACCCCCTCCAGGTCTCTGATCACCACTTTGTTTCCGTTTCTACCTGTGTGACTCATGCCTTTAGTAGTCTCTTCACGTAAACTTTCTAAAGACGCATTTTTCATTCTTTAGTAACAACAAGATCTTGCTATTGCCAAATGTAAATAAATGTGAAAAAGTTATGATAAGCTGAGATCCGTCCTCTTGCACAGTAGTGAGACCAGCAGGTGGACACACTATTTAAAGGGACAGTGGTTCAGTCTCCTGTAGAAAATGGCTGCCATAATAATAATAATGATGCAGGCGAAGGCCAGGATACACACTGCCACCCCACGACCTGTAGAAGTGTCTGAGTTCTCGCTGGCAGTCTGCTGTTCTTTTAATGACACAATGCTCTCTGCTCTGATGGTGATAGGAGGGGAACTGATGGTTTTGGACTCTGTTGCTGCATCCTTGGTAGCAGGAACAACACCCCTTCTCCTCCTGCTGTTACATTGCATGAAGGTACTGCAGGTGCTCTTCTCACAAAGATGGGTGATGCAGTGGAGGAAGTAGTACTGGGAGGTCAGGTTGGTGGCCTTGACTTGGGCAAAGACTTCAGTCCTCAGGTCAAGACCCTGTTCTGGAATGACCAAGGGTAAAGTGAAATTGACATCACTGAAGAGATTCATGCTCAAAGTGCTGATGAAACTACCATTGTTGTCCTTCACTGCAATGGATGATGCTGACACATCAATTAGGGTGTTGTTGATCAGGTACTCTAGGGGATAGGCACAGGAGTAATAATACTTCAACTCAGTGTTGTAAGTGACTGTCCCTGTGGTGGGATCATATGATCGGACCACACCGCTGATGTTGACTGTCTGGATGTTGGAGAAGTCAGAAAATATCCCTGTGCCTGGAGCGCTGGTTGTCCTGAAGAGGCTGCCACAAGAATTGGTCGTGTTGATGGGGAATTCAAACCTCACGATCGGGGGAGTCACACTTTCATCCAGAGTTCCCTTGCAGGCTGGGTCATTCATGATGTTGTTGAGGATAAGCAGGGACTCGTTGTAACCAGTGTAAATGGCAGGGCAGATGAGGATGGCCAGACCAATAGATTTGGTGCCGCAAGTTACTGAGATATCAGTGTATGCTGGGCGTCTTAAATTCAACCCACAGTCACTTAATTGTAGTTGACTGCTCTTTGCGACCATCATTGCCAAAAGAAAAAAGCTGAGAAGATGCATTTTTGCGTTCCTAGCAGTGTTCATATCTTGACTGGGACATTAAAATGTGTCCTTTGTTGGCTTGTTTCCAGCCTTTTGATTCTATTGAGATGTATGGAGTTGCTTTTATAGTCAGGTCTCCTTCTTGGGATTGGACAGAAACAAGGTCAATGTCGCTCTGCCTATTCAAATATTTCCATTGTGTTGAGGGTGCCACGCACCATACCTAAAGGCAATTCATGAAACCCAACACACCTTTTAGTTCAGAAATGAAGCAGAGACAATGGCATGTTTCTTTTGTGAATGTTCTTAAAAAATAGATTCCCTTGGCCTGCTAATATGATGTTTCAAGGAGTAAGTGTTGAATCCTTTGAAAAGGCAACCTTTGACGGACTCATTTTGACTCCCAACAATACCCTGTTGGCCTTTCACATGACCCAAATGTGGTCGTAAGAGAGCACACCATGGCCCAGAATATCATTCAACTATAATTATGATTTGACAAAGGAAAGGTCAACTGCTTTGTTTGTAAGGTAATTTACAGTTATTATTGTCTTGACTCTGAGCCCAATACTTAACTTGCATGTGAAAGCTAAGCAAAGGTCAATGGAAGCAATGGGGGCAACCTTTTGGGCCCCCCCAAAAAATAATCCCAGTGGAACGTATGTTCTCTAGGCCTACTTTCCATCGCTGTTCTAATTACCTTCATCTTTACAAAATGCCCAACCCATCCTCTGGTTATAGAACCATGTTTTGTTATGCTGTGTTACAGAAGTAGAACTCTCTTTCTTTTCTTTCTCATATTTTTTAACAATATCACTTTGTGTGATTTTAAAATGTGCATTATAAATAATAAAAACTGAGGTGTGCAAAGCCTTTGATAGAAAATCAAATGTTGTACAGTAGATACAGCAGATCCCCCTAATTGTATGGGACACTTAAATGTGCCGTTAGGGGCCATGCAATTCAAAGAATCCATATTAAGAAAGGAAATAGAGGGACTAACAGTACAGATAGATAGCAATAAAAACAGTACCTTAGGGCCACAGAATATGTTAGAGGAAAAACAAAAACAAATGGAGGAACTTCTTCAAGAAAGATCAAGTGTAATATATTATTACAAAATTAAGCAAACTGGATGGAATATTGGGAAAAATGCACTTTTCAATCTTAGAAAGTGTTAATTTAACAAATCAAAATATATTTCTGATTTTATATTCTTTAAAGTAGCCACCCTTTGCCTTGATGACAGCTTTGCACACTCTTGGCATTCTCTCAACCAGCTTCACCTGGAATGCTTTTCCAGTTTTTAAGGAGTTCCCACATATGAATTGGGTTGAAGTTGGGTGACTATGGAGGCCAGGTCATCTGATGCATCACTCCATCACTCTCCTTCTTGGTCAAATAGCCCTTACATGGCCTGGAGGTGTGTTGGGTCATTGTCCTGTTGAAAAACAAATCATAGTCCCACTAAGTGCAAACCAGACAGGATGGCGTATTGCTGCAGATTTCTGAGGCAGCTATGCTCGTTAAGAGTGCCTTGAATTCTAAATAAATCACTGACAGTGTCACCAGCAAAGCACCCCCACACCTCCTCCTCCATGCATCATGGTGGAAACTACACATGCAGAGCTAATCCGTTCATCTACTCTACGTCTCACAAAAACAATGTGGTTGGAACCAAAAATCTCAAATTTGAACTCAAACTAAAGGACAGATTCAAATCAAATCAAATTTTATTTGTCACATACACATGGTTAGCAGATGTTAATACAAGTGTAGCGAAATGCTTGTGCTTCTAGTTCCGACAACGCAGTAATAACCAACGAGTAATCTAATCTAACTATTTCACAACAACTACCTTATACACACAAGTGTAAAGGGAAGAAGAATATGTACATAAAGATATATGAATGAGTGATGGTACAGAACGGCATAGGCAAGATGCAGTAGATGGTATAGAGTACAGTATATACATATGAGATGAGTAATGTAGGGTATGTAAACATTTTATAATGTTATATAATGTATAATGTAAACATTATGCTCAAGTTTTTTGGCCCATGCAAGTCTCTTCTTATTGGTGTCCTTTAGTAGTGGTTTATTTGCAGCAATTCGACCATGAAGGCCTGATTCATGCAGTCTCTGAGCTGTTGATGTTGAGATGTGTCTTTTACTTGAACTCTGTGAAGCATTTATTTGGGCAGCAATTTCTGAGTCTGGTAACTCTTATGAACTTATCCTCTGCAACAAAGGTAACTCTGGGTCTTCCTTTCATGTGGCGGCCCTCATGAGAGCCAGTTTCATCATAGCGCTTGATGATTTTTGCGGCTGCACTTGAAGAAACGTTCAAAGTTCTTGATATGTTCTGTATTGACCGACCTTCATGTCTAAAAGTAATGATGGATTGTCATTTGTCTTAGCTTATTTGAGCTGTTCTTACCATAATATGAACTATCTTCTGTATACCAGCCCTACCTTGTCACAACACAACTGGTTGGCTCAAGCGCATTAAGAAGGAAAGAAATTCCACAAATGAACTTTTAACAAGGCACACCTGTTAATTAATTGAAATGCATGAAGCTGGTAGAAGAAATGTCAAGAGTCAGCAAAGCTGTCGTCAAAGCAAAGCGTGGCTACTTTGAAGAATATCAAATATCAAATATATATTGATTTGTTTAACGCTGTTTTGGTTACTACATGATTCCATATGTGTTGTTTCATAGTTGTGACGTCTTCACTATTATTCTACAATGTAGAAAATAGTCAAAATAAAGAAAAACCTTGGAATGGGTAGGTGTATACAAACTTTTGACTGTTACTGTATATTATATATTTGGAATCAAGCCAATCAATTAACAAGATAATAATAGTCTTATCAAAAATAATATTTAATTTACAATCTGTGGATACTATGAGATTAGAAAAGTTCAGAATTCATGTAAAACGTCACAGCACAGTTGAAAAATATATGGCACAAGAAAATCAAGAAAGGGTGGCCCATGCGACGGGCAGGGCTACAAAGATAGGTGGGATGGGCTACGGAGATAGGTGGGATGGGCTACGGAGATAGGTGGGATGGGCTACGGAGATAGGTGGGATGGGCTACAGAGATAGGTGGGATGGGCTACGGAGATAGGTGGGATGGGCTACGGAGATAGGTGGGATGGGCTACGGAGATAGGTGGGATGGGCTACGGAGATAGGTGGGATGGGCTACGGAGATAGGTGGGATGGGCTACGGAGATAGGTGGGATGGGCTACAAAGATAGGTGGGATGGGCTACGGAGATAGGTGGGATGGGCTACGGAGATAGGTGGGATGGGCTACGGAGATAGGTGGGATGGGCTACGGAGATAGGTGGGATGGGCTACGGAGATAGGTGGGATGGGCTACGGAGATATGTAGGATGGGCTGAGACAGAGTGACTGAGAGCTGGGATTTAAAGATCATGATCTGTAATAGTTAGGACCAAAAACACATATGTACATACATATATCATGTATTCTGGATATGTCTGAGTACCGTTTTATGTGTCATGCAATACTGTGTATATTGTGTACCATGTATGTGAAATGTATTATTAATGGACAAGTAGCAAAATACCTGTAAAAAACAAAGATGTTAAAACAAAGTTACTTTTGTCCCCCGAAGAGAAGGGATGGGCCAATAATACAAAACACATTAGGAACACCTCTTCTTTCCAGGACATAGACTGACCAGGTGAATCCAGCTGAAAGCTTTGATCCCTTATTGATGTCACTTGTTAAATGCACTTCAGTATAGATTTTTAAACCATTTTTATTTCACCTTTATTTAACCAGGTAGGCCAGTTGAGAACAAGTTCTCATTTACAACGGCGACCTGGCCAAGATAAAGCAAAGCAGTGCGACAAAAACAACAACAACAACATAGAGTTACACATAAACGAGAAGAGTAGGGAGGTATATGGCAATAAATAGGCTATAGAAGCAAAATAATTACAATGTAGCATTCACACTGGAGTGATAGATGTGCAGATGATGATGTGCAAGTAGAGATACTTGGGTACAAAAGAGCAAGAAGATAAATACCAATATGGGGATGAGGTAGTTGGGTGTGCTATTTAGAGATAGGCTGTGTACAGGTACAGTGATCGGTAAGCTGCTCTGACAGTTGATGAAGGGGAGCGGGTTAAAGAAGGATTTTTAAGCCTTGAAACAATTGAGACATGGATTGTGTTTGTGTGCCATTCAGAGGATGAATGTGCAAGACAAAAGATTTAAGTGTCCTTGAATGAGGTGGTTTGTGTCAAGAACTGCAACGCTGCTGGGTTTTTCACACTCAACAATTTCCTGTGTGTATCAAGAATGGACCACCACCCAAAAGACATCCAACCAACTTGACACAACCAAGGGAAGCATTGGAGTCGACATGGGCCAGCATCCCTGTGGAACGCTTTCAACACCTTGTTGTCCAAGCTCTGATGAATTGAGGCTGGTCTGAGGGCAAAACAGGGGTTGCAACTCAATAGTAGGAGGGTGTTTTTAATAGTTTGTACATTTTGAATGTATATACAGTGCCTTCGGAAATCATTCATTCAAGTATTGGGGCGGCCTAATGGTTAGAGTGTTGGGCCAATAACCAAGAGGTTGCTGGATTGAATCCCCAAGCTGAAAAGGTAAAAAAATGTAGTTCTGCCCATGAACAAGGCAGTTGTCCCACTGTTTCCAGGTAGACTGTCATTGTAAATAAGAATTTATTCTTAACTGACTCGCCTTGTGAAATCAAATTAATCAGACCCCTTGACTTTTTCCATATTTTGTTACATTACAGCCTTATTCTAAAATTGATTAAATTGTTTTTTTCCCCCTCATAAATATACACACACATAAGACCCCATAATGACAAAGCAAAAAGTTTTTTAAAGTTTTTTTTTTAAATTGTTGCTAAATTTATTAAAAATAAACTGAAATATCACATTTACGTAAGCATTCAGACCCTTACTCAGAACTTTGTTGAAGCACATTTGGCAGCAATTTCAGCATCAATTCTTCTTGAGTATGACGCTACAAGCTTGGCACACCAGTATTTGAGGAGTTTCTCCCTTTCTTCTCTGCAGATCCTCTCAAGTGCTGTGAGGTTGGATGGAGAGCGTCGGTGCACAGCTATTTTCAGAGATATTCGATCGGGTTCAAGTCCAGGTTCTGGCTGGGCCACTCAAGGACATTCAGAGACTTGTCCTGAAGCCACTCCTGCATTGTCTTGGTTGTGCACTTAGGGTCATTGTTCTGTTAGAAGATTAACTTTTGCCCAAGTCTGAGATCCTGAGCACTTTGGAGCAGGTTTTCATCAAGGATCTCTCTGTACTTTGCTCCATTCATCTTTGCCTCGATCCTGACGAGTCTCTCACTCCCTGCCGCTGAACAAAATTCCCACAGCATGATGCTGCCTCTGCCATGCTTCACAGTAGGGATGGTGTCTGGTTTCCTCCAGATGTGATCTTGGTTTCATCAGAGCAGAGAATATTGTTTCTCATGATCTGAGTCTTTAGGTGCCTTTTGGCAAACTCCAAGCGGGCTGTTATACGCCTTTTACTGAGGAGTGGCTTCTGTCTGGCCACTCTACCATAAAGGTCGGATTGGGGCTGCAGAGATGGTTGTCCTTCTGGAAGGTTCTCCCATCTCCACAGAGGAACTCTAGAGATCTGTCAATGTGACCATCAGGTTCTTGAGCACCTCCCTGACAAAGGTCATTCTCCCCCGATTGCTCAGTTTGGCTGTTCGGCCAGCTCTAGGAAGAGTCTTGGTGGTTACAAACTTCTTCCATATAAGAATGATGGACGCCACTGTGTTCTTGGGGACCTTCAATGCTAAATAATTTTTTGGTACCCTTCCCCAGATCTGTGCCTCGACACAATCCTGTCTTGGTGCTCTACGGACAATTCCTTTGTCCTCATGTCTTGGTTTTTGCTCTGGCATGCACTGTCAACTGTGGGACATTATATAGCCAGGTGTGTACCTTTCCAAATCATGTCCAATCAATTGAATTTACCACAAGTGAACTCCAATCAAGTTGTAGAAACATTTTTAGGATGATCAATGGAAACAGGATACACCTGAGCTCAATTTATAGTCTCATTGCAAAGGGTCTGAATATTTATGTAAATAAGGTATTTCTGTTTTTTATTTATAGTAAGTTTGCAAACATTTTTCCATCATTATGGAGTATCGTGTGTAGATTGCTGAGGAATAAAACATATATATTTTAGAATAAGGCTGTAATATAACAAAATGTGGAAAAAGTCTAGGGGTCTGAATACTTTCCCAAGGCACCGTAGATTATCATTGACCTTTTTGTTTGATAGTTGTTACTTTGTATTCTAAATTCTGATGTAATTCATACTGTATAGTTGTTTGTGTGCTGGTTATTGGTTAGGGGTCCTTTGTAAAATAGATTTCCATCTCCATGGGACTAATGTACATGGATGAATAAAGATAAACATGTTGTCTGAGATGTAGTTACGTAAGACCTAAGACCTGATAAAATAATCATTGTAAAGTCCTCATGGTTACAGTTAGTAATTGTTAGGGTATCATCTAGGACTGAAACTATTAAAAGTGCTCCATGATTACCTTGATATGAGAAATGTATAGATTAGATTTGTCAGCTTTCCGTAGGCCATTGTTTTTCTCAATTTCTGAAGACTCAGGGTGTGTTGGTTTCATCAATATCCCTAGTGGCACCCTCTACACAATGGAATTGTGTCTAATCCCAAGAAGCCCTGTCTGTAAAAGTATGTCTCTACATCCCAATAGAATTAAAAAGCAGGACACATTTTAGTGTCCCAGTCAAGATATGAACACAGCAAGGAATGCGAAAATGCATCTCCTTAGCGTTTTTCTTTATGCCATGATGGTCGCAAAGAGCAGTCAACTAGAACAAGTGTTGTTCTTTTGATGCAGAGAGCATTGTGGCATTAAAAGAACAGCAGACTGCCAGCAACAACAGACACTTCTACAAGTCTTCATGTCGCAGTGTGTATCCTGGCCTTCGCCTGCATCATCGTCATTATTACGGCAGCCGTCTCCTACAGGAGACTCGACCATTAAAGCACCACTCACAGAAGCCTGGGCGACACCATTCATTTAAATACATTTTACATTTACATTTAAGTCATTTAGCAGACGCACTTATCCAGAGCGACTTACAAAGCATTCACCTTATGACATCCAGTGGGACAGTCACAAATAGAGACTCAACCATTAAAGCACCACTCACAAAAGCCCGGGCGACACCGTTCCTTTAAATAGAGAGTTAGCTCGTTTCAATACTCTGGTGGACTGGTCTTCTTTTTTGTTTTTCTTCTTTCATTTTGTTTACTGTTGGCCAGAGAGAGATTCATGTTAAGTCGTTTTAGGAATAGAAAACAAAAGGAAAGTAACAGGAACATTGTTATATGTAGGATTGTAATGTAGGATAACAACAATGCTTCAACAGATCTTGAGAATATGTAGAACATTAAAACATACAATGTCTAAAACATTTTCCTCCCATCAAACTAAACTGATAACCCTGAATTATGTCACAACATTTGAACAATTGAAATTGAACTCACTGTACCTTTCAATTTATTATTTTTGTAATTGATTGTTCTTTGTCTTACTGATTTATGTTTTTTTTTAAACACCAGCAGATCTATATTGAAATGACCTGTATTGTGAATTTGTTTTCATTAGCACATTCATAAACGTAGGACAAACGCCCTTTAAATGTCCAATGAAGCTGTTTTTATCTGAAAATCGTAATTTCTGGGTCACAATTATGTACCTTACTGTGATTGTTTTCAATTAAAATTGTATCCTAATTTTTATGGATATATACAAAGAAATGTCAATATAAAAACAGGTCAAACTAAATTAAATGCAGCTACTGTGCTGTTTGTTATTCTAGCTGCATGGTTTGACGTGACTGTGTTAGCCGTGGTTGGCTAGCTAGCAAGGGACAAGAGCGTTGCCAGCCAGCATGGCAATGGAACGTTTAGACCGAACGACTGGGTGACGTCCACAGATAAAGAGCAAAAAGACTTCACGACTGGTTCTCATCTCTGGCAACCTCACCGATTGAATGAACGGACATCTTTCCTCAACAAATCCAAATCATGAATTAGCATCATTTTTATGGATATATACAAAGAAATGTCAATAGAAAAACAGGTCAAATGGCATGAAATGTAGCTCGTTTGCTGTCTTACCATCCTCAGTTTTAACCAGCGTTTGCTGGGTAACGTTAGTTGACTAGCTCCTAAGAACAGTGTCCTGACGAGAGAGCACGTTTTCTATTCCAGACAAAATTGCCACCATTAGCTCATTGTTATGGATGTATCCCAAACAGCTTAAACAAACGCAAATGCAGCTGCTTTGCTGTTATTCTAGCTGCACTGTTTGACCTGACTATGTAAGCCAGCAAGGCAACTGAACATTTAGAATGAACAACTGGTCCACAGACATAGAACAAAAACACGTAACGACTGGGTCGCGTCTCTAGCAACCTAACCGATAGAGTGAACGGCCAGCAGGCTTGGCTAGCAACCATAGATGTGTCAGGACTAGACCTATATTTTAGTTAAGGGATGAAATAGTAGCCTATGAATACATTTATTAAAAATAACGTTTTTTATTTAATTAGTAACGTCTTCATACCTATGTCCGCAGCACAGCCGTGCTAAAAAACGTAGTTTAGCATGCCCTCTCTTGTACGACTACTTTATTAACTAATTTCCGTCTGGTGATGTCACCAGGCAGGCCAAAAGTCCATCCCACCAAAACAGGCAGAAATATCAGGCGATCTTTTCAAACGGCTCTTACACCAAAAAGGCTTTATCATAATTTTCACAATTTCATAGTATTATTCCCACCTCGTGTGGAAATAAATATAAACACAGGGATATCTAGTTTTTGACTGCAGTGAGCCTTTAAATTCAGTAAAACATTTAAAAGTCAGAAAGATAACTATACTTAGACTTGGGGAAATGTTTGCCTGACATGTAATACTTCACTTATCCAACACATTTAGTTCAATGTGAGTTTAATTAAAATAGTGTTGTGTGAACTAATACTAACCCTTAGCATTGCAAAAACTTTAAATATTGTATTGCCAAGAGCTGATAGACATATTTCCAATTAATGGATTAATCAATTAATGGATAAGGGTGTCTGCTAAATTTATAATTTTTTAAATGTAAGTCTTATGCATTTGACTAGCTTTGGCAGTTAGTTGACTGATCTCTTGGGATTGTTGTATCAGTTTATGTAGTATGTAATTAATCACATTGAAGTTGCTCATACACACTATTAGGTCCAAATCTTGGATCCTGAATTACAAAAGCCATAAAAAATAGACTTTTTTTTGTATACTCTAAATGTGTAATGTTTTTGTGGATTAGTTATTCATTTCACACATCATAATCATATTTATATGGTTACACATTCCCACCCCCATATGCCCACACACACACACCTGAAACAACTTGTAACAAATGTAATGTATTTGTATTTATTAAGCATCACCATTAGCTGCTGCCTCGGCAGCTAAATCTCGCCGCCATTCGATTCTGGAGCAGTGGAAACACATTTTTGGAGTGATCAATCTGGCAGTCTGACGTAAAATCTGGGTTTGGTGGATGCCAGGAGAACGCTACCTGCCCCAATGAATAGTGCCATCTGTAAAGTTTGGTTCAGTATAATGGTCTGGGGCTCTTTTTCATGTTTCGGGATAGGCCCCTTAGTTCCTGTGAAGGCAAATCTTGACGCTAGAGCATACAATGACATTCTAGATGATTCAGTGCTTCCAACTTTGTGGCAACAGTTTGGGGAAGGCCCTTTCCTGTTTCAGCATGACAATTCCCCCATGCAAAAAGTGAGATCCATACAGAAATGGTTTGTTGAGATCGGTGTGGAAGAAAGTGACTGGCCTCCATAGAGCCCTGACCTCAACTCCAACCCCACCTTTGGGATGAATTGGAATGCCGACTGCGAGCCAGGCATAATCGACCAGCATCAGTGCCAGACCTCACTAATGCTCTTGTGGCTGAATGGAAGTCCCTGCAGCAATGTTCCAACATCTAGTGGAAAGTCTTCCCAGAAGAGTAGAGACTGTTGTAGCAGCAAAGGGGCCGACCAACTCCATGTTAATGCCCATGATTTTGGAATAAGATGTTCGACAAGCAGGTGTTCACATAATTTTGGGTGTGTCTGTGCCTGTGTGTGTGTGTCTCTTCACAGTCCCTGCTGTTCCATATGGTGTATTTTATTTTGTCCTTTTTTTTTATTCTATTGCTTGCATCAGTTACCTGATATGGAATAGAGTTCCATGTAGTCATGGCTCTATGTAGTACTGTGAGCCTCCCATAGTCTGTTCTGTACTTGGGGAATGTGAAGAAAAATCTGGTGACATGTCTTGTGGGGAATGCATGGGTGTCTGAGCTGTGTGCTAGTAGTTTAAACAACAGCTCAGTGCATTCACCATGTCAATACTAAGCATGTCAGTAATAAGTTACATTTAGTAACAACATTTCATCAAATTATTAAACAAATTAGCAATGTAGCAATTTAGCGGCAGCTCAATTGGGTATTTGAGCAAATTTTTACAACCAATTTTAAATTAAATGAAACATATGGATTTTGTTTGGCATATTTTATCATCTCAACCAATGCAAATTAGCAAAATGTCCATGTGGTTTTCATTATGAGAATCCAGTATTTTTTTAAACAGACATTCAAAGATGGTTGAAAACCAGGAAGTGAACATTAGCAAAACCAAACCTCCTTAATCACGCATTTATCAGTACAAATTTAAAATGTTGTTGACCTTCAAAACATAATTTTGGAATTATTACATTTTAAAATGTTTTTGCTTTATAATTTTAGGCATTCTTGAATAATATGCTTTAGCAGGTGGATGAGTTGCCTATTAAAGGAATTCCATTTAATCGAAGTTAGCTATAATGAACAATTAATAAATATTGTTCCGTGATTTTTTTTGTCTGTGCAAATAGAAACATATTTTTATATTCATATCAGTATTTACTGTTTGCCTGTTATCTTCAATCTGTTTTACAATATTACTCAAAACATGTCATTTTACAGTTATTGTGAGCATATAACAGTAAACAAATGCATTTAGCTTTATTAGAATATTCATAATTTGACACACAAATTTATCATATTTTATTAATATTTGATATCAGTCCTCATCTAACTAGGCTTGTCCTCCATTATAAGTAACTGAAGCAGACATAATGTTCATTAATGTATATATTTTTTTATTATTTAAAAAGTCTAGGGAAATTCTAATACAAAATGAGTTTACCCTAATTGGGCAACTCAACTGGCTAGTTGAGATGTTTGTGATGCATCATCTAGCAAATTATAGCACCCACCGGGTCTAGTCTACTCTTGTGATCTTTCCCAGTGTTGCTAATACTCACATTGTGCCTACTTCTGTGGTGATTTAAGGACAATGCAGTCACTTATAATATTTTCTGCAGTACAGTACATGTGGGTAAATGACTACACAAATGAATACATGTAGTTTTGTTTCCCTGAATGTATTATGTTGGTGTTAGAAGTGGGCTATAGGGCCTTAAATTTGGGATGTATTGTCTACCCTAAACAATACAGATGTCTGATGGATATTTACTTTAAACTATGTATATCATTTGAATTAATACATAAAATACCAATTGTGAGCAAGATGACCTCTGTTATGTTATGAGTGTGGACATATTGTGGATTGACATGAAAAATGATGTCTTAATGTTAAATTCATAGGAATGTGGTAGTGAATACAAATTCTGGACTCAGGCCATTTTGATATAGATCGGCAGGTGGCAATATTTTTATTAGGATAAAGAAGTTAGATCAATTGAATAAATAACAAGAACAATACTTTGAAGGGTACTGTTAGTTCACTTTAGAAATACTCCACACAAAGTCTGTTCTCTGAATACATTTTAACATTTTGTGACAGACAATTAATTTCAGGATTATACTTTTCTGAGATGGCATTGTTCTAAAATCATTAAAACACCTTGTTCTCCAGATCTTATCAAGGGATTTATGCATTCTGTTATCCTATCTACATACTACTTTTTTGTTTCTTTAACTTTAAAAAAAATTATAAAGCACATGTAAGCATTTGCAAAACTTAAGCACAACTAAACGAGCTATGCATGGGATAAACTGTCAGTCCCTTCACATCAACTTTTCCAAAATATACATTTTCTCTAAATGTTTTAAGTACACTGTAAAAAAAAAATCCTGATGTTTTTGCTAGTTACCTGTAAATTACTGTAAAATAAGGTACAGTATGGTACAGTAAATTCCAAAGAAACTTTGGTTTAAAAGTACATTACTGTAAACTGATTGCCAGTAAGTTACTATAAAAACAACAGGATTTATTTACAGTGTATGTACACAAAATAATTGCTGATGTCTGGCAGATTATTCTAAAGTACATCTACAAAACAAAGTTTCTGCTCTTGGCCAAAAGTAAACCAATCTGAATAAGTCAGTCCTCTACCGGAGTTGTGAGACAAGCAGACAGAAGCACTACTGTGAGCTGGTGCAAGCAGAGCAGTCTCCTCTTTAATGGTTGAGCCTCTTGTAGAAGACCGCTGCTATCACAATGGCGATGATGCAGGCGAAGGCCAGGAAGCCCACTGTCACCGCAAGACCTGAAGTGGAGTTAGAGTTGTTGCTGCCCATGAGTTGTTCTTTTGAAGCTACAATGCTCTCTGCTTTAGTGGTAATGGGAGGGGAGGTGAGGGTTTTGTACTCTGTCACTCCAACTTCGGGAGCAGGAACAGCACTCCTTCTCCTCCTTTTGTTACATTGCATGAAGGTACTGCAGGTGCTCTTCTCACAGAGACGGGTGATGCAGTGGAGGAAGTAGGTGGAAACGGTCTCATTCTGCTGCTCGATGAAGCGGAAGGCTGGGAAGGAGAAGCGGGCATTATGACTATTCCCGTTCTCATGCATGGTGGTCATCTGCTCCTTGTTGCAAGGGACAAACAGGTTGAAGAAAGTGGAGTTAGTGGGTAGAGGAGAAATGGAGGCGTAGCATCGGTCCAGGAGCACATTGTACTGGGAGGTCAGGTTGGTGGCCTTGACTTGCGCATAGACTTTGGTTCTCAGCTCAAGACCCAGTTTCGGAATGACCATGGGAGTAGTGTAGTTGACATCACTGAAGAGTTCAAGTCTCAAAGTGCTGATGAAACTACCATTGTTGTCCTTCACTGCAATGGAGGATGCTGACACATCAATTAGGGTGTTGTTGATCAGGTACTCTAGGGGATAGGCACAGGAGTAATAATACTTCAACTCAGTGTTGTAAGTGACTGTCCCTATGGTGGGATCATATGATCGGACCACACCGCTGATGTTGACTGTCTGGATGTTGGAGAAGTCAGAAAATATCCCTGTGCCTGGAGCGCTGGTTGTCCTGAAGAGGCTGCCACAAGAATTGGTCGTGTTGAGGGTTAATTCAAACCTCAAGACCGGTGGAGTCACATTTCTATCCACGGTTCCCTTGCAGGCTGGGTCATTCATGATGTTGTTGAGGATAAGCAGGGACTCGTTGTAACCAGTGTAAATGGCAGGGCAGATGAGGATGGCCAGACCAATAGATTTGGTGCCGCAAGTTACTGAGATATCAGTGTATGCTGGGCGTCTTAAATTCAACCCACAGTCACTTAATTGTAGTTGACTGCTCTTTGCAACCATCATTGTCAAAACGAAAAAGCTGAGAAGCTGCATTTTTGCGTTCCTTGCTGTGTTCATATCTTGACTGGGACATTAAAATGTGTCCTTTGCTGTTTGTCTCCTGCTTTTTGATTCTATTGAGATGTATGGAGTTGCTTTTATAGCCATGCAGGGTTTCTTGGGATTGGACAGAAACAAGGTCAAAGCCGCTCCGTGTATTGAAATAATTGCATTGTTTTGATGGTTACACCTACCTTGTGGCAATTCATGAAACACAAGACACCTTAAGTCTTCAGAAATGAAACAGACAATGGCCTAGTTCCTTTGTGGCATTGCTTTAACAGATAGGTTCCCTTGACATGCTAATATGATATTTCATGAAGTAAGCAACGAAACTCAAACAAGACTTTGATGGCCAAATTTGTTTTTGTCTCAACAATACCCTTCTAACCTTTACATTCTAATGACGCTAATGTGCTCATACAGTACGAGATCACAATGCACTGACCTACAGGATTATTTCATCAATGTTCATGTACAGTGCCTTCAGAACCAGGTCAGCTGGTCTAATTACACTACCATTTTGGAGGAGAGAAAATTGTAAAGAATGAAACAAATGACTACTCAATTAATACGGCCTCATGAGAGAACACACTGACTCATGTGTGTGCACATGGGACTGGCTCTCTTTATAAGCCTTGTTTCTTTTGTTTAAAGTGCGGCCACCCAGGGGAAGGAGCAGGTGAAAGGGAAGCTGACATTTTGTTTTGAAGCTGCGGCAGGGCCTTTCTGGAAGCCTTGGTTTTGCTATTAGAAGTATTACTTAGATTAAACGATGACTTGCGTTAAGGTTATAATAATTTACCTACAATTAAAACCGTTTTTGCTTGATGGAACTGTTGTTTGACTTTTGTAATTGTTTTGTGTTATTGCATCCATACATTTTTTTGTGCTGAGCCAACTCTAACTTCATTTACGGAAACGTTAATTTTGAGTAAAATCAAATAAACTGGAAATTGGGACTACAGATGTAAGATAATCATTTGATCACTATTTTATTGCAGAGACAGTAAAATTAGGTAGTCCTATGTTTTCTGAGAGGGTAGTTACAGTGCATTCAGAAAGTATTCATACCCCTTGACTTAGTCCGCATTTTTTTGTGTCACAGCCTAAATTCAAATGTAGTAAATAGTTTTATTTCCACCTATCTACACACAATACCCCATAATGACAAAGTGAAAATATGTTTTTTGAAATGTTTGCTAATTTATTGAAAATGAAATACAGAAATATTTCAAAGTAATCACACCCCTGAGTCAATACATATTATAATCACATTTGGCAGTGATTACAATTGTAAATCTTTCTGGGTAAGTCTCTAAGAGTTTGCACACCTGGATATTACAATATTTGCATATTATTATAAAAAAATATCTTCAAACTCTATCAAGTTGGTTGTTGATCATTTCTAGACAGCCATTTTCAGGTCTTGCCATTTCAAGACGATTTAAGTCCAAATGTAACGAGGCCACTCAGAAACATTCAATGTCATCTTGGTAAGCCTTGTGTTTAAGGTTATTGTTCTGCTGAAAGGTGAATTTTTCTCCCAGTTTCTGTTGGAAAGCAGACTAAACCAGGTTTTCCTCTAGCATTTTGCCAAGGTTTAGCTCTATTCTGTTTATTTTTATCTTTAAAAAAACTCAAATCAAATCAAATCAAATCAAATCAAATTTTATTTGTCACATACACATGGTTAGCAGATGTTAATGCGAGTGTAGCGAAATGCTTGTGCTTCTAGTTCCGACAATGCAGTGATAACCAACAAGTAATCTAACTAACAATTCCAAAAAAAACTACTGTCTTATACACAGTGTAAGGGGATAAGGAACATGTACATAAGGATATATGAATGAGTGATGGTACAGAGCAGCATACAGTAGATGGTATCGAGTACAGTATATACATATGAGATGAGTGTGTAGACAAAGTAAACAAAGTGGCATAGTTAAAGTGGCTAGTGATACATGTGTTACATAAGGATGCAGTCGATGTTGTAGAGTACAGTATATACATATGCATATGAGATGAATAATGTAGGGTAAGTAACATTATATAAGGTAGCATTGTTTAAAGTGGCTAGTGATATATTTACATCATTTCCATCAATTCCCATTATTAAAATGGCTGGAGTTGGGTCAGTGTCAATGACAGTGTGTTGGCAGCAGCCACTCAATGTTAGTGGTGGCTATTTAACAGTCTGATGGCCTTGAGATAGAAGCTGTTTTTCAGTCTCTCGGTCCCAGCTTTGATGCACCTGTACTGACCTCGCCTTCTGGATGATAGCGGGGTGAACAGGCAGTGGTTCGGGTGGTTGATGTCCTTGATGATCTTTATGGCCTTCCTGTAACAACGGGTGGTGTAGGTGTCCTGGAGGGCAGGTAGTTTGCCCCCGGTGATGCGTTGTGCAGTCCTCACTACCCTCTGGAGTGCCTTACGGTTGAGGCGGAGCAGTTGCCGTACCAGGCGGTGATACAGCCCGCCAGGATGCTCTCGATTGTGCATCTGTAGAAGTTTGTGAGTGCTTTTGGTGACAAGCCGAATTTTTTCAGCCTCCTGAGGTTGAATAGGCGCTGCTGCGCTTCTTCACGACGCTGTCAGTGTGAGTGGACCAATTCAGTTTGTCTGTGATGTGTATGCCGAGGAACTTAAAACTAGCTACCCTCTCCACTACTGTTCCATCGATGTGGATAGGGGGTGTTCCCTCTGCTGTTTCCTGAAGTCCACAATCATCTCCTTAGTTTTGTTGACGTTGAGTGTGAGGTTATTTTCCTGACACCACACTCCAAGGGCCCTCACCTCCTCCCTGTAGGCCGTCTCGTCGTTGTTGGTAATCAAGCCTACCACTGTTGTGTCGTCCGCAAACTTGATGATTGAGTTGGAGGCGTGCGTGGCCACGCAGTCGTGGGTGAACAGGGAGTACAGGAGAGGGCTCAGAACGCACCTTGTGGGGCCCCGTGTTGAGGATCAGCGGGGAGGAGATGTTGTTGCCTACCCTCACCACCTGGGGGCGGCCCGTCAGGAAGTCCAGTACCCAGTTGCACAGGGCGGGGTCGAGACCCAGGGTCTCGAGCTTGATGACGAGCTTGGAGGGTACTATGGTGTTGAATGCCGAGCTGTAGTCGATGAACAGCATTCTCACATAGGTATTCCTCTTGTCCAGGTGGGTTAGGGCAGTGTGCAGTGTGGTTGAGATTGCATCGTCTGTGGACCTATTTGGGCGGTAAGCAAATTGGAGTGGGTCTAGGGTGTCAGGTAGGGTGGAGGTGATATGGTCCTTGACTAGTCTCTCAAAGCACTTCATGATGACAGAAGTGAGTGCTACAGGGCGGTAGTCGTTTAGCTCAGTTACCTTAGCTTTCTTGGGAACAGGAACAATGGTGGCCCTCTTGAAGCATGTGGGAACAGCAGACTGGTATAGGGATTGATTGAATATGTCCGTAAACACACCGGCCAGCTGGTCTGCGCATGCTCGGAGGGCGCGGCTGGGGATGCCGTCTGGGCCTGCAGCCTTGCGAGGGTTAACACGTTTAAATGTCTTAATCACCTCGGCTGCAGTGAAGGAGAGACTGCATGTTTCCGTTGCAGGCCGTGTCAGTGGCCTTGCTGATGACAAGCATACCCATAACATGATGCAGCCATCACTATGCTTGAAAATATGAAGAGTGGTACTCAGTGATGTCTTGTGTTGTGTTGAATTTGCCCCAAACATTAAGCTTTGTTTTCAGGACATAAAGTTAATTTCTTTGCCACATTTTTTGCAGTTTTACTTTAGTGCCTTATTGTAAACATTATGTATGTTTTGGAATATTTTTATTCTATTCAAGCGTCCTTATTTTCACTCTGTCATTTAAGTTAGTATTGTGGCATAACTACAATGTTGTTCATCCTTCCTCAGTTTTCTCCTATCACAGCCATTTAACCCTGTACCGGTTTAAAAGTCACCATTGGCCTCGTGAATTTCCTGAGTGGTTTCCTTCCTCTCCGGCAACTGAGTTAAGAAGGACGCCTGCATCTTTGTAGTGACTGGGCGTATTGATACACCATCCAAAGTGTAATTAATAACCACCATACACAAAGCGATATTCAGTGTCTGCCTTTTCATCCAAGAGGTTCCCTTTGCGCACCATTGGAAAACCTCCCTGGTCTTTGGGATTTGATCTGTGTTTGAAATTCACTGCTTGACTGAGGAACCTTACAGATAATTGTATGTGTGGGATACAGAGATGAGGTAGTCATTCAAAAATCATGTTAAACACTATTATTGGGCACAGAGTGAGTCCATGCAACTTAATATGTGACTTGTTGAGCATATTTTTACTCCTGAACTTGCCATAACAAAGGGGTTGAATACATTTCAGCTTTTCATGTTTTATTCATTAGTGAACATTTCTAAAAACGTCATTCCACTTTGACAGTATGGGGTATAGTGTGTAGGCCAGTGACACAAAATCTCAATTTAAACCATTAAATTAACACAACAAAATTAGCTAAAAGTGAAGGGGTGTGAATACTTTCTGAAGGCTCTATATGTTACTTTGACATTAAACAGAAAGAAAAGTATTAACTTCTCTTGGGATTCATTCATGCTTTTTATTCAATGTATTTCCTTAATATTACCACAACCTGGTCCTAGTAACATTAACACACTATCACCCTTCTCCACTGTCCGAGATGGAACATGAGTAGGGGTCATTGTTGAAACTGAAGAACCCCTTTCTGCAGCGAGGTGGGAGAAAAGAAGATACTCTAACCTAGAGCCACTTATTGTACAATATGTGAAAGTCCATTCAGCTAAGACTACCACCTACAATATAATATATTTTTGCAAGTAAATCCTTCATCAAAAGTAGCAGCTATCGGCAAAACAATTCAACGTTGGAAGTTTTTGTGTGCACACGTCACTTTGGGTCGTTTGTTCTTCTTTGTGTTATATCATATGAAAATCAGTTCAGACTCTTTGTTGTTGTTACTGTAGCAGGGCCAGCCGCTAGCTAACAGAGGTTCAGACTGACTGGTGAGAGGTAATGCCAAATGACCTCTGGCTTTTACAAATTGATATGCTTTGTCAGGCCTGTGGAATTAAAGGCTTCCTCTCACTTTCTCCCCCAAGCCAGAACAGGTTCAATTGTGTGGGAATTCAACACTGTTCTTAAATTCAAATTACTTACAGTTGGCTCTAATCTGGTCAGTCTGAATAACTACGTTGGTCAGATGTGTTAATATTTTAGGAATAAAGGGCTACCACAGCTAATGATAATGAAATTGAATATGTTGCTTTTATTGATAAGGTGGAGTAATTACATTTTTATAGCAAATTAGGAATTTCATTTGGCTTGTTTCTCCATGTTTGTTTTAGCTTTCTGGTAGGTATTATCCACATGAAAGAGTATAATATTTTGGTCAACCATTGTTGTTGCGGCTTTATTCGGAGGTTGTATAAAAGGTGATGATACTTTGCATTGTAACATTATCTTCCTGGAGACAGGTAAGACAAAGATTGATACTTACCATAAAAGGGATCATAGAATAGGCTTTACTGATCTACACAATATCACATATCCTAGACAACTGAAACTGGCACAATATGTAATATGATAGCAGTCATCGTGAACTACATGTACAGTGCCTTCAGAAAGTATACACCCCTTGACTAAGGATGGATCACAACATTGTAGTTACTTTACACAATAATGTGTACCTACAGTATTATGTGCCTGTGCAGAATACAAATATTCCTAAACATGCATCCTGTTTGCAACAAGTGTCACGATCGTCGTATTGAGGAGACCAAAGAGCAGCGTGGTGTGAATGCATGATTTAATGAAAGACGGAAAAACATGAATACACACTAACACACTAACACACTAACACACTAACACACTAACACACTAACAAACTAACAAACTAACAAACTAACAAACTAACAAACTAACAAACTAACAAACTAACAAACTAACAAACTAACAAACTAACAAACTAACAAGACGACCATGACTGCTATCGAAACACTATGCTAACATGCAACATAACATAGACAATAACCCACGAACCACAATACAAAACAGGCTACCTAAATATGGTTCCCAATCAGAGACAACGACAAACACCTGCCACTGATTGAGAACCATATCAGGTCAAAACACATAGAAACAGACAAACTAGACATCCAACATAGAATGCCCACTCATATCACACCCTGACCAAACAAAATATAGGAACAAACAAAGCAAATAATGTTCAGAGTGTGACAACAAGGCACTAGTAATAGAGCAAAAAATGTGCCAAAGCAATTCACTTTTTGTCCTGAATACAAAGTGTTATGGGGCAAATCCAATATGACACATTATTGAGTACCACTCTCCATATTCTCAAGCATAGAGGTGGCTGCATGTTATGGGTATGCTTGTAATCATTAAAGACAGGAGAATTTTTCATGAAAGAAAAGAAACTGAAGGGAGCTAATCACAGGCAAAATTCTAGGGGAAAACCTGGTTCAGTCTGATTTCCACCAGACACTGGGAGATTAATTAACTTTCAGCAGGACAATAACCTAAAACACAAGGCCAAATCTACACTGGAGTTGCTTACCAAGAAGACAGTGAATGTTCCTGTGTGGCCTAGTTACAATTTTGACTTAAATCTACTTGAAAATCAATTGCAAGACCTGGAAATGGTTGTCTAGCAATGATCAACAACACATTTGACAGAACTTAAAGAATTTTGAAAAGAATAATGGGCAAATGTTGCACAATCCAGGTGTGGAAAGCTCTTAGAGACTTACCCAGAAAGACTCACCACTGTAATCGCTGTCAAAGGTGCTTCTACAAAGTTTTGACTCAAGGGTTTTGAATACTTATGAAAATGATACATTACTAAAAACATGTTTTTACTTTGTCATTATGGGGTATTGCAGGTAGATAGGTGAGAGAAAAAAGGCTGTAACACAACTAAATGTGGAATGTGGAATAAGTAGAATGTGGAATAAGTCAAGGGGTATGAATACTTTCTTAAGGCACAGTAACTACCCTCTTAGAAAAAATAGGACTATCTAATTTTACTTTGTAAAATGCAAACTCAAATCTATAATTATGTTCATCTATATTTTCAGACTGTAGGCTCTTAAATGTACTTATATTGTTGCAGCAAAAATAATCCTAATGCAAGAGGATTTGAACATTTAGTCCATAATCAAATAAAATCTAATTTTATTTGTCACATACACATGTTTAGCAGATATTATTGCAAGTGTAGCGAAATGCTTGTGCTTCTAGTTCCGACAGTGAAGTAATATCTAACAAATAATATCTAACAATTCCACAACAAAAACCTAATACATACACATCAAAGTAAAGGAATGGAATAAGAATGTATAAATATATGGATGAGCATTGTCATAGCGGCATAGGCTAAGATGCAATAGATAGTATAGAATACAGAAAATACATATGAGATGAGCAATGCAAGATATGTAAACGTTGTTAAATTGGCATTATTAAAGTGACTCGTGTTCCATTTACTAAAGTGGCCAATGATTTCAAGTCTGTATGTAGGCAGCAGCCCCTCTGTGTTAGTGATGGCTGTTTAACAGTCTGATGGCCTTGAGACAGAAGGTGTTTTTCAGTCTCTAAGTCCCAGCTTTGATGCACCTGTACTGACAGCGCCTTCTGGATGATAGTGGGGGGAACAGGCAGTGGCTCGGGTGGTTGTCCTTGATGATCTTTTTGGCCTTCCCGTGACATTGGGTGCTGCAGGGTTCCTGGAGGGCAGGTAGTTTGCCCCAGATGATGCGTTGTGCAGACCGCACCACCCTCTGGAGAGCCCTGCAGTTGCCGTAGCAGGCGGTGATACAGCCCGACAGGATGCTCTCAATTGTGCATCTGTAAAAGTTTGTGAGGGTTTTAGGTGACAAGCCAAATTTCTTCAGCCTCCTTAGGTTGTAGAGGTGCTGTTGTGATTCTTCACCACACTGTCTGTGTGGGTGGACCATTTCAGTTTGTCAGTCATATGTACACAGAGGAACTTAGAACTTTCCACCTTCTCCACTACTGTCCCGTCATTGTGGATAGGGGGCTGCTCCCTCTGCTGATTCCTGAAGTCCACAATCATCTGCTTTGTTTTGTTAGCGTTGAGTGAGAGGTTATTTTCCTGACACTGCACTCCGGGAACCCTCACCTCCTCCCTGTAGGCCGTCTGGTCGTTGTTGGCAAATTTGATGATTGAGTTGGAGAAGTGCATAGCCACACAGTCGTGGGTGAACAGGGAGTACAGGAGTAAGCTGAGTATGCACCCTTGTGGGGCCCCAGTGTTGAGGATTAGTGAAGTGGAGATGTTGTTTTTGACCTTCACCACCTGGGGGCGTCCCGTCAGGAATTCCAGGACCCAATTGCACAGGGCGGGGAGCTTAATGATGAGTTTGGAGGGTACTATGGTGTTGAATGCTGAGCTGTAGTTAATGATCAGCATACTTACATGGATATTTCTCTTGTCCAGATGGGATAGGGTAGTGTGCAGTGTCATGGCGATTGCATCATCTGTGGACCTATTGGGGCGGTAAGCAAAATGAAGTGGGTCTAGGGTGACAGGTAAGGTGGAGGTGATATGATCCTTGACTAGTCTCTTAAAGCACTTCATGATGACAGAAGTGAGTGCTACGGGGCGATATTCATTTAGTTCAGTTATCTTTGCCTTCTTGGGTACAGGAACAATGGTGTCCATCTTGAAGCATGTGGGGACAGCAGACTGGGATAGGGAGAGATTGAATATGTCCGTAAACACACCAGCCAGCTGGTCTGCGCTTGCTCTGAGGACGCAGCTAAGGATGCCGTCTGGGCCTGTAGCCTTGCGAGGGTTAACACGTACTCAAGATTTCCTGGGCTAACAATGGAATAAATAACACATTTAAAAAAAATACTGCCCTCTGGCGGCACCATTTTGTATGTTGCTTGTTTGGTGGTTAGGTTATTAGCCGGTCAAATTAAGATCCTACACCTGTAGTTTGGGAGTGGAAGAACATGGAAGGTATTTCAGAGGTTAATTCCCGAATAGGGATGTATTTTTTTCAGGCTCATGCCTCATATCTATTTTGTTTTATTCATTATTTGATTTATTTACCCAGGTAGGTCAATTTAACAACAACTTCTAATGATCACCAGTTTTCCCAAAATCTCTTGACACTGTCTAATAGGGTCACATTGCATATAACAAAAGCTTCACACCTGAAGCAACATTAACTTCAAAACAGGTCCATAGAGAATCAAGAATGAAGTGCATAGAGATGTAGGATCTTAATTTGTGCCAGTTTGCTACAGCAAAAAAAATAAACCTGCAGCAACAGGAAATGTGAATTATTATATAGATTACACTTACTGGACATTTCTTGTAGCGGTTGCTTTTTCATTTGGGCAAATCTGTCTGACATTTTAACCTGTTAAATATCAGTGAAAATAGAGGGCACCAAAATTCAAACCACAGAAATCATTCTAAATCTATTTTTCGTTGTTAATCCCTCCAAAGTGTCAAATAGGCTTTTTTTTCAAATGGGCTTTTCAGCGAAAGCACTACAAACGATTATGTTAGGTCTCCACCAAACCACAATAGGCACAGCCATATATTTCCAGCAAAATATAGCCTTCACAAAAACCAGAAATAAAGATAAAATGAATCACTAACCTTGAATTATCAGATGACACTCATAGGACTTCATGTTAGACAATACATGCATGTTTTGTTTGATAAAGTTCATATTTATATTTAAAAAATCGGAGTTTACATTGGCGCGTTAGATTCACTAGTTCCAAAACATCAAGTGATTTTGCATAGCCACATCATTCAACAGAAATACTCATCATAAATGTAGATGATAATATAGTTACACACATGGAATTATAGATCTACCTCTCCTTAATGCAACCACTGTGTCAGATTTCAAAAAAACTTTGCGGAAAAAGAAATGCATGCACTAATCTGAGATGGCGCTCAATTTAAAAACACCACAGCCGCAAAGATGGCGTCAACATAAACAAGAAATTACATGATAAATATTCCCTTACCTTTGATGATCTACATCAGAAAGCACTCCAGGAATCCCGGGTCCACAATAAATGTCCGTTATTTATGTCCAAATACCTTCTTTTGTTAGAGCGTTTGGTATACATATCCAGACGCTAATTCTGGTCAGCGTTATATCGGACAGAAACTTCAAAAAGTGATATTACAGGTCGAAGAAAGATTTCAAACTAAGTACAGAATCAATCATTAGGATGTTTTTAACATATAGCATCAATAAAGTTCCAACCGGAGTATTCCTTCTTGTCTTCGTGAGCCATGGAACGCAAGTGACTACCATAAGGGAAAAGTGGGATCACAAAATGGCTGCTTGATGGACAGCTGATATATTCTGCTCTCATTCACTCCCACAACAACATAGAAGCCTTATTATCATTTTTATTGATGGTTGATATTTAGTGGAACGCCTAGGCAGTGCAACATCATTCATATCTCAAGGGGATTTCATTGGGGACTTTGGTGAATACATACAAGCTCAGATTTCTGACTTCCTGTTTTGATTTCAACTCAGGATTATGCCTGCCAATATGAGTTCTGTTATACTCACAGACATCATTCAAACAGTTTTAGAAACTTCAGAGTGTTTTCCATCCAATACTAATAATAATATGCTAATATTAGCAACTATGACTGAGGAGCAGGTTGTTTGATATGGGCACCTTTTCATCCAAGTTACTCAATACTGCCCCTGCAGGCATAAAAAGTTAAAGTGGAAATTATTAACTTTAGAAGCCTTTTAAGCCTTACATGCACTACAAGTTTGCTTTTCCTGCTGCACAGGAAAATTAAGATCCTGCAGCTGTAGTGAAAGGGACTTTGAACAAACAATGGAAAAATGAATGGAATGGAAAAAAATGTTAAGTGGAATTTGTCAGTCAGTCAGAGACCGTCGGGCAACCAACAGGGTCACATTGCACCAAGGTTAGTATCTAGGCTACTCAAGGGTCCCCCAACAACCCTCACAGTCAGAGAATTGGAACATGGCTTTTTCGTGATGAATGTCAATGACATGCCAACACTTTATCAATGACTGCCCTCCGCTGTGTCCCTTTCATGTGTGAAAGATGGCAACTGTGGAGCAGCTGTTTAGAGCTGTAGCGGGATATGCCCGTGTCCCCACATTATAGTAGCCTGAAAGTCTTTCACACACAGTGCTGTAACTGGACAGTTATATAGAGGTAAGGAGGTAATGTACTGCATATCACATATCCTCTTCCTCCTCCCCATCTCTCCTCTCTCCCCTCTGCTCTCTCCTCTCCCCCCTCTGCTCTCCTCTCTCTGCACTGCAGTCTATTGTGGAGTTTTTCTACCATCACCCACTGAATCCCTCACCTCTGTCTCTGATCTCCCCACCCCTCCCTGGCCACTAGTTTAGAGTTACATCAGGTGTGGGTCCTCTCTGTTTGGAAGACTAATTCATTTTGGCCCGCCACAATTTGACTATTGGGTTGGAAAGACCAGGTAAGGATAGTGTGTTTGATCTCCTCTTTTTCTCTCTTCCTCCCAAATTCTAGATACCCTCCAGATTATCCTCTGTAACAGCAGCAGCAGAGGGGAGAGGGGAGAGACAAAAAGCAGAGGGGAGAGACAAAAAGTTCCCATTTGTTTTCTCTGGCTTACTTGCCCCCGGCAAGGTCAGAGCAAGGCAGTTTTAAGGCAAAGTTCTGACCATGATACAGTAGATAGCCCTTGGTGTGTGTATGCGTGTCTGTGCAAGTGTTTGTGTGTGTGTGCGTGTGTGAGTGTGTTTGCGTCTTGTTTGCGTCTGCAAAGGTTTGTGTGTATGTCAGCTGTGTGTGTCAACATTTTCAGGCACACTGCTGTGTACACTTACATGCCTCCTGTCTGAGTTGGCGTGTGTGCGCGCGCGCGCGCGTGTGTGTGTGTCTTGTTTGCGTCTGCAAAGGTTTGTGTGTGTACGTCAGCTGTGTGTGTCAACATTTTTAGGCACACTGCTGTGTACACTTACATGCCTCCTGTCTGAGTTGGTGTGTGTTTGTGTGCACGTGTGTGTCTCTGTGTCTGTGCGTGCACGTGCTTGTGTGTTTGAATGTGTGTGCTCGGGGGGACCCCTGTGTGAGTGTGTGAGTGGCGGTCTCTCTGGGCCGGGCCATAACTGTGATGGATGGGCCGTGTGTGGAGGCGGTTATTATTTGTTATGTGAGCGGGTGTGTGTGACAGCCCGGCGTAGTAGGCCATACACCTGCTGCGAGAGAGAGCCCGGCCTAACAGCTGTACGTATTTATTTAGCAGCTCACTCCACGGGCTGCAGGAACAAATCAAGCAACAGCTAATAAAACCTGCCTTTATGATGTCTACTCTGTTTGCCCCAACAACTGGCTAGCGGCATCATGTGTTTTTCTTACACCCGCCACCATACAAAATGTAATCCTGGACTAAGGTGTCACTTCTGGACTGTGTGGCCGGTTTAATATCTGGTCTTAGTGCTGGGGTAATCAATGTTGCATGGTGTGTGAGTGAGTATTTTGTGTGCATGCGTGCATGTGTGTTGTCATATGTTTCTCTACATAATGTAATTTTTCGAGTTTTATACACATCAGTTTTAGCACCTAGCTGTTAATACTTGAATACATGTGTTTGTTTGCTTTGTGCTAAAAAGCTGTGAAATGAACGGCATGTATAAGGGTGAGTGAATCTCACCTAGTGGAGTAGCACAGTTTCGCAGGGCCCCCAGCAAGGTTTTAAATGGAATTGCCTATATTTCAACAACAATAAAACATTTCATGGCTTATGACTTGTTCATATGCTATCTGGGGGGCCCGACCTCAGGGGGGGACCCCAACCCCCCAAAACACTTGTGGGCCCCCCTGCCTTGCGGGGGCTGTGTGGGTGTGTGGTACGCCAGTGATCTCTATGTTTCTATGACATAACTGATGCGTGAGTGTCTGTCTCAGTCCCGTGTGTCTTAGTGCAGCTGTGTTGTGTCTCTGTGGACAGAGAGAGAACAGTGGCACCATTGTGTTGTAATTGTGAGGTTTGGCCTGGTAGAGAAAGAGAAGGAAAGATAGAGAGGGAGAAAGAATGGCAGAGGAAACGATACGAAGGAAGATGCAGAGCTAAATAACCATTTGGCATCGCACCTGTTGCAGAGGGAAGAGCTTATGTCTTGTACATGACGTCGTTTAGCGGCTCTCTGAATGAATTCTGAATGGATATTTATCCCATTATCTCCGTTCCTGTACATTCTGTTCTGACCCTAGCTCAACAAGACTAGACCCATGAAGCAACAAATAAGAAAACACGCTCGCACGCTCGCACACGCACACACACACACACACACACACACACACACACACACACACACACACACACACACACACACACACACACACACACACACACACACACACACACACACACACACACACACACACACACACACACACACACACACACACACACACACACACACACACACAGTGTAATGTGGTGCCAATTGTTCCCCCTGGTCTATCCATACAATATCTAGGGTCTGTTGACAACTGTTGAAGTCTAAGGGGTGTGATGTTGTCATGGTTGCAGCAACTAGGAGAGCCATGTACCCACACCTGCTGAATACACAGGCCAGGCGCTATGTTGTCATAGGAGTTGTAATATTAAATACACAAGGTGCCATGGTGTCACTTGGGCTGCTGTGTTAAATGGACCAGGGTGTGATGCTGTGACAGTCACTGTAACAATGTTAAACAGTGTTGCACTCTGACACTAGCAGTGTGATGTTGTGATGTTGAAAGGCTGATGAAAGAAGACAGGCTGATTGTGCTGGCCTGCCCAGCTAGCTGGGGTTAGTTAGTTAGTTAGTTAGTTATTGTGGTCCTTCTGTAGCTCAGTTGGTAGAGCATGGCGCTTGTAACGCCAGGGTAGTGGGTTCGATCCCCGGGACCACCCATACGTATAATGTATGCACACATGACTGTAATCGCTTTGAATAAAAGCATCTGCTAAATGGCATATATATTATTATTATTATTGATGGCAGTGTCTTACGTTCCTGGGTCCTGCTATAAATATTCCAAGAACTGAGGAAAAATATAGTAAGTGTACAGTAAGTGTGAATTATGAACAAGTGCATCCATCCATGGTTCCCAAAATATTTCTAGTCATGTGTCAGCTTCTTACACTCTAAACAACATTTTAGCCAGTGGTAATAAAATGTGTTTAAAGGATTTGAGTAAAATGGTGATGGTGCGCACATATCAGTGTGTATGCCACTGTCTGTTGCCTATACTACAGAAATCCTCAGCTCAGACAGGAAGAGCTACACAGCTGAAGTGTGAAGCTACAATGTTCCAGCGTTGTTATTCCTCCTTCTAATAAAATGACTGGTCCATTTCACAGTGATTGGGGGAAATGGGAGAGGACATGATTAGAGCTTTTTCTCACTGTGTCCCACCTCCACGTGGATGTGATCTTCCTCATAAAACACTCCTCACCCTCAGGCTCTGGTAGCTTCCAGGACTGGACTTGGCCAGAACCAAGCTCCCACAGATACACTGAACCAGAGCCATGCCACTGTTCTGGACCGACCCACGGAGTCTGTACTGTATTTATTTAATGGTGTACTTACCAGTATGGTGGAAGTATTGTGAGGCCATGTCTGGGTTAGGGTTTGGCTGGGGTAGGCTCTAATTGTAAATAAGAATTTGTTCTTAACTGACTTACCTAGTTAAATAAATACATGTATTTCAAGGCCTTCCTTCGAACTCAGTACTTCTTTGCTTCACATCATGGGAAAAACAAAAAATTGTAGACCCCCACAAGTCTGGTTCATCATTGGGAGTAATTTCCAAACACCTGAAGGTACCATGTTCACCTGTACAAACAATAGTATGCAAGTATAAACACCATGGGACACGCAGCCGTCATACCGCTCAGGAAGGAGACGCGTTCTGTCTCCTAGAGATGAACGTACTTTGGTACGAAAAGTGCAAATCAATCCCAGAACAACAGCAAAGGACCTTGAGAAGATGCTGGAGGAAACAGGTACAAAAGTATCTATATCCACAGTAAAAGGAGTCCTATATCGACATAACCTGAAAGGACGCAAGCTGAAGAACACCAACCCAACCATGAAGCACGGGGGTGTCAGCATCATGTTGTGGGGGTACTTTGCTGCAGAAGGGACTGGTGCACTTCACAAAATAGATGGCATCATGAGGGAGGGAAATTATGTGGATATATTGAAGCAACATCTCAAGACATCAGTCAGGAAGTTAAAGCTTGGTTGCAAATGGGTCTTCCAAATGGACCACGACCTCAAGCATACTTCCTAAGTTGTGGCAAAATGGCTTAAGGACAACAAAGTTAAGGTATTGGAGTGGCCATCACAAAGCCCTGACCTCAGTCCTGTAGAAAATATGCGGGCAAAACTGAAAAAGCGTGTGCGAGCAAGGAGGCCTACAAGCCTGACTACACCAGCTCTGTCAGCAGGAATGGGCCAAAATTCACCCAACTTATTGTGGGAAGCTTGTCTAAGGCTACCCTGAATGTTTGACCCAAGTTAAACAATTTAAATGCAATGCTACCAAACATTTATTGAGTGCATGTAAACTTCTGACCCACTGGGAATGTGATGAAAGAAATAAAAGCTGAAATAAATCATTTTCTCTACTATTATTCTGACATTTCACATTCTTAAAATAAAGTGGTAATCCTAACTGACACTAGACACAGCGTTTTTTACTAGGATTAAATGTCAAATGTATTTAGCTAAGGTGTATGTAAACTTCCGACTTTAATTGTATGTGTGAGGCAGGAGAAAGAGAGAGAGAGAGACTCTCTACACACTAACACCACCTCCTCTGACCTCTGGGATATGTGGGACGCTTGTCCCACCTGGCCAAAAGCCAGTGAAAATGCAGAGCGCCAAATTCAAATAAATTACTATAAAAATCAAACTTTGAAGACTTCTGGGGATGAGTAGTAGGCAGTTGAATTTGGGCATGCATTTCATCCGGACGTGAAAATACTGCCCCCTGTCACCAAGCAGTTGTTCTTCTAAACACTAATCAACACTTAGCAACAGATCTTTTAGTTCTGTTAAAACCTCTAAGCAAATGAGCCTCTGATTGAACAATACATACATATACAGCTACTGTTGATTTAGTACTTTCCAAATGCATTTCAAATACCATCTATACAGAAGATAAATATGAACGCAACATGCAACAATTTCAATGATTTTCCTGAGTTGCAGTTAATATAAGGAAATCAATCAATTAAAATAAATTCATTAGGCCCTAATCTATGGATTTCACATGACTGGGCAAGGGAGCAGCCATGGGGGGGCCTGGGAGGGCATAGGCCCACCCACATGGGAGCCAGACCCACATAATGGGGAGCCAGGCCCAGGCAATCTGAATGAGTTTTTCTCCACAAAAGGGCTTTATTACAGACAGAAATACTATTCAGTTTCATCAGCTGCCCGTGTAGCTGGTCTCAGACAATCCCACAGGTGAAGAAGCCGGATGTGGAGATCCTGGGCTGGTGTGGTTGCACGTGGTCTGCAGTTGTGAGGCCGGTTGGACATACTGACAAATTCTCTAAAATGATGTTGAAGGTGGCTAATGGTAGAGAAATTAACACTCAATTATCTGGCAACAACTCTGGTGGACATTCCTGCAGTTAGCATGTCAATTGCACACCCCCTAAAAACTTGAGACATCTGTAGCATTGTGTTGTGTGACAAAACTGCACATTTTAGAGTGGCCTTTTATTGTCCAAAGCACAAGGTGCACCTGTGTGATGATCATGCTGTCAGCTTCTTGATATGCCACACCTGTCAGGTGGATGGATTATTTTGGCAAAGGAGAAATGCTCTCTAACAGAGATGTAAACAAATGTGTACACAACATTTGATAGAAATAAGCTTTTTGTGCATATGGAAAATGTCTGGGATCTTGAATTTCAGCTCATGAATCATGGGACCAACACTTGTTGCTTTCATATATTTTTTACAGTAGAGTAGAGCATTTTCACTTTCATATTATTTAAATAATCATCTATTTGAACCTCGGTCTGGCATGGACCCATATGGAGAGATATATGTAGTGCTAAAATACTTTCCATCTGAAACAAGTGGTAATATAGTTGCTGTACTACAGAGAGAGAGAGGTCAGTAGTGGGTGTACATGTTAAACACAGAGAAAGGTCAGTGTTACGCATACATGTTAAACACAGAGAAAGGTCAGTGGTAGGTGTACATGTTAAACATAGAGAAAGGTCAGTGGTAGGTGTACATGTTAAACACAGAGAAAGGTCAGTAGTGGGTGTACATGTTAAACACAGAGAAAGGTCAGTGTTACGCATACATGTTAAACACAGAGAAAGGTCAGTGGTAGGTGTACATGTTAAACATAGAGAAAGGTCAGTGGTAGGTGTACATGTTAAACACAGAGAAAGGTCAGTGGTAGGTGTACATGTTAAACACAGAGAAAGGTCAGTAGTGGGTGTACATGTTAAACACAGAGAAAGGTCAGTGTGTACATGTTAAACACAGAGAAAGGTCAGTGGTTAGGTGTACATGTTAAACACAGAGAAAGGTCAGTGGTAGGTGTACATGTTAAACATAGAGAAAGGTCAGTGTTACGCAAACATGTTAAACACAGAGAAAGGTCAGTGGTAGGTGTACATGTTAAACACAGAGAAAGGTCAGTGGTAGGTGTACATGTTAAACACAGAGAAAGGTCAGTGGTAGGTGTACATGTTAAACACAGAGAAAGGTCAGTGGTAGGTGTACATGTTAAACATAGAGAAAGGTCAGTGGTATGTGTACATGTTAAACACAGAGAAAGGTCAGTGGTAGGTGTACATGTTAAACACAGAGAAAGGTCAGTGGTAGGTGTACATGTTAAACACAGAGAAAGGTCAGTGGTAGGTGTACATGTTAAACATAGAGAAAGGTCAGTGTTACGCAAACATGTTAAACACAGAGAAAGGTCAGTGGTAGGTGTACATGTTAAACACAGAGAAAGGTCAGTGGTAGGTGTACATGTTAAACATAGAGAAAGGTCAGTGGTAGGTGTACATGTTAAACACAGAGAAAGCTCAGTGGTAGGTGTACATGTTAAACACAGAGAAAGGTCAGTGGTGGGTGTACATGTTAAACATAGAGAAAGGTCAGTGCTTAGACATAGATGTTAAACACAGAGAAAGGTCAGTGGTAGGTGTACATGTTAAACACAGAGAAAGGTCAGTGGTAGGTGTACATGTTAAACATAGAGAAAGGTCAGTGGTAGATGTACATGTTAAACATAGAGAAAGGTCAGTGCTTAGACATAGATGTTAAACACAGAGAAAGGTCAGTGGTAGGTGTACATGTTAAACATAGAGAAAGGTCAGTGGTAGATGTACATGTTAAACACAGAGAAAGGTCAGTGGTAGGTGTACATGTTAAACACAGAGAAAGGTCAGTGGTAGGTGTACATGTTAAACATAGAGAAAGGTCAGTGCTTAGACATAGATGTTAAACACAGAGAAAGGTCAGTGGTAGGTGTACATGTTAAACACAGAGAAAGGTCAGTGGTAGGTGTACATGTTCAACACAGAGAAAGGTCAGTGGTAGGTGTACATGTTAAACATAGAGAAAGGTCAGTGGTAGATGTACATGTTAAACACAGAGAAAGGTCAGTGGTAGGTGTACATGTTAAACACAGAGAAAGGTCAGTGGTAGGTGTACATGTTAAACACAGAGAAAGGTCAGTGTTAGGTGTACATGTTAAACACAGAGAAAGATCAGTGGTAGGTGTACATGTTAAACACAGAGAAAGGTCAGTGGTTGGTGTACATGTTAAACATAGAGTTAAAAAGGTCAGTGGTATGTGTACATAGATGTTAAACACAGAGAAAGGTCAGTGGTAGGTGTACATGTTAAACACAGAGAAAGGTCAGTGGTAGGTGTACATGTTAAACACAGAGAAAGGTCAGTGGTAGGTGTACATGTTAAACATAGAGAAAGGTCAGTGCTTAGACATAGATGTTAAACACAGAGAAAGGACAGTGGTAGGTGTACATGTTAAACACAGAGAAAGGTCAGTGGTAGGTGTACATGTTAAACATAGAGAAAGGTCAGTGGTAGATGTACATGTTAAACATAGAGAAAGGTCAGTGCTTAGACATAGATGTTAAACACAGAGAAAGGTCAGTGGTAGGTGTACATGTTAAACATAGAGAAAGGTCAGTGGTAGATGTACATGTTAAACACAGAGAAAGGTCAGTGGTAGGTGTACATGTTAAACACAGAGAAAGGTCAGTGGTAGGTGTACATGTTAAACATAGAGAAAGGTCAGTGGTAGATGTCCATGTTAAACACAGAGAAAGGTCAGTGGTAGGTGTACATGTTAAACACAGAGAAAGGTCAGTGGTAGGTGTACATGTTCAACACAGAGAAAGGTCAGTGGTAGGTGTACATGTTAAACACAGAGAAAGGTCAGTGGTAGGTGTACATGTTAAACACAGAGAAAGGTCAGTGGTTGGTGTACATGTTAAACACAGAGAAAGGTCAGTGGTAGGTGTACATGTTAAACATAGAGAAAGGTCAGTGCTTAGACATAGATGTTAAACACAGAGAAAGGTCAGTGGTAGGTGTACATGTTAAACACAGAGAAAGGTCAGTGGTAGGTGTACATGTTAAACATAGAGAAAGGTCAGTGGTAGATGTACATGTTAAACACAGAGAAAGGTCAGTGGTAGGTGTACATGTTAAACATAGAGAAAGGTCAGTGCTTAGACATAGATGTTAAACACAGAGAAAGGTCAGTGGTAGGTGTACATGTTAAACATAGAGAAAGGTCAGTGGTAGATGTACATGTTAAACACAGAGAAAGGTCAGTGGTAGGTGTACATGTTAAACACAGAGAAAGGTCAGTGGTAGGTGTACATGTTCAACACAGAGAAAGGTCAGTGGTAGGTGTACATGTTAAACATAGAGAAAGGTCAGTGGTAGATGTACATGTTAAACACAGAGAAAGGTCAGTGGTAGGTGTACATGTTAAACACAGAGAAAGGTCAGTGGTTGGTGTACATGTTAAACATAGAGAAAGGTCAGTGGTAGGTGTACATGTTAAACACAGAGAAAGGTCAGTGGTAGGTGTACATGTTAAACATAGAGAAAGGTCAGTGGTAGATGTACATGTTAAACATAGAGAAAGGTCAGTGGTAGGTGTACATGTTAAACACAGAGAAAGGTAAGTGGTTGGTGTACATGTTAAACATAGAGAAAGGTCAGTGGTAGGTGTACATGTTAAACACAGAGAAAGGTCAGTGGTCGATATACATGTTAAACATAGAGAAAGGTCAGTGGTAGGTGTACATGTTAAACACAGAGAAAGGTCAGTGGTAGGTGTACATGTTAAACATAGCGAAAGGTCAGTGGTAGATGTACATGTTAAACATAGCGAAAGGTCAGTGGTAGGTGTACATGTTAAACACAGAGAAAGGTCAGTGGTAGGTGTACATGATAAACACAGAGAAAGGTCAGTGGTAGATGTACATGTTAAACATAGAGAAAGGTCAGTGGTAGATATACATGTTAAACATAGAGAAAGGTCAGTGGTAGGTGTACATGTTAAACACTGAGAAAGGACAGTGGTAGATGTACATGTTAAACACAGAGAAAGGTCAGTGGTAGATGTACATGTTAAACATAGAGAAAGGTCAGTGGTAGATATACATGTTAAACATAGAGAAAGGTCAGTGGTAGGTGTACATGTTAAACACTGAGAAAGGACAGTGGTAGATGTACATGTTAAACACAGAGAAATGTCAGTGCTTAGGCATAGATGTTAAACACAGAGAAAGGTCAGTGGTAGGTGTACATGATAAACACAGAGAAAGGTCAGTGGTAGATGTACATGTTAAACATAGAGAAAGGTCAGTGGTAGATATACATGTTAAACATAGAGAAAGGTCAGTGGTAGGTGTACATGTTAAACACTGAGAAAGGACAGTGGTAGATGTACATGTTAAACACAGAGAAATGTCAGTGCTTAGGCATAGATGTTAAACACAGAGAAAGGTCAGTGGTAGGTGTACATGTTAAACACAGAGAAAGGTCAGTGGTAGGTGTACATGTTAAACATAGAGAAAGGTCAGTGGTAGGTGTACATGTTAAACACAGAGAGAAGTCAGTGGTACATGTAGGTGTACATGTTCAACATGTTCTACCTGTGTTTGAGCAGCTAGGGCTCAGTCAAGGTAATTCATTCACCCGCCCACAGCGCTCCAGGAACAGCCACTAAATTATCCAGAGGGGAAAGGCCTGCCAGACCAGAAATTAAGGAGGAAAAAACTTTTCAACGTGAATTATTCGTTGGACATGACTGCCGTGCCCCAGACATCCCTTTACAGCTCAGACCCCCAGCTCTAGAATGGGTTTCCATCCCATTTTTCCAACGTCAGGGAATTGTTTTCACTCCCCTTTCCCCAAACACACATACACATACACGATCGCCTCCACAGTTTCATTATCGCTCAGAGATGTCAACAAAGCCAGTTCTCAGCCCCCGATTTACTGCAGAATTCTAACCGCAGAGATTTGGGATGCTTGCTGGCCACCGTAAATGACACGCTCACATCGAGGCCTGGGGTTGCAGGAGCTGACATTTGTAAAAGTCATCAGGGCCACTTTACGAGTCTGACCTTCACGTGTCTACATGCTGTAAATATCACCCTGGCCCCTTAGTGAACGAGCTCAGAGCACAGTAACTTAGAGAGAAGGAGAGAGAGAGAGAATGAGAGAATGAGAGAGATAGAGGGAGAGAGAAAGAGTTTGCTCTCCAACCCAGGCCCTGTTTATCAATCTTCCTCTTTCTGTCAACTTCTTTCCTCCACTCCACCTCTAGTCTAGAATCCTGATTTTACTTTAGAAATGTTATGCCCCGGAATGTTCCATTTGTGATGACAGGGTTGCTAGGTTCACAAAGTTTTCATGTGGGGTATTAGCTACCTGCTTCACGGGTCAGTAAGATCTGTGTGTTAGAGGGGAGTTAGCCGACCGATACCCTCACCTCTCCTGTCACACTCCGTCGGATGGACAGATATTTTCATTATTTGAAGAAGGACTTTTTGGTGTGAAGAAGTTGATGATCCATGCACACACACACTTTCCCTTACATACACACCATCACTTCATTAGTCACATGTCTGCGATGTGTGTGTGTGTGTGTTTGTATGTTCATAAGTGTGTGTGTGTGTGTGTGTGTGTGTGTGTGTGTGTGTGTGTGTGTGTGTGTGTGTGTGTGTGTGTGTGTGTGTGTGTGTGTGTGTGTGTGTGTGTGTGTGTGTTGTGCGTGTGTGTGTGTTCGCGTGTGTGCGTGTGTGTGTGTGTGTGTGTGTGTGTGTGTGTGTGTGTGTGTGTGTGTGTGTGTGTGTGTGTGTGTGTGTGTGTGTGTGTGTGTGTGTGTGTGTGTGTGTGTGTGTGTGTGTGTGTGTGTGTGTGTGTGTGTGTGTGTGTGTGTGTGTGTGTGTGCGTGACAGCCAGGCTCTTGTCAGGGCCCATGATACTCCTCAGATGGCAGAGCGGTGCATTTGTCCAGAGCTCAGGTTGTGAAGCCATCCCTCAACAGAACATCTGGACCACAGCAGTTCAGTGTTCACGCTCAGACCACAACACACATCACAACACACTACACGGCTACAGGTAGCCTATCGGTTAGAGCGTTGGGCCAGTAACTGAAAGGTTGCTAGTTTGAATCCCTGAGCCAACATAGTGAAAAATCTGTCAATGTGCCCTTGAGCAAGGCACTTAACCCTAATATAGTTGATAATAGTAGTTAATAATGGCAAACCCTGGCCATGACCCCACTCTCTGAGGGTGTCTCAAAACATTTTCCAATTCACACATGTGTTAATACAAACTTGTACATGTGTGAAAAATGACAAATATAAGCACCCACACTGTCATTATTATTACTACAACACACTATTCATACATGACCTCCTACTCATCCAGGATCACTAAGGATACCAAAAGAACATCTTCTAAGATTCAACTCATTTTATTTCTAAACGAATGGCTTACTACTTATAACTCCTGTTTCAAGATAACTATATGTGTTTCCTTAGTTGTCCTACAGATGACAAGCGGATGAATCCAATTTAACAAAATAACTTGTTATTACATGAACATGCATAAAGCACTTGTTTTTTTCAGCTTTAATGGGTTTGAACAGATTTCACCTCTGACCTCAGAGACGTGTCCTCGTGTCATGGAGTATTTATATACAGAGGCTGACAGAAAACAAATGTCTCTCTGCTCTATGAAAATATAAATCATGTAAAGCTGAAGAAAGCTATGTGCTTCTGGGTAAAGGAATGTTTTCTGGAATGCTGGTCCTAGAGCAGAGCCTATGTCGGGGTTTTAACCCAGACCAAAAACATATGGGATAAAACAATGTCTCAATTATATTTTTCAAATCTCTACTTTTTCTCAACAGGGGACAATAATAGGAAAAAGAAAATGGCCCACAGTGTACAGTCTATCAGATGTGGATATATCTGTAACGACCGTTGGTGGACGAAGGTGAGGACCAAGATGCAGCGTGGTAAGTGTTCATCATTATTTTATTAAACTGAACACTAAATACAACAAGGAACAAAAGAAACAACCGAAACAGCTCCGTCAGGTGCAAAACACACTAAACAGAAAATAACTACCCACAAAACCCATGTGGGCAAGAGCTACCTAAGTATGGTTCTCAATCAGAGACAACGACAGACAGCTGTCCCTGATTGAGAACCATACCCGGCCAAAAACATAGAAATACAAAAACATAGAAAAAAATAACATAGAACGCCCACCCTAGTCGCACACTGGCCTAACCAAAATAGAGAATAAAAAGCCTCTCTATGGCCAGGGCGTGACAGTACCCCCCTCCCCAAAGGTGCGGACTCCGGCCACAAAACCTGACTCTAAAGGGGAGGGTCCTTCTTACGGCGGCAGCTATGGTGCGGGACGTGGACCTTCACAGTGGGCCCCGGACTGAAGACACTCGTAGAGGGCGCCTCTGGACTGAGGGGCGCCTCTGGACTGAGGGGCGCCTCTGGACTGGCGGGAGGCTCTGGCAGCACCGGCTGGCGGGAGACGCTGGCAGCTCCGGGCTGGCGGGAGACGCTGGCAGCTCCGGGCTGGAGGGAGACTCTGGAGAAAGGAGACGGAGAGACAGCCTGGTCCTTGGAGGAGGCACAGGATAGACCGGGCCGTGGAGGCGCACTGGAGGTCTCGAACTAAGGGCCTGCACAACCCGTCCTGGCTGGATGGTGATTTTAGCCCAGCACGTGCGGGGCGCAGGCACAGGACGCACTGGGCTGTGCAGACGCACTGGAGACACAGTGTGCAGGGCTGGCGCAAGATATCCTGGCCCGAGGAGACGCACTGGAGGTCTGGAGAGCAGGGCTGACACCATCCGTCCTGGCTGGATCCTCACTCTAGCCCGGCAGATGCGGGGAGCTGGGATGTAGCGCACCAGGCTAAGAACGCGTACTGGAGACACCGTGCGCTCCACCGCATAACACGGTGCCTGACCAGTACGATGCCAGCCATGGTAAGCACGTCTTGGAGAGCTGTAGCGCAGAGCTAGCATAGGACGTGCAGGGCTAGGGAGGTGCACAGGAGGCCTGGTGCGTGGGGCTGTCACAGTCTTCATCAGACGGCTAGCACGCACCTCAGGACGAGTATGGAGAGCTGACTCAGGTGACATCAAATCCCAGACACGATCCGTTGGGCGGATGTCGTACCTCATGCACCAACACAGCAACTTCCTCATTACTCTCTCCTCCAATCTCCCCATGAACTCCTTCACGGTCTCTGCTTCGCTCCCTTCGCTCACCTCTAATTCCACCCTGACCGGCTCTGGTTCCATCCTTGGCTCCTTACGGTAAGCATGGGGAGTTGGCTCAGGTCTGACTCCTGACTCTGCCACACTCCCCGTGTGCTCCTGCTTCTCAGGCTTCCTTGTCAGCCGTGCCAACTCCTCGTAGTGTTTCCGCTCAGCCTTAGCTGCCTCCAGTTCCTCCTGTGGACGGCGATACTCCCCAGCCTGTGCCCAGGGACCCTTTTCCTTCCAGTATCTCCTCCCATGTCCATTTCTCCAGATAGCTCTGCTGCTCCTGGTTACCACGCTGCTTGGTCCTTTTGTGGTGGGTAGTTCTGTAACGGTTCTCCTCATCATCTGAGGAAGAGTAGTCAAGATCGGACCAATGCGCAGTGTGGTATGTGTCCATGTTAATATTTAATAAACCAACTGAACACTGAAAAACATAACAACAAAGAGAGTGAACAAAACAGTCCTCCTGTAAGGTGCAAACACACAAAACAGAAAACAACTACCCACAAATCAAGTGGGAAGGAAAAACAGGCTACTTAAGTATGGTTCTCAATCAGAAACAACGATTGACAGCTGCCTCTGATTGAGAACCATACCAGGCCAAACACAGAGAAAACCAAAACTAGAGCACATAGAATGCCCACCCCAACTCGCGCCTTGACCAACCTAAACAAGAAACATAACAAAGGAACTAAGGTCAGGACGTGACAATACCAGGCGCTGCCAGAGCCGCCCTTCACTCCGGCGCTGCAAGATTCACCCTTCTATTCGGGGCCTGATACAAGGGTCCCCAGTCCGAGGTCGGCAGCAAGGGTCGCCACCCCTTAAGGCGCCACGTAAGGGGGCCAAGACTATGGCGAAGTGGGGTCCACGTCCCGCGCCAGAGCCGCCACCGCGGACAGATGCCCACCCAGACCCTCCCCTATGGGTTTAGGTTTTGCGGCAGGAGTCCGCACCTTTGTGGGGGGGGGGGTTACTGTCACGTCCTGGTCCGATCTTGTCTACTCTTCCTCAGATTTACATTTACATTTACATTTAAGTCATTTAGCAGACGCTCTTATCCAGCGACTTACAAATTGGTGCATTCACCTTATGACATCCAGTGGAACAGTCACTTTACAATAGTGCATCTAAATCTTAAAGGGGGGGGTGAGAGGGATTACTTATCCTATCCTAGGTATTCCTTAAAGAGGTGGCGTTTCAGGTGTCTCCGGAAGGTGGTGATTGACTCCGCTGTCTTGGCGTCGTGAGGGAGTTTGTTCCACCATTGGGGGGCCAGAGCAGCGAACAGTTTTGACTGGGCTGAGCGGGAACTGTACTTCCTCAGTGGTAGGGAGGCGAGCAGGCCAGAGGTGGATGAACGCAGTGCCCTTGTTTGGGTGTAGGGCCTGATCAGAGCCTGGAGGTACTGAGGTGCCGTTCCCCTCACAGCTCCGTAGGCAAGCACCATGGTCTTGTAGCGGATGCGAGCTTCAACTGGAAGCCAGTGGAGAGGAGCGGGGTGACGTGAGAGAACTTGGGAAGGTTGAACACCAGACGGGCTGCGGCGTTCTGGATGAGTTGTAGGGGTTTAATGGCACAGGCAGGGAGCCCAGCCAACAGCGAGTTGCAGTAATCCAGACGGGATTACGAGGAGAATCGTTACAATATCAAATAAAATCTCAAATCAAATTGAATTTGTCACATGCGCGAATACAACATCTGTAGACCTTCCAGTGAAATGCTTACTTACAAGCCCTTAACCAACAATGCAGTTTTTAAGAAAAATAAGTGTTAAGAAAGAAGAAAAATATAAAAATAACAAATCATTAAAGAGCGACTTATAAAATAACAGTAACGAGGCTACATACAGGGTGTACCAGTACAATGTGCTGGGGGAATAGGTTAGTCGAGGTAATGTAGGTAAAGTAACTAGTAGCAGCAGGGTAAAAATGGGGTTTGGGGGAGGAGGGGGTCAATGCAGATAGTCCGGGTAGCCATTAGATTAGCTATTCAGGAGTTATAGCTTGGGGGTAGAAGCTGTTAAAAAGCCTTTTGGACCTAGACCGGTGCCGCTTGCCATGTGGTAGCAGAGGAAACAGTCTATGACTAGGGTGGCTGGAGTCTTTGGCAATTTTTAGGGTCTTCCTCTGACACCGCCAGGGTATAGAGGTCCTGGATGGCAGGAAACTTGGCCCCAGTGATGTACTGGGCCATACGCACTACCCTCTGTAGTGCCTTGCGGTCGGAGGCCGAACAGTTGCCATACCAGGTGGTGATGCAACCAGTCAGGATGATCTCGATGGTGCAGCTGTAGAATTTTTTGAGGATCTGAGGGGGAATAGGCTTTTTTGTGCCCTCTTTACGACTGTTTTGGTGTGTTTGAACCATGATAGTTTGTTAGTGATGTGGACACCAAGGAAATTGAAGCTCTCAACCTGCTCCACTATAGCCTCATTGATGAGAATGTTGGCGTGCTCGGTCCTCCTTTTCCTGTTGTCCACAATCATCTCCTTTGTCTTGATCACGTTGAGGGAGAGGTTGTTATCCTTGCACCATACTGCCAGGTTTTTGACTTTCTCCCTATGTGCTGTCTATACGTTGTCGGTGATCAGGCCTCCCACTGTTGTGTCATCTGCAAACTTAATGATGGTGTTAGAGTCGTGCTTGGCCATGCAGTCATTGGTGAAGAGGGAGTACAGGAGGGGACTGAGCACGCACCCCTGAGGGGCCCCAGTGTTGAGGATCAGCGCAGCAGATGTGTTTTTACATACCCTTACCACCTGGGTGCGGCATGTCAAGAAGTCCAGGATCCAGTTGCAGAGGGAGGTGTTTAGTCCCAGGGTCCTTAGCTTAGTGATGAGCTTTGAGGGCACCATGGTATTGAACACTCAGCTGTAGTCAGGGAATAGCATTCTCACATATGTGTTCATTTTGTCCAGGTGGGGAAGGGAAGTGTGGAGTGCAAAAGAGATTGCGTCATCTGTGGCTCTGTTGGGGCGGTATGCAAATTGGGGTGGGTCTAGGGTTTCTGGGATAATGGTGTTGATGTGTTGACATGTTGGTATTACAGAGAGCGCCTTGTTTTTTGTAAACAGAACCAGCAGAGGAGGACCAACCCAGCAACCTACGATCTCCACTCCCTTGGCCCCAGCTTGGGACAGCCTCCCCTCCCGGCTGTCACAAACCGTCCAGGCAGTGGCAGGAAGATTGGGTTTAGAAGGAGTTGGTTTAAAACGTTAAAGCTTACTGAGGTGGAACCTGTTGAGGAGAGGGGGTATCAGGATAAAAACAACAGAGCTGGGATGTACTGAGCAGGTGTGTGCCTGCGTGCATGTGTGCGTGTGTTATGGAGGATATTGTTGAAAGTGGGCGGTGGAGGATAGAGAGGGGTCTGGATTTAACGGATAGATTTACACAGTGAATCACTTACCAGGGCCAATGGGAGGGAAGCTATAAATTGACTGGCCACGCTGACAGTTGGGCTCTTAAGTTTCCCTTTCTGAAGAGAATGATGCTGCCCAGCGCTGAACCTCCACTTATCTCCTCTAATCTGTTGGTTGGAAACACACTCACCAACACACGCTGTTAACATTCATCATCCCCAAAACCATTTTCAGCCTGCACGCAACAAATAACAGCTCTGTTACAGCAGAGGGAGAGAAAGAGAGAGAGCCAGCGAGAGAGTAGCCATATGTTTTCCTGTCAAAAAAACACCTATCACCCCCACCCCCCATGTCCCCTAAATTTAGTGTGGTGTTCTGGATGGCCACCTGTCCTGCACCCGCTAACATTTTGATTCTGTCTTTGTCAGAGAGGATGATCTGTCAGGCTTGCGGGCCTGTGGACATCCCTGGGTGTGACATGAACTTTCTGATAAGCTGTGAACAATGTTGTTGCGTGTTAATGATCCCCCTCGGAAACATGATGTATTACCCCCCTCTAACCCCTCCTCCGTCCCCTCCACCTCCCGTCCGAGCCCCTCCCAACAGAATGGAATCATCTCATTGGCTATTAACAGATCCCTCTCTGGCCTGTTGTCTCTGTCTGAAATGTTGGGCTGTAGTTTGAAAGAAAAAAATGTTTACCAGGAGAAATGTATTGTGCACTCTCCTTTCTCAATGATAATGTGTGCCTGTTTTTTCTGAACATTCTCAACATTGAAATACAGTACCAGTCAAAAGTTTGGACACACCTACTCATTCAAGGGTTTTTATTTATTTTTACTATTTTCTACATTGTAGAATAATAGTGAAGACATCACAACTATGAAATAACACACATGGGATCATGTAGTAACCAAAAAAGTGTTAAACGAATCAAAATATATTTTATATTTGAGATTCTTCAAAGTAGCCACCCTTTGCATTGATGACAGCTTTGCACACTCTTGGCATTCTTTCAACCAGATTCATGAGGTAGTCACCTGGAATGCATTTCAATTAACAGTTGTGCCTTGTTAAAAGTTAATTTTCTTCTTTATGCATTTGATCCAATCAGTTGTGCTGTGACAAGGTAGCGGTGGTTTTACGGTCTTTCCCTGGGAGCAGCTCCCTGTTCGATCCTCCCCATCCATCCGTCCAGCCTCCATCTGTCTGTCCACACACTGATGGACCTGAGTTACTGCCTGCGACCTGGCCACACACTCACAGCGCTCTAGACCAGGTATTCCCAAACTGGGGTATGCGCAATGCTGTCGGGGGTACGACGGCATTTTTAAAAAACAGTCCATTTATCTTTTCCAAAGGGGCTATACATTTGGGTGAGGTTTTTTTCTCACCTGAGTAGCCTTGTTTCACTGGCAAAAATAAAATTAAACCATTTAGTGTTCAGCGAAATAACAACACAATGTCAAATACAGGTAGCCTTGTAACGGTTTTCCTCCTCTTCTGACGAGGAGTATGGGATCGGACCAATGCGCGGCGTGGCAAGTGTTCATGTTATATTTATTAAACTGAACACAAAAATAACAAAGGAGAAAACACGACAAAAACGAAACAGTCCTATTGGGTGACAAAACACAAAATAGGAAACAACTGCCCACAACCCATAGTGGGAAAACAGGCTGCCTAATTATGGTTCTCAATCAGAGACAACGATAAACAGCTGCCTCTGATTGGGAACCATACCAGGCCAAACACAGAAATACAAAAACATAGAACAACACATAGAATGCCCACCCCAACTCACGCCCTGACCAAACTAAAATAGAGACATAAAAAGGAACTAAGGTCAGGACGTGACAAGCCTAGAGAAATAATTAACATCCAATCACATTAACCATGACTCTCTCGCAGGAATTCCACTAATGGACCCTATCTTGCCAAACGTAGCTGCTGCTCATGTTGGTATCTGTACTGATGGCGCAAAAGCCATGACAGGGAGAAATAGCAGTTGCTCTTGACGCCACTTGGGGTACACTGCAGCATCCACCAAGAGGCTCTTGCTGGCAAGGGAATGCCTGACAGCTTAAAAGATGTTTTAGACACTACAGTGAAAATGGTTAGCTTTGTTAAAGCAAAGCTCATGAACTCTTGTGTATATTCCGCAATATGCAATGATATGGGCAGCGACCATGTAATGCTTTTACACCATACAGAAGTGCACTGGTTATCAAGGGGGAAAGTATTGACACGTTTTTTTAAATTGAGAGACAAGCTTAGTTTTCTATACTGAAAGATTGTTGCTTCCATCAATGTAATTGTCTGCATCATTTCCAATCCCCCATATTTTTTTTTGGTAAATATATATATCCATATACATAAACATATGCATACATGTGCGCATACATACATACATACCTATTTAGATACACATATATATATATTTTTTTTAAACAAACATCTTAAACCGATTACAAAAATACACATTTTTTGGACATCGAAGAGACATCTTGTACGGACATTGAAAATCTATGGAATTTCACAAGTTTGGACAGCACAGTACAGTACATTGTACAGCAAAAAAAGTACAGTACAGTACAGTACAGTACAGTACAGTACAGTACAGTACAGTACAGTACAGTACAGTACAGTACAGTACAGTACAGTACAGTACAGTTGAGTTCAGAACAGTTTAGTTCAGAACTATTTTGAAAAAGCAATTAAGGGAATTAACTGGAATGATCTCTTGTCCTATACAGACGTGGAAGCTGATAGTCAGGTTCTTCTATCCACAATCCAGACTACAATAAATGGTTTCCTAAAGAAAATCGAATCCAAACCTGGCCAAAAGAGCACTCTTCCTTGGCTAAATGGAGAAATCTGGAAATTGATGAAATAACGAGATGATGCTCTAAAAATATCCATAAGATCCAAATTGCAGCATGACAGACGTAGGTTTACCATGTTGAGAAATAAGGGGATGAAAGAAATCAGACAGGCCAAGGCAAACGTTTTTATTAACATAGTTGGTGAAGCAAAGGGAAATTCTAAATTGATTTGGGAGAATCTAAAAAAGTTAACAGGGAAAGACCGTAGTAACACTGCAAAAAGACTAGAAATCATGGTGAATAACAATCTAACACAGGATGCAGTCGAAATAGCAATAGCCTTCAATTCCTACTTTATTGACTCTGTCAGGGTGCTGACACAGAACCCCTCCACTGGTTTCTTGGGCTTAGTGCTAGTGAATGACGCTCAACCTGTCTTCATCATAAGGGAGGTTTCTGAGTCAAATGTGAACAAGGTGATTAGCTCACTAAAGAACTCTAAAGCCAAAGATGTGTTTGGGCGGGACTATATCTTTCTTAAAAACTACAAAGAGTCACTCATTGGACCCATTACTAAGGTCACCAACACATCTATTGGTCTGGGGGTGTTTCCAAGGGTAATAACGGCCATCTTTAAATCTGGCGACCCTGCTGACGTGAGTAACTACAAGCCCATTAGTATACTACCTGTGGTGTCAAATGTTGTTGAAAAGTGTGTAGCAGAACAACTGATTGCCCACCTCAACAACAGCCCCTTCACATTATACTCCATGCAGTTTGGCTTCAGAGCGAAACAATCCACAGAAATGGCGAACTGCTTTCTTCTGGAAAATGTGAAGTCCAAGATGGACAAAGGGGGCGTTGTTGGGGCTGTGTTTCTGGACCTAAGAAAGGCTTTTGATACTGTTAACCATGAGATTCTCAGCACAAAATTGTCCAAGTTCCACTTTCCCCCCGATGCCTTGAGATGGATGAAATCATACCTTGAAGGCAGAACTCAGTGTGTCAGAGTGAGCAATGAGCTGTCGCTCACTCTTAGCTATGATGTGGGCATTTTCCAGGGGTCAATACTGGGGCCCCTCCTGTTCAGCCTGAACATTAATGATCTACCTTCTGTCTGTACTGGATCTGAAGTTCAAATGTATGCAGATGATACAGTGATATATGTGCATGCAAAGAGCAAACAACAAGCTGCACAAGAACTCACTACTGTAATGGTCCAGGTTACAAAGTGGCTCAGTGACTCGTGTTTGCATCTCAATGTGAAAAAAACTGTTTGCATATTTTTCACTAAGAGGGCAACAGACGCTACTGAACCAGATGTTTATGTGTCAGGGGAGAAGCTCCAGGTGGTATCTGATTTGAAGTACCTTGGCATCATACTTGATTCCAACGTCTCTTTTAAAAAACATGTGAAAAAGGTCATTCAGATAATCAAATTCAACCTAGCTAATTTCCGATTTTTACAAAATTGTTTGACTACAGAGGTAGCAAAACTGTACTTCAAATCTATGATACTCCCCCACTTAACATACTGCTTGACTAATTGGGCCCAAGCTTGCTATACAACATTAAAACCTATTCAGTCTGTCTACAAACAGGCTCTCAAAGTGCTTGATGGGAAGCCCAATACCATCATCACTGTTACATCCTCAGAAAGCATGAGCTCCTGAGTTGGGAAAATCTTGTGCAATACACCGACGCATGTCTTGTATTCAAGATCCTAAATGGCCTGGCTCCCCCTCCACTCAGTATTTTTGTTAAACAGAAAACCCAAACATATGGCAGCAGATCCACAAGGTCTGCCATGAGAGGTGACTGTATAGGAAAAGCACCTTTAGTAAATCCGCTTTCTCTGTGAGAGCTTCCCATGTCTGGAATACACTGCCATCAGACACACATAACTGCACCACATATCACACTTTCACAAAATGCTTGAAGACATGGCTAAAGGTCAATCAGATTTGTGATCATAATCCCTAGCTGTGTATTGCCGCTTTCCATGTTGTCTGTAGCTTGTGAGGTGTGGAAACACTTTGTTGCTTTTATAAAAAATAGTCTTGCTGCTTTTTGTTCTATGTTGCTCTGTATGTATGCTAGGTCTTGCTTCGCCTATGTTGCTCTGTCGGTATGCTACGTCTTGCTTGTCCTATGTTGCTCTGTCTGTATGCTATGTCTTTCTTGTCCTATGTTGCTCTGTGTGTGCTCACTGCTCAATGATTGTCTATATTGTAGTTGTTTTTAATTACCTGCCCTGGGACTGGGGTTGAAAATTAGCCGGCTGGCTAAAACCGTCACTTTTACTGAAACGTTGATTAATGTGCACTGTCCCTGTAAAAAATCAAATAATCTCAAACTCAAACAAACAGTAGAGTACAGTAGAGTAAAGTAGGTTACAATACAGTACACAATACTTTTATTTACTTTAATGTACTCTACTATGCTCTGCTGTATTGATTTTACTGTACTGTACTACACTGTATTTAAAGGGATGGGATTAGATAAATGTACTGAAAACCCGATTGAATGAAAACTCTACATGTATAAGGGAACCACGCCTGCAAAATACATTATGCACCTGCTTAAGGTAATGTCATAAATCCCTCTAGCAAAGAAACAACGGAGCACGATACATTTTCAATGAAGGGATGCAAAGTGGGCGGGTACCTGCTGGGCAAAGGAGCATGAACAGGGTGGGACCAAATTTGGGGAAAAGAGAGGAAGATGCAAAGCGAGAGGCTTCACTGTCGCCATCATCTGTCCGAAATAAGCCCAATGTGTTTCTATGGGCTTATTTTGGACCTAAGCTTATCGCCTGCCTTCCCACCTTTGGGACAACGACTCTCATTGTTAGGGTGGAGACATGAGCATGTGTTCATTATATATAGATCTCTGAGAAAGCGGAACGTTTGTTGCGTACTCTGTGACATTGCGTTGCTATTGACCAATCGAAGGTCACTGTAGTTTCCAGCCCCTACTGGATTGGCTGTTGATACCTAACCTGCTTGCCAGCTTGCTAGCACCGACATGAGGGCGAAGCTAGCGTGGCTATCCATATAGTGGATTACTGCTTTAAATCTGAATATCAGCTACTGAGAAATGCGTATCATAAGAAAGGTGTGCGTAAGAAAGGCATACATTTCCTAAGTCTGAATCAGCCCCTATGTGAGGACTCCCTCAACCATGTCACTAAACACTATGTGGTCTGGGAAAACTCCTGACCTGAATCCGAACTTGAGATGCACAGATAAATCATGCGTATGTCAAAACATATTTGCATGTCAATTTGGTTTGGATTAATCTCTACGTAAACTGAAAGTTTGATTAACACCTAATTGATAATAACTGCTTTACCCTCTACAGATCATGTAGTATCTATGGTGCATAGTTTGGAGGCTGTGTGTCTTGCCTTGCCTGGGTGGTTGTGTGTATTGCCTTGCCTGGGTGGTTGTGTGTATTGCCTTGCCTGGGTGGCTATGTGTATTGCCTTGCCTGGGTGGCTGTGTGTATTGCCTTGCCTGGGTGGCTATGTGTATTGCCTTGCCTGGGTGGCTATGTGTATTGCCTTGCCTGGGTGGCTATGTGTATTCCCTTGCCTGGGTGGCTGTGTGTATTGCCTTGCCTGGGTGGCTATGTGTAATGCCTTGCCTGGGTGGCTATGTGTATTGCCTTGCCTGGGTGGCTATGTGTATTGCCTTGCCTGGGTGGTTGTGTGTATTGCCTGGGTGGTTGCTGGGTTGAGAGGGTTTGTTATCCCAGCTGTTTGGAGGGAAAGCCCGCTCCCATGTTACACCTGTTTCTCCAGCTGTTCCTGGAACAGCACCCCTAGCGCCCTCTGCTCCGCTATGCCAGGAGGGCCCACTGGGCCTTAAGGTGTCAAGATGCTCAGTTCGGCTGGCAACTAGCTGAACTCATCTAGCCGAACTGAACTTGTGCATATTCCCTTAAAAAACAGCAATAGTACTGTTTATCCATTTTGAGACGCCATAGTCAGTATATACCGGTGGTGGTCAGTGCCGTTTAAGAGGAGGAAGGACGTTTATTTTTTTCTTCATGAGCATGTCCTTATTTCTATTACAGCATATTGGATGACTGTCATTCATATTTAATTCACCCTGTTCAATGTAACAGCGACAGGTTAAGGCTACTTCATGATACAAAAATGTTCCTTATACCCATCATGAATTTGTTACAACCTAGCATATGAATGAACGTTTACAGCGTAGGTGCACACATTCAACACACCTTGCACACTCTTGTCTGCATCTAGCTAATATAGGGTGTAATCATTAGTCCAACAGCTGCAAACAAGAGTTTCTAGTTGGACAAATTCAGGTATGTAATCCCCGTTTTGGTCTGTTTGGTTCCGTTTAAGAAATATTTTTCAACAGAAACGAGGGAATACACCCCGGATCATCCATAAAAACAGTTCACCTTCATAGCAGCCACATTGTATTCCTTCTCCCATCTATGCACTCTCCTACGCTCACCTCTTCCCTTCGCTTGTGGACTTCAATGCACAACACATCGGCTGTATGTGACCAGGCAACAACAAAAACTTTCCAAGCCAAACCGCTACACACAGCCTGCATCGTTGTCACCATAATAGCTAAAGTAACGTCATAGTCAGCATAGCTAATAGAACTAACGCTTTAGTTACCCGCTACAATCATGCAGTAAAGTTACAGTGTACAGTCAGTCAGCAGTTATACCAGCAGGCCCCGGTTGCAATAAATTAGTAAAACCAAAAGCTTACCATGACTTGGAAGAGTGTTCTGTTGGGAAGTCATTGCCAGCTAGCTAACATAGCATCGCTCTGCTTGAGCAGTGTGTTTCAGTAGGTAAACTAGCTACAGTAGCTGCATTTACTAGCTAAGTCAGTGAAACTGAAACTGAAAAGAAATTGCACACTATTTCTCTTTTGCTTCTTCCTCATTTTGGAAGAAATTAATTTGTTCAAAACTGTTCAACTATTATCTTTCTCTCTCTTTGAATCAACTACTCACCACATTTAATGCACTGTAGTGCTAGCTAGCTGTAGCTTATGCTTTCAGTACTAGATTCATTCTCTGATCCTTTGATTGGGTGGACAGCATGTCAGTTCATGCTACAAGAGTTCTGATAGGTTGGAGGATGTCCTCCGGAGGTTGTCATAATTACTGTGTAAGTCTATGGAAGGGGTTGAGAACCATGAGCCTCCTAGGTTTTGTATTGAAGTCAATGTACCCAGAGGAGGACGAAGCTAGCTGTCCTCCGGCTACACCATGGTGCTACCCTACAGAGTGCTGTTGAGGCTACTGTAGACCTTCTTTGCAAAATAATGTGTCATAATAGATTATTTGGTGACGTGATTATATTTAGTGTAGTCTTATCTAAAAAGGATAGCTTTTTAAATGTTTTACAATTTAAAAAATGTAATCACTGAGGATGGTCCTCCCCTTCCACCTCTGAGGAGCTTCTACTGGTATACACTTCCTTAAAATAACTTAAGAAATATGTCATTAACTTTGATGTTTTTGCCAGAGAGATCTAAGATGTTCAGTGCAGTATTTTTCAATGACATATGTACATGGAAACATGTCGTCTCTGGTTGAATGACAACAAAGACTTTATTGAAGAACCCCCACTGTTGACCAATCACTGATGAAGTGGCATAGACTTGAAGTGGCTTGCCTCTAGAAAGAAATGTGTGTGCCCGAACAACCGAAAAAGCCCTCACCATCACAACATGTCTTCATAATATATGCACAAACTCTGCCAACCCGTTTTGACTGGGAAGCATCTGGACGCCTTCAGACTACACTACACAACACTACTACAGCCTGGAGCACCAGGCCTGACTACATTACTACAGCCTGTTATACAGAGCCTGGAGCACTAGGCCAGACGCCTGTTATACTGAGCCTGGAGCACCAGGCCAGACTACACTACTACAGCCTGTTATACTGAGCCTGGAGCACCAGGCCTGACTACACTACTACAACCTGTTATACTGAGCCTGGAGTTCACAGCTCACACAGACAGGTTACCCCTGAGGAGAGCCACACCATGCCCAGGAAAGGGAAGAGGAACAGGAAGAGGAGACGGACTCCAAATTTCAACAGGCAGTGAAATGTGTTTTGACTCCGACCACCAGATGTGGCGATGACACAGGTCTTCTCCACACACATCACACATACTGCGGGACACCAAGCCCCTTACCCCCCATGTCCTCTCACATTAGTAATGAGGGCATCAGGTTACACTAGATGAATTGGTATACGTGCACCGTGTGGGAGGGGTTCACTTTGATTTGCCAGAGACGTGTCCAACAGCAAGAGCTCTGACTGTCAACAGCCAGGTGTCATGAGTTAAGTGGAATTTAGCGCATGGGCGCGACCGAAGTAGACACTCGTTTTACAAGGTATGAGACACCAGTCAGACATTCAGCTATATTCTGGACAAACTGTTTTGTCCCATGAACCTATATGTGTCCAAATGCCAGTATAAGAGTGTAATTTAAAACGTTATTGGACCAGAAAGCCTTATCATATTCAACAATACAAATCCTTATTTTCTTGCCTTTATTTACTGGGACTCGAGGGTCTCTATTTACTTTGAGTGTGTGTGTATATAAGGGTGTCTGTGTATGTATGTGTGAGGGTCCTGTTGTACTCAGGGGTTAAACTCTGTCCCAGCTGGTCCGACGTGTCTGTCAGCAGAGGTATTACAATCCCCCTCTGAAGGAAGGGGGAAGGAGGGGGCGAGACATGGGCCTGTGACTTTGAACCCCCCCCCCCAGTTTATGTGTGTCTATATAAATTGATTGTCTTATCTAAGACAGTGAGGAGAACATATTTTTCACACCGGTCACCATTTCAGCCAAAGTAGCATTAGCACCTCGGCATACAGTATATTAAGGAAATGAGTGTGTTGCCGTGGCGATCCTTATTGGAGGACAACGTGCTAATGCTACAAAGGGACTCTAACGAGCGAGAGTCCGTGTTAATTTCTCTGTTTGACAAAGGGTCTCTGTGATCAGCCAGTGTGTCAGTGGTTAGCAGCTAGGGCCTGTGTGCTGTAGCAGGTGTGTCCTCCACACTTCCTCAATGTTGAGACACACAGCATGTGTCAGCTAAAAGACATAATGGGGGTCCGTGGAGGGGGCCGGGGGAGGACGCGGGGTCAGGGGGTGGGAGGGATCCTGCTGGGGGTTATTTGTATCGGGTACAGAGTTGACAGCCTGAATGATAGATCATTTACATCTCCCTGCGTAACTCTGTGGTCCTGACATCAGAAGCTCCTTATTTTTCCTCCGTGCCCCTCTCTGGGCTGAGGCCTGTGGATGATGGTCACCTGTCAAGGGTTTGGCTGAGTAACCCAGTGAAAAGAAGAAGAGAGAAGAGAGAGGGATAGTGAGAAAATAAGTTAGAAAGAGAGAAAATAGAAACAGTGTGAAGGCTCGAAGAAGAGTGAGGAGGACAGGCTTAGAAAGGAGTGAAGAAGAAGAGACAGTTGAGAAAAGAACAGGAGGAGAAGAAAGAGAAGATGGCCTCAGGTACTCACACTCCTCCAGTCCCAGGGTTACCTTTAAACCCAGGGACTGGGTGTGCAATTCGAGATATGTCACTGGGAGCTCAGTCTGGGCTTGAAAAAGTGATGAGGTCCCAGGACTGCTCTACCAGGCTACCGGTTGGTCTGGAACAGAGAAAACAGAGCACTACTGTCCATCAGAGAGATTTGGTATCTCACCCCCACCAGGCCCACTGATCAAGACACCGTAACAGCAGACTCCTAGGGGACCACAGACCATCCCACAAGAGGATTAAGCCCTCCACACCTCCCTCTTCTGATCCATCTCAAGTGGCACATATGTAAATCACATAGTGTACACACTGACTGGCTGGCTGGCAAGCGGTACCAGACAAAAAGGACAAAAAGGCTTCTCAACAGTTTTTACCCCCAAGCCATAAGACTCCTGAACAGGTAATCAAATGGCTACCCAGACTATTTGCATTGTGCACCCCCCCCAACCCATCTTTTACACTGCTGCTACTCTCTGTCTATCATATATGCATAGTCACTTTATCTATACATTCATGTACATACTACCTCAATTTGCCCAACCAGCCAGTGCCCCCGCACATTGGCTAACTGGCCTATCTGCACTGTGTCCCGCCACCCACCACCCCCTCTTTTACGCTACACCTACTCTCTGTTCATCATATATGCATAGTCACTTTAACCATATCTACATGTACATACTACCTCAATTTGCCCAACCAGCCAGTGCCCCCGCACATTGGCTAACCGGCCTATCTGCATTGTGTCCCGCCACCCACCACCCGCCAACCCCTCTTTTACACTACTGCTACTCTGTTTATCATATATGTCACATATATCTCTCTTTCTCCCCTTACCCATCTGTCTATCGCCTCCTTTGAATTTCATGCTGTCACAGTTACCAGCCCTTTCAAGCTTAACATCCTTATCATTTATCGCCCTCCAGGTCCCCTCGGAGAGTTCATCAATGAGCTTGATGCCTTGATAAGCTCCTTTCCTGAGGATGGCTCACCTCTCACAGTTCTGGGCGACTTTAACCTCCCCACGTCTACCTTTGACTCATTCCTCTCTGCCTCCTTCTTTCCACTCCTCTCCTCTTTTGACCTCACCCTCTCACCTTCCCCCCCTACTCACAAGGCAGGCAATACGCTCGACCTCATCTTTACTAGATGCTGTTTTTCCACTAACCTCATTGCAACTCCCCTCCAAGTCTCCGACCACTACCTTGTATCCTTTTCCCTCTCGCTCTCATCCAACACTTCCCACACTGCCCCTACTCGGATGGTATCGCGCCGTCCCAACCTTCGCTCTCTCTCCCCCGCTACTCTCTCGTCTTCCATCCTATCATCTCTTCCCTCTGCTCAAACCTTCTCCAACCTATCTCCTGATTCTGCCTCCTCAACCCTCCTCTCCTCCCTTTCTGCATCCTTTGACTCTCTATGTCCCCTATCTTCCAGGCCGGCTCGGTCCTCCCCTCCCGCTCCGTGGCTTGACGACTCATTGCGAGCTCACAGAACAGGGCTCCGGGCAGCCGAGCGGAAATGGAGGAAAACTCGCCTCCCTGCGGACCTGGCATCCTTTCACTCCCTCCTCTCTACATTTTCCTCCTCTGTCTCTGCTGCTAAAGCCACTTTCTACCACTCTAAATTCCAAGTATCTGCCTCTAACCCTAGGAAGCTCTTTGCCACCTTCTCCTCCCTCCTGAATCCTCCTCCCCCTCCCCCCTCCTCCCTCTCTGCAGATGACTTCGTCAACCATTTTGAAAAGAAGGTCGACGACATCCGATCCTCGTTTGCTAAGTCAAACGACACCGCTGGTTCTGCTCACAGTGCCCTACCCTGTGCTCTGACCTCTTTCTCCCCTCTCTCTCCAGATGAAATCTCGCGTCTTGTGACAGCCGGCCGCCCAACAACCTGCCCGCTTGACCCTATCCCCTCCTCTCTTCTCCAGACCATTTCCGGAGACCTTCTCCCTTACCTCACCTCGCTCATCAACTTATCCCTGACCGCTGGCTACGTCCCTTCCGTCTTCAAGAGAGCGAGAGTTGCACCCCTTCTGAAAAAACCTACACTCGATCCCTCCGATGTCAACAACTACAGACCAGTATCCCTTCTTTCTTTTCTCTCCAAAACTCTTGAACGTGCCGTCCTTGGTCAGCTCTCCCGCTATCTCTCTCAGAATGACCTTCTTGATCCAAATCAGTCAGGTTTCAAGACTAGTCATTCAACTGAGACTGCTCTTCTCTGTATCACGGAGGCGCTCCGCACCGCTAAAGCTAACTCTCTCTCCTCTGCTCTCATCCTTCTAGACCTATCGGCTGCCTTCGATACTGTGAACCATCAGATCCTCCTCTCCACCCTCTCCGAGTTGGGCATCTCCGGCGTGGCCCACGCTTGGATTGCGTCCTACCTGACAGGTCGCTCCTACCAGGTGGCGTGGCGAGAATCTGTCTCCTCACCATGCGCTCTCACCACTGGTGTCCCCCAGGGCTCTGTTCTAGGCCCTCTCCTATTCTCGCTATACACCAAGTCACTTGGCTCTGTCATAACCTCACATGGTCTCTCCTATCATTGCTATGCAGACGACACACAATTAATCTTCTCCTTTCCCCCTTCTGATGACCAGGTGGCGAATCGCATCTCTGCATGTCTGGCAGACATATCAGTGTGGATGACGGATCACCACCTCAAGCTGAACTTCGGCAAGACGGAGCTGCTCTTCCTCCCGGGAAGGACTGCCCGTTCCATGATCTCGCCATCACGGTTGACAACTCCATTGTGTCCTCCTCCCAGAGCGCTAAGAACCTTGGCGTGATCCTGGACAACACCCTGTCGTTCTCAACTAACATCAAGGCGGTGGCCCGTTCCTGTAGGTTCATGCTCTACAACATCCGCAGAGTACGACCCTGCCTCACACAGGAAGCGGCACAGGTCCTAATCCAGGCACTTGTCATCTCCCGTCTGGATTACTGCAACTCGCTGTTGGCTGGGCTCCCTGCCTGTGCCATTAAACCCCTACAACTCATCCAGAACGCCGCAGCCCGTCTGGTGTTCAACCTTCCCAAGTTCTCTCACGTCACCCCGCTCCTCCACTCTCTCCACTGGCTTCCAGTTGAAGCTCGCATCCGCTACAGACCATGGTGATTGCCTACGGAGCTGTGAGGGGAACGGCACCTCAGTACCTCCAGGCTCTGATCAGGCCCTACACCCAAATAAGGGCACTGCGTTCATCCACCTCTGGCCTGCTCGCCTCCCTACCACTGAGGAAGTACAGTTCCCGCTCAGCCCAGTCAAAACTGTTCGCTGCTCTGGCTCCCCAATGGTGGAACAAACTCCCTCACGACGCCAGGACAGCGGAATCAATCACCACCTTCCGGAGACACCTGAAACCCCACCTCTTTAAGGAATACCTAGGATAGGATAAAGTAATCCTTCTCACCCCCCTTAAAATATGTAGATGCACTATTGTAAAGTGGCTGTTCCACTGGATGTCATAAGGTGAATGCACCAATTTGTAAGTCGCTCTGGATAAGAGCGTCTGCTAAATGACTTAAATGTAAATGTAATATGCATAGTCACTTTAACCATATCTACATGTACATACTACCCCAATCAGCCTGACTAACTGGTGCCTGTATATAGCCTCGCTACTGTTATTGCCTCGCTACAGCTTATAGCCTCGCTACTGTTATTGCCTCGCTACTGTATATAGCCTCGCTACTGTTATTGCCTCGCTACTGTATATAACCTTGCTACTGTTATTGCCTCGCTACTGTATATAACTTTGCTACTGTTATTGCCTCGCTACTGTATATAGCCTCGCTACTGTTATTGTCTCACTACTGTATATAGCCTCGCTACTGTTATTGCCTCGCTACTGTATATAACCTTGCTACTGTTATTGCCTCGCTACAGTATATAACTTTGCTACTGTTATTGCCTCGCTACTGTATATAGCCTCGCTACTGTTATTGTCTCACTACTGTATATAGCCTCGCTACTGTTATTGTCTCACTACTGTATATAGCCTCGCTACTGTTATTGCCTCGCTACTGTATATAACCTTGCTACTGTTATTGCCTCGCTACTGTTATTGCCTCTCTGCTGGGTCCCTCTATCACCATTTAGTGGGTGTTCAGGAGAATGTTGGAAAGTATTGGGCTTCTCAAAGTGCGACTGTAAGGCCAATGACTCAGCAGTCACCATCTCATTGGTACAGCTCCTACCCCCAGACCATCAGGCTGCCAAATTCTATCCCCCCCCCCACCAACATTTACCCTGCCCCCACCCCAATGGACATCTATTATTGCACAATTAGTAATATTATTAATATTATTATTTATATTGCATTATTATAAATAAATATATAGCATTGAATTGTTGGAGCTCGGAGCTCAATAATTTCACTGTAAGAGATTTAAATGTTAATAAGCATTTGTTGCATATTATTAGCCATTTGTTACATGTCATTCACCACCATTCACATGTAATTTCAATTATTAATTCCAAGTAAACCCAACCCATGCAGAGATACTTATACCCAGAAGTGGAGGGTAAACCTTTCCAAAGTAGAGAACAGTACGAGCTGATGCAGCAGGGCACTCAAGGTCTCTGGAGGGAATATACTTTGCCAAGGTCAAGTTCTGCTACCTCTGTTTCTCCAATTAGAGCCTCCAGTTGGATAGAAAGCCCCCTAAAATATCTAACTCAATCGACTTTCTGTAAAGTACAGGAACAATTTGTTGCTTACAGTGTCTTCTGAAAGTATTCATACCCCCTGACCAATTCCACACTTTGTTGTGTTACAGCCAGAATTCAACATTTATTAAATAGATATTTTAGTAACATTTTGCTTGACACCCAACGTCATAACGCATTATGACACGGCCGTAACCATGTCCTAATGTCATAACAGCTGACATAACTTGTTATATCCTGTCATAATATGGTCATAACACTGTCATGACCCATTTATTTACACCTGTTGTGACATATATTCCATTATTTTATGGCTGGTTGGTTATGACACCTACGTAAGAGTGTCAAAACCCACATTTATTCAAATGTATTTTTTCCCTGCCAAGAAGTTTCCTTTCGTTTTAAAGAATGTTTCTTAAGTCCTTTGTTGTTGTTTACATTTACATTTAAGTCATTTAGCAGACGCTCTTATCCAGAGCGACTTACAAATTGTTGTAACAAATTCTTTACAGTCATGTTTTTTTCATCATTATTTTAAATAACTTGTTACAAAGCATTATGACCATCCTGTATCACTTTTCTTGGACCAAGAAAATACACTTTATAACACTGTTAAGAAGCATTATGACCATCATAATCATTTAAGCCAGATAGGCCTATCACGTACATGCCCTTATGTCAGTCATCAGTCAAAAAGAGGGTTTCTTGTCCTGCTCCTGAAATCCACTCCTGCAATCATCCCAGTCATCAAAAACAGAGCATTGTGGTAGGTGGATATCTGACATCAATGTGTGTAATTACAATGATAATTTAATATGGTCCATTTCAATTTTTTTTATATATGGTGTAATAGAATGTTTGCCTTGTGTGGTAAGTTTTGTGAGCTTTCACACTCTTATGTAGGGGTCATAACAAGCCATAAAATAACATAATATGTACATAATTTAAAAAAAAAGTTTATTTAACTAGGCAAGTCAGTTAAGAACAAATTCTTATTTTTAATGACAGCCTAGGAACAGTGGGTTAACTGCCTTGTTCAGGGGGAGAACAACAGATTTTTACCTTGTCAGCTCGGGTATTCGATCCTGCAATCTTCCGGTTACTAGTCCAACCCTCTAACCACTGTGCTACCTGCCGGCCCATATGTCTAAATATATGTGTCATTCCAGTGTGTCATTTGTCTCTCACCAATCGACACACAATACCCCATAATGACAATAACAAAACATGTTTTAATACATTTCTGCTAATTTATTGAAAATGAAATACAGGAATATCTCATTTACATAAGTATTCACACCCGTGAGTCAATACTATGTAGATGCACCTTTGGCGGTGAGATTTGCACACCTGGATTGTACAATATCTGCACATTATTCTTTAAAAAATTATTCAAGCTCTGTCAAATTGATTGTTGATCATCAGTCTTGTCATAGAGTTTTGACTTAAAAGGACATAAAAATCTAACTAGGCCACTAAGGAACATTCAATGTCGCCTTGGTAGGCAACTAGGTTATTGTCCTGGTGAAAGGGGAATTTGTCTCCCAGTGACTGTTGGAAAGCAGACTGAACCAGATTTTCCTCTAGGATTTTGTGCTTATAGCTGTATCCGTTTATTTTTATCCTAAAAAACTCCCTAGTCCTTGCCGATGACAAGCATACCCATAACATGATGCAGCCACCACCATGCTTGAAAATATGAAGAGTGGTACTCAGTTATATGTTTTGTGTTGTTTTAACACATTTTTTTGCAGTATTACTTAAGTGCCTTGTTGTAAACAGAATGCATGTTTTGAAATATTTGTATTCTGTACAGGCTTCCTTCTTTTCACTGTGTCATTTAAATTACTATTGTGGAGTAACTACAATGTTGTTGATCCATCCTCATATCACAACCATTAAACCCCCTTCAACTCATCCAGAACGCCGCAGCCCGTCTGGTGTTCAACCTTCCCAAGTTCTCTCACGTCACCCCGCTCCTCCGTTCTCTCCACTGGCTTCCAGTTGAAGCTCGCATCCGCTACAAGACCATGGTGCTTGCCTACGAAGCTGTGAGGGGAATGGCACCTCAGTACCTCCAGGCTCTGATCAGGCCCTACACCCAAACAAGGGCACTGCGTTCATCCACCTCTGGCCTGCTCGCCTCCCTACCACTGAGGAAGTACAGCTCCCGCTCAGCCCAGTCAAAACTGTTCGCTGCTCTGGCCCCCCAATGGTGGAACAAACTCCCTCACGACGCCAGGACAGCGGAGTCAATCACCACCTTCCGGAGACACCTGAAACCCCACCTCTTCAAGGAATACCTAGGATAGGATAAGTATCCCTCTCACCCCCCTTTAAGATTTAGATGCACTATTGTAAAGTGACTGTTCCACTGGATGTCATAAGGTGAATGCACCAATTTGTAAGTCGCTCTGGATAAGAGCGTCTGCTAAATGACTTAAATGTAAATGTAAAATGTAAACTATGTAACTGTTTTAAAATCACAATTGGCCTCATGGTGAAATCCCTGAGCAGTGTCCTTAATCTCTGAGTTAGGAAGGATGCCTGGGTGTATTGAGTGACTGGGTGTATTGATATACTATCCAAAGCCAAATATACACATCTACCTGTAACGCTCGTCGTATGAAGTAGGATCGGACCAAAGCACAGTGTGGTAAGTGTTCCTAATTATTTATTAAAACTGAACACTGAGACAAAATAACACAATGGCACAACATGAAACAGTTCTGAAAGGTGCAATAACTACCTACAAAAACCCTGTGGGAAAAAGCTACCTAAGTATGGTTCCCACTCAGAAACAACGACAGACAGCTGTCCCTGATTGAGAACCATACCTGGCCAAAACAAAGAAATACAAAAACATAGAAAAAGGAACATAGAATGCCCACCCAAATCACACCATGACCAAACCAAAACAGAGACATAAAAAGCTCTAAGGTCAGGGCGTGACACTACCAATCGGAGCCTTTCTTTGCAAGGTATCGAAAAACCTCCCTGATCTTTGTGGTTGAATCTGTGCTTGAAATTCATTACTTGATTGAGGGACCTTGCAGATAATGGTATCTAAAAGGGGTACAGAGTTGGGTAATCGTAAATAAATTATGTTAACCACTATTATTCAACACGGAATGAGTCTTTGCAACTTATTATGCGATTTGTGAAGCACATTTTTACTCCGTAACTTATTTAGGTTTGCCATAACATAGGGGTTGAATACTTATTGACTTATGAAATTTCAGATTTTCATTTTGTATTAATTTCTCAAATGTTCTACAAACAAAATTCTACTTTGAAGTTATGAAGTACTGTGTGTAGATCAGTGACACAACATCTTGATTGAATCCATTTTAAATTCAGGCTGTAAAACAACAAAATGTGGAAAAACTTAAGGGGTGTGAATACTTGAAGGATGTGTTTGTTCTCACCAACAGCACTATAGGGCTTCTTTGGAGAATCAGGGTGTCACATTGTGATGTCATCGTTCCTTCTTGCCAAAGGATGGGTGATTTCACAGTGTGATTGGGGGTTAGTTCAGTTGGCATCCTGGCTTTGGGGCCCTGGCTGGTTGAGCTCTGGACGGTGGCTACCAGGTCGTAAAAGTGGCTCAGTTTGGGATCCAGAGAGGAACATGTCACACCCAGTCTGGTGGCTTCTGGGTAGTATAAAACAGCTCAGTAATGATCCCATTTGTGAGTTCAGCGGGACCCAGTTAGTCAGCCTCTTGATCAAGTCAAAATAAAATAATATTGTATTGGTCTTAATCACATACAGTGGGGCAAAAAAGCATTTAGTCAGCCACCAATTGTGCACGTTCTCCCACTTAAAAAGATGAGAGAGGCCTGTAATTGTCATCATAGGTACACTTCATCTATGACAGACAAAATGAGAAAAAAAATCCAGAAAATCACATTGTAGGATTTTTTTATGAATTTATTTGCAAATTATGGTAGAAAATAGGTATTTGATCAATAAACAAAAGTTTATCTCAATACTTTGTTATATACCCTTTGTTGGCAATGACAGAGGTCAAACGTTTTCTGTAAGTCTTCACAAGGTTTTCACACACTGTTGCTGGTATTTTGGCCCATTCCTCCATGCAGATCTCCTCTAGAGCAGTGATGTTTTGGGGCTGTTGCTAGGCAACACAGACTTTCAACTCCCTCCCAAGATTTTCTATGGGGTTGAGATCTGGAGACTGGCTAGGCCACTCCAGGACCTTGAAATGCCTCTTACAAAGCCACTCCTTCGTTGCTCGGACGGTGTGTTTGGGATCATTGTCCTGCTGAAAGACCCAGCCACGTTTCATCTTCAATGCCCTTGCTGATGCAAGGAGGTTTTCACTCAAAATCTCACGATACATGGCCCCATTCCTTCTTTCCTTTACACGGATCAGTCGTCCTGGTCCCTTTGCAGAAAAACAGCCCCAAAGAAGGATGTTTCCACCCCCATGCTTCACAGTAGGTATGGTGTTCTTTGGATGCAACTCAGCATTCTTTGTCCTCCAAACACGACGAGTTGAGTTTTTACCAAAAGTTCTATTTTGGTTTCATCTGACCATATGACATTCTCCCAATCTTCTTCTGGATCATCAAAATGCTCTCTAGCAAACTTCAGACGGGCCTGGACATGTACTGGCTTAAGCAGGGGGACACGTCTGGCACTGCAGGATTTGAGTCCCTGGCGGCGTAGTGTGTTACTGATGGTAGGCTTTGTTACTTTGGTCCCAGCTCTCTGCAGGTCATTCACTAGGTCCCCCCGTGTGGTTCTGGGATTTTTGCTCACCGTTCTTGTGATCATTTTGACCTCACAGGGTGAGATCTTGCGTGGAGTCCCAGATCGAGGGAGATTATCAGTGGTCCTCTATGTCTTCCATTTCCTAATAATTGCTCCCACAGTTGATTTATTCAAACCAAGCTGCTTACCAGCCTGGTGCAGGTCTACAATTTTGTTTCTGGTGTCCTTTGACAGCTCTTTGGTCTTGGCCATAGTGGAGTTTGGAGTGTGACTGTTTGAGTTTGTGGACAGGTGTCTTTTATACTGATAACAAAACAAACAAACAGGTGCCATTAATACAAGTAACGAGTGGAGGACAGAGGAGCCTCTTAAAGACTAAGTTACAGGTCTGTGAGAGCCAGAAATCTTGCTTGTTTGTAGGTGACCAAATACTCATGTTCCACCATAAAAAATCCTACAATGTGATTTTCTGGATTTTTTCCCCTAATTTTGTCTGTCATAGTTGAAGTGTACCTATGATGAAAATTACAGGCCTCTCTCATCTTTTGAAGTAGGAGAACTTGCACAATTGGTGGCTGACTAAATACTTTTTTCCCCCCTCTGTATTTTGCAGATGTTATCGCAGGTGCAGCAAAATGCTTATGTTTCTAGCTCCAACAGAGCAGTAATACTTAACAATACAAAACAATACACACAAATCCCCAAAATTAAAATAAAGACATTAAGCAGCCCAGCGATGACTACCTCATCATTAAAGTGACATTGTGATTTGTGCACATCCAAAACACCAACTGGAACAGGAAGAAAAACACAGCCGCAGTGAACCACCTGACTTCTACACATGCCACTTCACCCTCCTCTTATACCTGCCATGACACCATCCTTTTTAGACCGAAGGTCACATCAAATAAAAGTTAACAGAAATGCCCTTGCATCTATTCCAGGTTATTGGTTATGGGTGTGAAAACGTTCTGTTGTTGTAACACGCACGTCGTGGGAAGCAAATTAATTGAAACATATCTAAAAATGAGTTGCCTAATTTTCACACTGCTATCGGATAGCCAAGTGTGATCTGTACCATGTTACGTCTGGTGTGGATTAGAGATTAGTCCACAGCTGTCCAGTGAACCTTATCGTGCCTAGATCTCCCGGTTTCTCAGAGAACGGGGTAACCTTTCAGTCCCTTGAGGGCGAGGGTGAGCGGCTGGGACCACCTGACACCGGATCGCCTCCCTGGAATTTGGGGAGCGGCGATGTCCGTTCACAGAACCCACCCCATGAGGGATGTGGCATCCCTGAATTGTGTTTATTTGTTGGTTGCCTGTCATGAAAACCTTACCATCAACTGCATATTAGTCTTGTCTGTGAATTTTCAAGGCTTTTTTCCCTCTCTTCTCTTCAAAACCACTCCACCACATCATAACCCCTGTGACTTTATGACCCTCGCCTCATTTCTCCAGTCCTCCCTGTCCTCCTCCCTCTCTCACCAACTGTCTTTTATCCTCCATGGTCCTCTCTCCTTGCCCACATACTCCTCAGTGTTCCTTTGCCCTCGTACACTTGACATAGGCGCTGTAGGGACACCTGCTGAACATGAAGCTCTGATGACGGCAGAAAAACGACAAGATACACACAAACGCACACACACACACGCACACGCACACGCACAGGGACACACACACACACACACACACACACACACACACACACACACACACACACACACACACACACACACACACACACACACACACACACACACACACACACACACACACACACACACACACATAAACACGTAGCCCTGTTCTTTGGAGACACGTCGGCCTGGCAGGCAGCACAGGGCACTAAAAAGCTCCAGTGATGAGAAACCTCCCAGTCCTGCTGAGAACCCATCTTCTGTTTCACACCATTGTAAATTTATGCGCTCAGCACTGGGCACTTAGAAGGCTGCCCTTTCTCCCTCAGAGGAATGAAGGGATGAAATGAGGGAGAGAGAGAGTAGAGAGGAGGGAAAGTCTTTACTTTTTTTCCCTCTATGTACCTTTGTCTTGCCCTGCCAACTCAGCAGTGGCGGTGGGCCTCGATACACATTCCTACACTTCTTTGTTGCTTCCCTCTTGTCATGTTTTGTCATTGGTTATCATGTCTTGTCTCTGTGCTTCCCTTCTATTCGTTTCCCTCTGCTGGTCTTATTAGGTTCTTTCCCTCTTTCTATCCCTCTCTTCCCCTCCCTCTCTCCCTCTCTCGCTCTCTCTCTCTATCGTTCCGTTCCTGCTCCCAGCTGTTCCTCATTCTCCTAACTACCTCATTTACTCTTTTCACACCTGTCCCCTATTTTGCCCTCTGATTAGAGCCCCTATTTCTCCCTCTGTTTTCCGCTTCTGTCCTTGTCGGATCCTTGTATGATGTTCGCTGTTCTGTGTCCTTGTCTCGCCCTGTCGTGTTTTACCTTCTTCAGATGCTGCGTGTGAGCAGGTGTCTAGGTCTGCTACGGCCGGTGCCTTCCCGAAGCAACCTGCAGTCTATGGTCGAGTCTCCCGTCAGTCCTCTCTACTGACGAGTGGATTTCAGTTTTCCTGTTTTGTTTTCACCTTGATATATCCAGGATTATCACTTTTGTCAAATACTGGAATAAAGACTCTGTTTTCGTTAAGTCGCTTTTGGGTCCTCATTCACCCACATAACAGAAGGATCCGACCAAGATTGGACCCAGCGACTACGGATTCTCGCAACACTGCCGTCGAGATCCAGGGAGCAATGCTCGGCAGACACGAGCAGGAATTGTCTGCTGCTCGTCATGCCGTTGAGACCCTGGCCGCTCAGGTTTCCGACCTCTCAGGACAGAGTCTTCGTCTCGTGCCACCAGCTACTTCCTGGTCTTCCGAGTCTCCGGAACCTAGGGTTAATAACCCACCATGTTACTCTGGGCAGCCCACTGAGTGCCGCTCCTTTCTCACCCAGTGTGATATTGTGTTCTCTCTCCAACCCAACACATACTCAAGAGAGAGAGCTCGGATTGCTTACGTCATTTCACTCCTTACTGGTCGGGCTCGGGAGTGGGGCACAGCTATCTGGGAGGCAAGGGCTGATTGTTCTAACAATTATCTGGACTTTAAAGAGGAGATGATACGGGTTTTTGATCGTTCAGTTTTTGGTAAGGAGGCTTCTAGGGCCCTGGCTTCCCTATGTCAAGGTGATCGATCCATAACGGATTACTCTATAGAGTTTCGCACTCTTGCTGCCTCTAGTGACTGGAACGAACCGGCGTTGCTCGCTCGTTTTCTGGAGGGACTCCACGCTGAGGTTAGAGATGAGATTCTCTCCCGGGAGGTTCCTTCCAGCGTGGACTCTTTGATTGCACTCGCCATCCGCATAGAACGACGGGTAGATCTTCGTCACCGAGCTCGTGGAAGAGAGCTCGCGTTAACGGTGTTCCCCCTCTCCGCATCTCAACCATCTCCCCCCTCCGGCTCAGAGACTGAGCCCATGTAGCTGGGAGGTATTCGCATCTCGACTAAGGAGAGGGAACGGAGGATCACCAACCGCCTTTGCCTCTATTGCGGTTCTGCTGGACATTTTGTCATTTCATGTCCAGTAAAAGCCAGAGCTCATCAGTAAGCGGAGGGCTACTGGTGAGCGCTACTACTCAGGTCTCTCCATCAAGATCCTGTACTACCTTGTCGGTCCATCTACGCTGGACCGGTTCGGCTGCTTCCTGCAGTGCCTTGATAGACTCTGGGGCTGAGGGTTGTTTTATGGACGAAGCATGGGCTCAGAAACATGACATTCCTCTCAGACAGTTAGGGAAGCCCACGCCCATGTTCGCCTTAGATGGTAGTCTTCTCCCCAGTATCAGATATGAGACACTACCTTTAACCCTCACAGTATCTGGTAACCACAGTGAGACCATTTCCTTTTTGATTTTTCGTTCACCTTTTACACCTGTTGTTTTGGGTCATCCCTGGCTAGTATGTCATAATCCTTCTATTAATTGGTCTAGTAATTCTATCCTATCCTGGAACGTTTCTTGTCATGTGAAGTGTTTAATGTCTGCTATCCCTCCTGTTTCTTCTGTCCCCTCTTCTCAGGAGGAACCTGGTGATTTGACAGGAGTGCCGGAGGAATATCATGATCTGCGCACGGTCTTCAGTCGGTCCAGAGCCAACTCCCTTCCTCCTCACCGGTCGTATGATTGTTGTATTGATCTCCTTCCGGGGACCACTCCCCCTCGGGGTAGACTATACTCTCTGTCGGCTCCCGAACGTAAGGCTCTCGAGGATTATTTGTCTGTTTCTCTCGACGCCGGTACCGTGGTGCCTTCTTCCTCTCCCGCCGGAGCGGGGTTTTTTTTTGTTAAGAAGAAGGACGGTACTCTGCGCACCTGCGTGTATTATCGGGGGCTGAATGACATAACGGTTAAGAATCGTTATCCGCTTCCCCTTATGTCGTCAGCCTTCGAAATTCTGCAGGGAGCCAGGTTCTTTACTAAGTTGGACCTTCGTAACGCTTACCATCTCGTGCGCATCAGAGAGGGGGACGAGTGGAAAACGGCGTTTAACACTCCGTTAGGGCATTTTGAGTACCGGGTTCTGCCGTTCGGTCTCGCTAATGCTCCAGCTGTTTTTTCAGGCATTAGTTAATGATGTACTGAGAGACATGCTGAACATCTTTGTTTTCGTCTACCTTGACGATATCCTGACTTTTTCACCGTCTCTCGAGATTCATGTTCAGCACGTTCGACGTGTACTCCAGCGCCTTTTAGAGAATTGTCTCTACGTGAAGGCTGAGAAGTGCGCCTTTCATGTCTCCTCTGTCACATTTCTCGGTTCTGTTATTTCCGCTGAAGGCATTCAGATGGATCCCGCTAAGGTCCAGGCTGTCAGTGATTGGCCCGTTCCAAGGTCACGTGTCGAGTTGCAGCGCTTTCTAGGTTTCGCTAATTTCTATCGGCGTTTCATTCGTAATTTCGGTCAAGTTGCGGCCCCTCTCACAGCTCTTACTTCTGTCAAGACGTGCTTTAAGTGGTCCGGTTCCGCCCAGGGAGCTTTTGATCTCCTCAAGAAGCGTTTTACATCCGCTCCTATCCTTGTTACTCCTGACGTCACTAAACAATTCATTGTCGAGGTTGTCGCTTCAGAGGTGGGCGTGGGAGCCATTCTATCCCAGTGCTTCCATTCTGACGATAAGATCCATCCTTGCGCTTATTTTTCTCATCGCCTGTCGCCATCGGAACGCAACTATGATGTGGGTAACCGCGAACTGCTCGCCATCCGCTTAGCCCTAGGTGAATGGCGTCAGTGGTTGGAGGGGGCGACCGTTCCTTTTGTCGTTTGGACTGACCATAAGAACCTTGAGTACATCCGTTCTGCCAAATGACTTAATGCACGTCAAGCTCGTTGGGCGTTGTTTTTCGCTCGTTTCGAGTTCGTGATTTCTTATCGCCCGGGTAATAAGAACACCAAGCCTGATGCCTTATCCCGTCTCTTTAGTTCTTCTGTGGCTTCTACCGACCCCGAGGGGATTCTTCCTGAAGGGCGTGTTGTCGGGTTGACTGTCTGGGGAATTGAGAGACAGGTTAAGCAAGCACTCACTCACACTGCGTCGCCGCGCGCTTGTCCTAGTAACCTTCTTTTCGTTCCTGTTTCTACTCGTCTGGCTGTTCTTCAGTGGGCTCACTCTGCCAAGTTAGCTGGCCACCCCGGCGTTCGGGGTACGCTTGCTTCTATTCGCCAGCGGTTTTGGTGGCCTACTCAGGAGCGTGACACGCGCCGTTTCGTGGCTGCTTGTTCGGACTGCGCGCAGACTAAGTCAGGTAACTCTCCTCCTGCCGGTCGTCTCAGACCGCTTCCCATTCCTTCTCGACCATGGTCTCACATCGCCTTAGACTTTATTACCGGTCTGCCTTCGTCTGCGGGGAAGACTGTGATTCTTACGGTTGTCGATAGGTTCTCTAAGGCGGCACATTTCATTCCCTCGCTAAGCTTCCTTCCGCTAAGGAGACGGCACAAATCATCATTGAGAATGTGTTCAGAATTCATGGCCTCCCGTTAGACGCCGTTTCAGACAGAGGTCCGCAATTCACGTCACAGTTTTGGAGGGAGTTCTGTCGTTTGATTGGTGCTTCCGTCAGTCTCTCTTCTGGTTTTCATCCCCAGTCTAACGGTCAAGCAGAAAGGGCCAATCAGACGATTGGTCGCATATTACGCAGCCTTTCTTTTAGAAACCCTGCGTCTTGGGCAGAACAGCTCTCCTGGGCAGAATACGCTCACAACTCGCTTCCTTCGTCTGCTACCGGGCTATCTCCGTTTCAGAGTAGTCTGGGGTACCAGCCTCCTCTGTTCTCGTCCCAGCTCGCCGAGTCCAGCGTTCCCTCCGCTCAGGCGTTTGTCCAACGTTGTGAGCGCACCTGGAGGAGGGTCAGGTCTGCACTTTGCCGTTACAGGGCGCAGACTGTGAGAGCCGCCAATAAACGTAGGATTAAGAGTCCGAGGTATTGTCGCGGCCAGAGAGTGTGGCTTTCCACTCGTAACCTTCCCCTTACGACAGCTTCTCGCAAGTTGACTCCGCGGTTCATTGGTCCGTTCCGTGTCTCCCAGGTCGTCAATCCTGTCGCTGTGCGACTGCTTCTTCCGCGACATCTTCGTCGCGTCCACCCTGTCTTCCATGTCTCCTGTGTCAAGCCCTTTCTTCGCGCCCCCGTTCGTCTCCCCCCCCCCCCCCCCCCGTCCTTGTCGAGGGCGCACCTATTTACAAGGTACGGAAGATCATGGACATGCGTTCTCGGGGACGTGGTCACCAGTACTTAGTGGATTGGGAGGGTTACGGTCCTGAGGAGAGGAGTTGGGTTCCATCTCGGGACGTGCTGGACCGTTCGTTGATTGATGATTTCCTCCGTTGCCGCCAGGGTTCCTCCTCGAGTGCGCCAGGAGGCGCTCGGTGAGTGGGGGGGGTACTGTCATGTTTTGTCATTGGTTATCATGTCTTGTCTCTGTGCTTCCCTTCTATTCGTTTCCCTCTGCTGGTCTTATTAGGTTCTTTCCCTCTTTCTATCCCTCTCTTCCCCTCCCTCTCTCCCTCTCACGCTCTCTCTCTCTATCGTTCCGTTCCTGCTCCCAGCTGTTCCTCATTCTCCTAACTACCTCATTTACTCTTTTCACACCTGTCCCCTATTTTGCCCTCTGATTAGAGCCCCTATTTCTCCCTCTGTTTTCCGCTTCTGTCCTTGTCGGATCCTTGTATGATGTTCGCTGTTCTGTGTCCTTGTCTCGCCCTGTCGTGTTTTACCTTCTTCAGATGCTGCGTGTGAGCAGGTGTCTAGGTCTGCTACGGCCGGTGCCTTCCCGAAGCAACCTGCAGTCTATGGTCGAGTCTCCCGTCAGTCCTCTCTACTGACGAGTGGATTTCAGTTTTCCTGTTTTGTTTTCACCTTGATATATCCAGGATTATCACTTTTGTCAAATACTGGAATAAAGACTCTGTTTTCGTTAAGTCGCTTTTGGGTCCTCATTCACCCGCATAACACCTCTGAATTATCAGGTGCTTAATATGTGTGTTTTACAGGCTTGGGCTGAACATGTGTGCTGGGAATCGGGTTGCTGGAGTCACATCAGAATTAGACGTTCGTCCATGTTTCTCAAACATCAAATTCCGAAGTGTTTAAGGTTACGTTTAGAAATTAACTCCGAAATCTTAATGTTAGGCAATAACTCAGAGTGGTTAGGAGCCGAGGTTAACGTCCCAGTCCACAACACCCTGCATCAAAACTGAAACCTACTTGAAGATAGGGGCGGCAGGCAAGCCTAGTAGCTAGAGTGTTGGGCCAGTAACTAAAAGGTTGCTAGATCGAATCCCTGAACTAACCAGGTACAAATCTGCCCCTGAACAAGGCAGTTAACCCACTGTTCCTTGGCTGTCATTGTAAGTAAGAATTTGTTCTTAACTGACTTGCCTAGTCAAAAGAAGGCAACTGTGGCCACTTCCCTTTTTATCTCTGGCCATCCTCAAAAATGGATGGACGTCAAATACTGACTTGTATCACGGGGACCTGGCTGCTTAGGGACCTATGCACACAGTGAGACCACAGCACAGCCAGCACTGTGGATCCCACAGCCGCACACACACACACACACACACACACACACACACACACACACACACACACACACACACACACACACACACACACACACACACACACACACACACACACACACACACACACACACACACACACACACACACACACACACACACACACACACACACACACAGTCTTGTACAGCAAACCTTGTGTAGACACGCAATTCAGTCCCATTCAAAATCTTATTTTCCCTAACTCCTAACACTAACCCTAACCCGTACTCTTACCCTAACCCTAACCCTAACCTTAACATTAACCTTAACCTTAAAACCTAACCCTAACCCTCAAACTAACCCTATCTCCTAACCCTAACCCTAAACCCAAGTGTAACCCTAAAACTAATTTTAACCTTAAACCCTAAACCCCCCAGAAATAGCATTTGACCTTGTAGGGACCAACAAAAAGTCCCCAGTTGGTCAAATTTTAATTGGTTTACTATTCTTGTGGGGACTTCTGGTCCACACATACACACACTCATGCACACACACACACACAGCCAAGGGCCAGCCGGGGTCATCCGGTCTCCTCTCTCCCACTGTCCTCCCTCACCCCATCTCTTCTCTCCCCCATCTCATCCCACCCTCACCGCCCCTTCTCCTCACACCTTCACCCTTTCTCCCCCTCCACAGTTCTTCCCACCCTCATTCTGTCTCCCCCATTTCCTCCCACCATTACCCTTTTTCCCCCCTCCATCGATCCTCCTACTCTCACCCTGTCTTCACTCACCCCCTTCCTCCCCCTCCATCGATCCTCCTACTCTCACCCTGTCTTCACTCACCCCCTTCCTCCCCCTCCATCGATCCTCCTACTCTCACCCTGTCTTCACTCACCCCTTCCTCCCACCTCCATCGATCCTCCTACTCTCACCCTGTCTTCACTCACCCCCTTCCTCCCCCTCCATCGATCCTCCTACTCTCACCCTGTCTTCACTCACCCCCTTACTCCCACCTCCATCGATCCTCCTACTCTCACCCTGTCTTCACTCACCCCCTTCCTCCCCCTCCATCGATCCTCCTACTCTCACCCTGTCTTCACTCACCCCCTTCCTCGCACCTCCATCGATCCTCCTACTCTCACCCTGTCTTCACTCACCCCCTTCCTCCCGCCTCCATCGATCCTCCTACTCTCACCCTGTCTTCACTCACCCCCTTCCTCCCCCTCCATCGATCCTCCTACTCTCACCCTGTCTTCACTCACCCCCTTCCTCCCCCTCCATCGATCCTCCTACTCTCACCCTGTCTTCACTCACCCCCTTCCTCCCCCTCCATCGATCCTCCTACTCTCACCATGTCTTCACTCACCCCCTTCCTCCCGCCTGCCATCCATGGATCCAGCTGGCCAGCCATTCAGATTTACCGCCACACTGAAACATGCCGAAAGGGATCCGGGGCTTTCGGAGTACTCAATGTGAGAGATGGCTGCATGGGCAGACGAGTGTCAGGGCGCGGTAATGAAAAGAGTTCAGAAGACATAGATAACAAAGACAATGATCGTGGTTATAAATTCTGGTCCAGACGCATCAAGTTGTCCACGCAGTCCTTACGTAGGGTGTCAGGCAAGGTAATAAATCATAACCCAGCTCTGACATGAGTTACTGTCGCTCATTACAGCTGGCCAACATGTCTCCTATTCCCTCTCTCTTTCTCTCTTACTATTTTTCTCTATGTCTCTCTCCCTCAGTCTTTCTCATTTGGGTGACTGGTGGATGGATGCATCCATTAAAACATACTCTTACCCAATGTCGTATGTGATACAAGTGTGCAGTGAGAGGTAGCAAAAGCAGCTGTGGTGTTACACACACTTTCTTTTTACAATTTGGACACACGGCGCTCTCATATGATATGGGCGGTTAATCGCCTCTGGTGTAATTCATATTCTATTCAGGCAGTGTGTCAGGCAGCTTCAGAATGAGGCCCCCCACAGCTTAGTGGCACTCTGCCCAGGCCAGACCTCTCCACCCTTACTTCACCAGCTCTCTGAAAACCTCACTAGAGAGAGAGCAGTCCTTAACACTCTCGACACCCTAGACCAACAATATTTAAGACTTGTCTTATCTATGATCACCTCGTTTCCAACATTTGATTTAACCTTTGCTAAAAAGAAGGGAAATATAACCTTCAAGGGTGGTTATGTGTTCATAATTCTTCTTACCTTCCCGGGTAAACCCAGATGAAATCCGGGCAGCTTAAATCAACATAGACTTTCAACGGACTATAGCAGTATTAGTGCGTGATGAATGAAAGATTTCTATCGTTTTACAGATTTTTTTTGTCACAGTAGTTTGGGAATTAAATAAAAAGTGCTGCCAAATCGGTGTAATGGAAGTGTGGGAGTCACTGTGTGTTTTAGATGGATTTATGGCTCTGTCGCAAGTTAGCCAGATAAAATGTTACTTGAGAGCAGCTGAAAATGTAGCTAAAATAAACAGAGGAAGAAAGAGAAGGAGAAAAACAGAAAACAGAAAAAGAAATCTTAGAGACCAGGAAAACACATATCTAATGATCTTACACGTGGTGCTTATCTTCCGAACAGCTGAAAATACCCCTCTTTTCTAAACCATTGATAAAACAACCAAAGGGAGAGAACTCTCAAAGAGATTTCCTTCCCTCCCCTCCATTCCTCCCCTCCATCTCTTTACAGCCAGCACAAGCCTCTGGAGAGCAGGCCTGACTCTGTTTAGCCGGCCTGTGTTAAAAAGGGTTATCTGTAATGTTTGAAGGTGCTAAGCAGAGATCTGTCAGTGTGAGCACGCTGGGGGGCTATTCAGGGATGTAGGGAGGGATGGAGAGTGAGGTTAGAGAGGAGGAGGAGATGAAAGAGAGAGGGAGTGAGCCACTTAATGGTTCTATTGGATGAATCACGAGTGAGAGATCCGCCGTGGCCAGAGACGATCACAGGGCCTAGCAGTGTAGCTGTAGCTTTAGCTGTAGCTTTAGCTGTAGTGGTGATCCCAGCCAATAGGAATGCCAGCTCAGAGCCATGAAACAATAGACGACTTCAATTGGGTTATTGGTCTGTGGAGAGACCAGCGCGGCAGAGAGAGGAGATGTCTTTGAACTTAATTAAACACTAATATGAAGTAGTCAGCAACTCTCCCTTTGTTTTGGAAGGGCTTTGGGAAGAGGTGGGTGGAAATCTTCTCCTCTGTGAATCCTGGTGTCCTGCGTGGGTTGGGGGTGGGTGGTGGTTGTGGGGGGGTAGCAGAGGTGTTATTAGTGAGTGAGACGAGGATTAAACCGTATGTTTTGGTGGTATGTGTGAGTGTGTGCATGTGCGCCCAAGCTGGTGTTGGCTACCCTGTCCAGCTAGAGGGCTGGCCACTGACAGAGGGATTACCCTGAGCTCAGAGCCCAAGCCTGCCTGCTGACAGATGACTGGGGCCTCAGAGTCAAGACACACCCTGGGGACACACACTCTGCACCCTCATCTGACCTCTAGGTATGAGTGTGTCTGTGTGTGCATCGTGTATTTGTGTTTGTTTGGATCAGCGATCGTAGTGAGCAGGCAATAATCCAACAGGCTGGCAGCCAGTCTAACAGTACAGGGGGATAAATATTAGCTACTCAGCTCTGAAATATGGCAAGAGTGAATATACTAGCTTTATTGTTCCCTCTATGTGCAATCTGCCTACATTAACCATTGCTGACAGTAGAGCTACTAGAGCAGGGCTCTCCAGCCCTATACCTGGAGAGCTAGCCTCCTGTAGGTTTTCACTCCAACCCTCGTTGTAACTAACCTGATTCAGCTTATCAACCAGCTAATTATTAGAATAAAGTGCGCTAGATTAGGGTTGGAGCGAAAACCTACAGGACGGTAGCTCTCCAACAACAGGGTTGGAAAATATCTGTTAACTTTACCTAATATTGTATTTATCAGTGTCGAGATGGTAATAAAAGACTATAGAGCGTGTTAATTCATGGTTGATTGACAGTTTGACCCTCTTTCTGGGTGGTCTGGGGGATTCTTTGACAGGCGGTCCTGACCCTTCTTTCAGACAAATAAAAAATCTTTAAAGGGAATGGCCGTGCCCACATCAAGCTTAAATTTCTTATCTCCAAATTCTGTCCTGTCATGTTAGACACAGATTCCACGTTCCCCTTTAAAAGAGACACTCTTCCCCTTTAAAGATTCAACCTTTTCTCCCTCTTGGGGTATTTTGACACATGTTGATATGGTTCATGCTGCACTCATTACAGACCCAGGGACTGACTTGAGGTTCTGGATGTTGTTGTTTTTTCCACCCACAAGATTTAACAGGCATTTTTGGAATAGCTTCTGATTCCGCCTGATTATTCAATGTTTCCTAGTCTTTGGAGCTAGTTTTGATACCTTGAGTCAATGGTAGGTCAAACAGAGACATGCCCACTGAAAAAGAGCATCCATGTGGTCTCACTTTTGCCTACAGGATGTTTGGGATGGACTTCCTCTTTGTGTGTTAATTGACTGTGTGGCTAGGGGTAGACTCAGATAAGTGGCTGTGTGCTGGTTTTAATTGGCTGGTCTACTGTGTCGACTCAGAGTAGACCAACTGAAATGGCTTTGGATCCTTGGAAATATCTAAGAATGGAACACCAATTATCTCTCCAGTCCTCCTACGCTGCTAAAATAAACTGATATGGGTAGTTATCTTCTCCTTAGTCCATGGTCCACACATCTACAGATAAATAAGATGCCTTATAACTTAAAACATCAATTGTCCAAATGAAGGCAAGGGAAGAACTACGTACATGTACTGTATATAGAAACAATCCACTATTCAGTCTGACTCATTCATGCAGCTCAAAATGAAACTTTAGACCCACCAGGTAAGGTCAGCAAAGCGTACTGTGTTTGTGAGTCTGTACAGTACAATATTTATGTTGTGGGTATAGGTATTTGGGATTCTTTAATGTTTTTTAAAATTTCATAACCTTTACTTAACTAGGCAAGTCAGTTAAGAACAAATTCTAATTTACAATGACGGCCTACACCGGCCAAACCCAGACAACGCTGGGCCAATTGTGCGCCGCCCTATGGGACTCGCATTCACGGCCGTGATACAGTCTGGATTCAAACCAGGGTGTCTGTAGTGACGTCTGTAGCGCTGATATGCAGTGCCTTAGTCCACTACGCTACTCAGGAGCCCACATAAAGTAACTCTACATAAACCTATATGTCATGGATGCTATGGACTTGGGTTATGCTCCGTTATGTATTGGTTTCTGTGTTCCTGGCGTGCAGCGTTTATAGATCCAGTAAGGCTTTTATAAGACATGAAATTGGCTGTCTGTCTGGGGGATTGTGGGCCCACGTCCAGTCTTGTATGTGATCACTCCCATGGAGACTGTAGGTACTTCATCACAATGGCAGACTTCACTCTCCACTCCCCAGCAAAACATCATTACAACATTACAAATTTGTTGCAGCATTTTTAGAGCTTAGATTGATTATTTGTGTAAAAATTCTGTCATTTCTAGCACAGGAAGTTGTTTGCTTTATTTTCTACATAGTTCTAAGTAGAAAATACATAGTTAGTTGTGACCATTTACTTTTAAATTAGTATAATTGAATTAATATAATATGTGCCCTCCAAATGTTTGCTCTAATGATGCTCTTTGCGATACATGCTCTGTGTATTTAGGCCACTTCATGGTCTGTAGCATAACACGCTCTACTATATACTTGTGTCCAGTTGACTAAGATATTGTGCTCAGTAGCTACTTTGTGAAAGTGTTTGTATTAGTTTCCACAGGCTGTCGTCATTGCTTGTGTGTAATCCAGATTTATGTCACAGTATATTTAGATAATAACATAGATTAAACCTTCGACAACAAATCTCCCTCCATGTCATTTCGTCCGTCAGTCCTGCTGCTTTAAACATACTCCATAAATCCTCAGGCAGAGTCCCGTTGTTCAAGTGTTTTTGGAACAAATCTGACCAGAGCGAGTCTAATAGATTTGTATTTATTTTCAGTGTTTAATTGGACAAGTGAACAGCATTCGAGCAGGGACCAATAGTGTCATTATTGTTCTAGAGAATAAACACTGAGAGGTCCTGCATGGACTATAAAACCTTAGGATAAACATGGCTCTCAAAGGAAAGTATTGAATGTCGGTTTATGGGTAGTAATATGAAGTGCATGGCTCAAAAATGACTAATTACATCAGCTGCGTGAATTTCTGGGGAAAGCTCTTAAAAGAGGAAAGTAAGCAGTTTGTGTGTTGGTGTGTGTTTGTCTGTGTGTGTGTTGCTTCATAAGGGCCCAGGAAGGGTTGACCCCACTGTGGGGTAGGGGGAGAAATGGTTTCCTCTCTCCTGATCTCTCCAAACTCACGTTATTAAAACATGTTCCTCTCTTCCGCCCAGATGAGTGGAGGCGTGCTGCTGACCCACTCAACATGTGTGACTGACTGACGCTGTGTAGGGAGCACCTCCACTTTCAGCTCCTGGGGCTGCAATACAACAGCTTCCATGACTCTTGATGGAACACACTGCTGGAATGGATAACGAGGAAATTAGAATGTTTTTATAAAGTGTTTCTATCTACTTTTTCTAATGTTGAAAGTTGAGATGAGAATGTAGGGAAAGCCTATAAATAATGACATGAAAATAAAACTCATGGTTTATCCTCACGACTGCTGTAGCTTTATGAATGTGGTGGGAGGTATAGCAGAAATATGCAGGAAATACTAACCATATTCACATAAATAATGCCACAGTGAATTTAAAATTCAAATATGAAGAAAATAAAAACGCAAGAAGGAAAGAAAAGAAGAAGAAGGTTAGACAGACAGAGTTGAAAGGCAGATGCAGATAAAGGGAGCGTGCACATGGTAACTACTCCAGAGAGAGATGGTCAGCACTGGGAATGACTGAGTGTTCTGTCACCTCATCACTCAGACCCTGACTGGAAGACCACCAATCTCTAGCCGTCTCTTGCCCCATTCTCATAGCAGCCAGGTTACGACTCAGGGTCTTCTCAAACCGATCCGCCATATCTTACTCAGGTAGTTACAGGCTTATTTACTCCGAGTGGTGCAGTGGTCTAAGACACTGCATCTCAGTGCAAAGGCGTCATTGCAGTACCTGGTTTGAATCCAGGCTGCATCCTATCTGGCTGTGATTGGGAGTCCCATAGGAAGGTGCATAATTGGCCCAGCGTTGTCTAGGTTTGGCCGGGGTAGGCCATCATTGTAAATAAGAATTTGTTCTTAACTGATTTGCCTAGTCAAATAAAGGTTACATTTAAACATTTAAAAAAAATAGAGTGCTGAAGGCAGATTTAACCTAACACATGGCCCACTGAAAGAATGACTGGTGGACTGACTCACTGACCAATTGTTAACTTCCTGTTTATTTGTTCACGTTCTCAAGTTTCAATCCATTCGGAAAGTTGAACATAATTTGTTTGGAAAGTCCTCTAGTTCAGCAAGAATGACTTGTGGACCGGTTCACTCACTGACTAACTAACTGACTCACTGACTAATTGTTAATTTACTGTTAACTGTCTACTTTTAGCAGGTGTTGCTCATCCCTCATCTGAACAACTTCTCAGACTTCTTTGCAATTGTTTGTGGTTGCTAGGCAAAAGCCTCCCAAAAGAGCCAAAGAAATACCACAATGACACTGTAATACAAGAAGTAATATTAATCTATGTGAAAGATATAGGTCATGAACTGTTTGAACTTGGAAATTATAGACAATGGATTATTTGCAGTGTCACCTCCATGCTGTGGTATGCCACTAATGTGATGGTGATTCTGTATTGATGGGCAGTTGGGATCAGTGGTCTGTCAGTGTCGGACGGTTTCCATTTGCTTCCACAGCCACAAAGTCAGATTCCACAGCCACAAAGTCAAAAATGGCACAAATAAATCCCCTTTTCATCTTAATTTAATGTTAGGGTTAGGCATAAGGTTAGCAGTGTGGTTAAGGTGAGGGTTAAAAAAGAATGTAAGAAGATAAATTGTAGAAATGGTTGGGTTTATGACTTTGAGGGTATGGAAGCTAGTGACAACCATGTTGGACCCAGTCCTAACCTTAACCATTATGAGCTAAACAACAGAACAGGTGCTAGGGCTGTAATCTACTGACACAGGCTTGGATAGGGGGCTTTGGATTCACATGGTCTCCGCAGGTGGCTACTGCCAAGAGTTTTGGGAAAGGTAAGACTGCAACCCAGTGGTCATGTTCAGTAGTGTACTGTCTAAGCCCCTTCTTTTTCTCTCTCTCTCTTCAATCCTTCAGTGGGTCACAGCTGACTGTTTTGGAAAACACTCATATTCTCTATACAGATTCTTAAGACATGTGTAGATATAGGAGAGGTCCTCTGCATGAATGCAGAAAATTACAATGGATACATATCTGCTTTCTAGCTGACCTGTGTGGTTGACCTACTTATTGATAGTCATTCCATACTCTCGTGCTGCTGATTCAGTTTCTGCTGGTCTGCCTGTGCCTACGGAAACCTGACCTTTTCACCAGACATGTACTTCCTTGTCGTGGTTCTGCTCCAGTTTCAACTGTTCTGCCTGCGGCTATGGAACCCTGACCTGTTCACCAAACGTGCTACCTTGTCCCAGACCTGCCGTTTTCAACCCTCTCTCTCCCTCTCCACCACACCTGCTGTCTTGACCTCTGAATGCTCGGCTTTGAAAAGCCAACTGACATTTACTCCTGAGGTGCTGACAAGTTGCACCCTCTACAACCACTGTGATTATTATTTGACCCTGCTGGTCATCTATTAACGTTTGAACATATCTTTCAGAACAATCTGGCCTTAATGGTCATGTACTCTTATAATCTCCATCCGGCACAGCCAGATGAGGACTGGCCACCCCTCAGAGCCTGGTTCCTCTCTAGGTTTCTCCCTAGGTTCCTGCCTTTTCTAGAGAGGTTTTCCTAGCCACCATGCTTCTGCATCAACATTGCTTGCTGTTTGGGGTTTTAGTCTGGGTTTCTGTATAAGCACTTTGTGACATCTGCTAATGTAAAAATGGATTTATAAATACATTTGATTGATTTGATTATAACACTGTCTGTATAGTCTTGAAACAGGGCACATGAGATTCATGTCAATCCATTGAAATCTATCCAGTTACACCCACATATAACTGCTACGGATAAGCGCTTATTCTTCAGTTCTCTCTGTTTATTCATCTGAAGAGCCAAGAGTCAGTATGAGAAAGTAGTGGGTCATTTTTCTGGATCAGTCACAGCTATGGAACCAACCATTGAGCCCAATTTTTCCTCCCAGGTACACTGGCCTGTTGTATGTGAAAAGCCATAAAGCTGAAATGAATAATAAACTTGGGGTCCTTGTGTAGCTGTAGCCACAATACATATGAGTGAGATGGAGGGAGGAAACCTCAAACATTTTACTCACTCTGTGTGCCATGGCTGTTATGAGTGTTCTGTAACAGTGCAGAATATAACAGGTTGACAAAAGCATCAGGAAAAAAATCTCTCACTTTTAGATATTGCTTGAGGCAGAGAACGAGATTACACATGTAAAACTGGAAAAGTGTGCTATATTGAATAAGACAAGGTTAAAGGGCAACCGCACTTCCTGATTTGGACTTGTTTTAGATTTGGTTCTTTAAGAAATGCTAGCGACCATGGCTGAATTCAAACGCAAGTTGATTTCAGTGCCATGGTTTGATGTGGGTGTCTTGTGTGTGTTCGCAGGTGGGAAGAGTTAGCCAAATTGTTTCACCAATTAGCTTCACTGGCTGGTCTGCAAATGTGGCAAAATGTATTTAACTTTGGATATCCTAGCTCAGGGGCTAGTTAGGGGCCGTCAATAAATTACACCATTTAAATGAGATAGTATTTACATATGGCACACCTTTCAAATTTCTCATTAAATTCCCCAAAATGTATTTCTACAATTTATAGTTGGCTTGCCATTTTTAAGTCATTGAAATTTTGAGTTATAGGAATTTGAACATATTGTCCCATTTACATTGTGTAATTTACCAATGGTCCCTAACTAACCCCATAGGGATAACCAAAGTTAACAAAAATGTACCACAGGCATTACGATTGGGTCCCATGAAGTTGTGTTCCACACTGATGATTACTTGTGTGTTGCCAGCTGTGGGCAGGATTGAAACAAACTCAACGTTCATTTATGTTGTGATACAGTCACGAACCCAAGCCTCACAGTTTTCTAAATGAGAAGTTTGTTTTTAGGGGCAGCTGCTTTTTAAATTGAGTTCATAGTTTTAGTGAAAGGTAACTTAAATGTTGGGGGTAATATTCAGGTCAAACTTTGTTTGCTACATAGGCTATCTGAAAATGTTTCATACTGTTTGGAAAATAAATGATGCATTCGAATACCATTTTGAGTTGAGATTAGTCTGTAATCCATTGCTGGTGTGTTGTAACATTGTGTGTGTGTTTCAGTTTTTTTCTGAAGAATTTTTAATTTAGGTAGATGTGACATTTATAGCTTAAAGAGCCAAATTCAGCCTCATAAAGAGTTTCTGGCCCTTTTCACAGCCTTCTAAATACAGAGTTAATTTGATTTTTATCTGCTACAAGATTAAAAAGCGAACAGGGGGAAAAGGTCATTTAAGGTGTCCGTTTCATTAATTCACAGTGCCCTGCGGTCAGGATATAAACACACTTGTGAAACATTACGTGTTTGATGTGGGTGAAACATTGCCAATGTTAAGTGATTAAAGTTCAAGGTTGTGGAAAAAATGAAAGCAGCCCATATTTCAGCAAAATATGGTACTGAAAACTGCGATGGGTCCTATACTCTACTCTTGGGTGAATTATGTTGTCAACATACACAAGGTATAGTCACCATAAATTCAGCCTGGGTTACAAGAGCAGTAAAGTCAAGCTGAATCTGCCTCCCACTGATGGCAGTATGGAATAACTGTGGTGAGAGGAGAGGGCAACCTGGTCTCAGAGCATTTCATATGATTCTGTACGTAAATCTGAGTCGCTCCATTTAGTATATGTTATGTTTCGTATGGTATGTATTCATTTGTGAATGTCCATCACCCATTCATATGACATGTTAGGAATTTGCAAAACATAAGATATGTTACGAATTCTAGCTTGGTGTCTAACGTTAGATAGCTAGTTGAAGGGTTAGCTAAAAGGGTTAAGGTTTGGGGAAGGCATATAGCTAACATGCTAAGTAGTTTCATAGTAGCTAAAAAGTAGTAAGTAGTTGAAAAGCCGGTAATTAGCAAAAATTCTGAAGTTGTCTGTGGTGGTCCTTCTGTAGCTCAGTTCGTAGAGCATGGCGCTTGTAACGCCAGGGTAGTGGGTTCGATCCCCGGGACCACCCATACGTAGAATGTATGCACACATGACTGTAAGTCGCTTTGGATAAAAGCGTCTGCTAAATGGCATATATTAAACTCACAACCTTTGGGTTACAAGATGTTTGCATTAGACGCCCCCCATCCACTCCAACCAACTACTCTACTTTTGTTTTTGCATTAAGTAATCATCGGTCTTATCTAACTGTACCAAACATATCATTGTAATTTGAGTGTGCTGGATTTATACTATGTTACATATAGTCTATGAGACCAGGCTGGAGAGGTAGGAGGAGCTCCCCTGTAGCTGACTGAATCTGGTTCTGTATTGTGAGCTCTTTGGGAGTGGCAGTCTTGGTGGTCTGAGATACTGGTGGTCTGTGACAAATCGGACACTGCTCTTTATCCCCCTGAAGCCCACTTCGGTTTGGCCCTGATCCAGCCCTGAATCACTCCCCTAAGCTGTGATACAGGAAAACCCAGAGAAACAGGCCTAAATCATACCTGTCAAACCCCCATGTGACGGGAAACTAAGACCGGCCAGGGAGGGAAAAGTCCAACATGAATTGTATCCATTTAAGATGGAGTTTTATGTGTTTTATACGAGACTGTGGTTGCATAGGGATCTGCTGTGTATACATACACTACTTCCTTTTGACTCGAGTTAGGGCACAGTGGATTTATTAATTCACAGGCGTTCTGTAAAACCTGAGGAAGCGAGGCTTGACATGAGTGACTCAGACACAGTTTATTTAGGAAATGAAGCATGTCATTGAACAACAGTGTTATGTCCTATCAGGATCCTATAACAGTTGAAATATAAAACTAACAGTGTAAATCTCTGCTAAAGGCCTTGCCTGCAGTAGCCTACTAGTCATGATGTGGGGTAGATATCAGAAGAAGCTGGTGTGAGGAGCTATAGAAGGACGGGCTCATTGTCATGGCTGGAATGGAATAAACGGAACAGTATCAACCAAACATATGGAAATGACATGTTTGACTCCGTTCCATTAATTCCATTCCAGCAGTTACAATGAACCCGTCCTCCTATAGGTCATCCTACCAGCCTCTAGAGAGAGAGTGATTCAGGCAATGATGAGTAGAGCTCTCTTCTCTCTCTCGCTTCTCATTAAGGTGGCGTCGGCAAAGAACATGATGTCCTCTTTGCTCTCGACCTCAACCTGGAGAAACTGGAGACCAGCACTGTTGAACCCCAGACCATCCAGGAGCAGAAGGCGAGAAACAGTTTGAAAAGACTTGTGGATCATCGGCCTTTAGAGTAAATGTTTCTATATTCTTTGATTGGACTTACCCTGAACTCTCAGACTTTAAAGAGGGTGTTGCTTCTTAGCTCATCTATGACGGTTGGCAGCATCTGGTTACTGGAGATTTGGCCAAAGTGGACCCTGGAGAGATAAGGACCAACCAGTACAGTGAGGACAGACACAGACAGACATGAGGCTCATCTACTCGCAAGTACCACAGAGACACCAGACACACACACCTGTGTGAGGTTATTTGCATATTGTTGTGTCTGATGTAAACCTCTTATCTCCACAACAAAAACTTTTCAGGAAATTTAACAAATTACCATATTCTCCCCATTAACAAACATACAATTATGAAACTTCATAATTATGAAATTTCAATAGAAGCTATTGTGAATACATTTTCTTGGTCTTAGTCATGAAATGTTCAGAGTACATAGCTTTATATATATAAATATAAAAGAAAAATAGGAAAATGAGCAAAAATCGAGTTACAAGGTTTTCATCAGAAATGATGTGAGAGCAATGCACAAACAACTGACTGACAAACACTTATGATTAGTGTAATGTTGTTTGTTAGCATGTTCACCGTCTCGAGACGCCATCCTTTCAAATATAGTGTCGTTGACTCGACTAGTGGAAGTCTGGAAAACTATAGTATTGGATTGTGCGTTTCAATGGAAGCGCCGGATGTTAACGTTCGCATTTTATTGGCCGTAAGTAGAAATGTAATTTTCCTTCAGGAGAAGCATTTCCTTGTTTTTCTCATTTTGTTTTTCCTTGTTTTGTCCATGCCTCTTTTCCTACTGTGTGTCGGACAATGTTTTAGTAGCTTATGCAGCATTATCCTATGATACCTAACTTGTTTGAAGTCAGAATTCTTTTTCGGAAACACCACCTCTGTTTGGAGCTCCACCCATGCAAATTAGCAACACATAACTAGTTTGAATCTAGACTCTATAATTATATAATCATCCTAAAGGGAGAACTTCCCCAGGTTATCGCACTACTTGAGAAGCCTGTGTTGGAGGCTAGCATACCTGAGCAGAAAGAAGCGGCACACTAGCTCGACCTCCAGGCCATCCTGGACATAACTGTTGAAGAGAGACAGCAGGTTTGGGACGTAGGGGAACGGCAGGACCAGCAGAGACACCTCCGGCTCACTGGAATGGGCCTTCTTCATGACATAGTGAGACGGCTGCAAGGGAGGCAGAAGAGGATGTAGTTACAATGGTTACATGATCGATTAGTGAGGAACGGAGCTAGTACCCTGGGCTATGCACGTATCATAATTTCAGGTGGGATTAAAAACTTACAGAAACGTTTCCAAAGGCCACAAGGATAAGATTGACTTTAGTTGGAGGCAACTGTTTGCCGGCTGACTGGCAGGCTGATGCTCCTACATTTTCCTCATCTCTGATCTGTACAGCTCCAGAGCCTCCATGACAAGCTCAGCCTGAAGAGAGACACATATACTGTATACACACACACACATACACACACAACATTACAGATTACACACATACAACCTGTCCATCTCTGCAGTCTAGTTACTTGACGTGGAGACTTACAGCTATCATGACTGTCCTGTGAGGATCACAATCGGACAGATCAGCTTGGAAATGGCTGACAATAACAGACCTTCTCTCACCTGCAGAGTGGAGGAGGGATCTGGTGTGGGGGTTTTGACACCTCCACACCCTGTCGTAAATTTAAGGAGAAGACTTTCTTTATTCCCCTCCAGTATGAACAAAGGAATCTCTGTTTCACAGACTTTTCCCGACAAAACTCGGTCAAACATGAATACTGGAACAATATTTGTAACATAATGTGGCGTGGGAAGTGGTCAGTGGGGAGCTATGGAAAACTAATGTGATATTGTTTTTCGTTTTGTGATGTCATTAAAAACTGTATGGACAAAATACTGTAACTTGGAAAGTATATCCCCTTTATATGTCAAGTTTTCATCCAATATGTTGTGCATGTAGTATGAAAAATGTTTAAAGTATTGTTGTTAAGATAGGAATGTGATTTTAGGAGGTATAAGAGAATCTATCTCCTATAAACTGTGCATATGTAGGTAGCCATGCCCCGAGTGAGGTCGGAGAGCGTGTCAGACAGACGGAGCTGTCCCCTTCGAGCCTTGTTAACGAAATTAACATTAGACCAGGGAACGTGAGGCGGGTAGCTACACATTTGAAATGGTTGGTACTTTGAACCTCAACACGAGGTGAAGAAATAAACTTACCTTCCTTTGGACCAGAGAAACAGCAAGCTGCAGCTCATGTTCATCGTGGGTCAAATCTTGACTATAAACACGAGGAGGAAGAGGAAAACAAACCCTCTCAGACAATCACTGGTACAGCTGATTAGCTGTCCTGAGTAAAATATCTTGAACTCTTCAAACCATCCTACTACCCTTGACAAAACATTGTAGTACGCTACTCTCATCACCTGACTGGAACCATCGGCACAGCTGGCTTATCTTCAAATAAGCAGCTTCAGGATCGAATGGAACAGAGTGAACTCTGTAGTTCTGTTCAGGACTACAAGCCGGACAAAGACATCCACACGTAAATACATTGACGATTTCTTATTCCAAACGGTGGCGGTTCGTGTGCAAACTATATGATTCATGTGAGAAAAGTCCTGAAATGTATCGACGATAAGTGTCTTTTTCTCTCTTTCTCCATGGTGTTGGATAAAAAGCCATATTGTGAATGTCCGCAAGGGACCTTTGCCTCATGTAGTAAGTGTGTATATTTCTTCTGTGTTATTTTTTAGTTAGCTAGTAAATAAATAATTAAACCAATTTGTGTAGCACTGAATCATTAGCAAGGCTGGGCTTTTTGCAGATGCTTGAGTTTACGACTGTTCAGAATGATGATATGAGGTAATGATTAATAAGAGCTCCAGCTCCAGCTGTTTATTGATGTAATAGATATATACCTTATAGAGTTTAATTCCAGAGATGGTAACTCATAAAACAAACTCTTCCGTGGTGCCCCAAATCCTAATTAGGTCATTGTTACACGACTAAATTAAATTGTAACAATTAAACATAGTTAGATGATTAAATGAATAACAATAATCAGATTCATGAAAGTAAAGTCATGACACAGCTTTGACTGTCTCTATGTTCTTCTTCACCACTTGTGCTGCTTTTGGTCTCTCCAGGAACCTGTGAGACACGCGAGACGTCAGTGAGAGAGAAACGACACAGAGAAAACACACCTTTATACATCCACTGTTTGAAATAAATAATAATAAATGAAGTCACTCCGATGGGAAAGGGCGCATTTAGGTCACATAATTGCTTGCCAATCATCAATATTCAACACATTTTTAATAATGGAACTCGAGGCCTCATCACCATATGGGAAATGTAACAGCATGGGAGTGAATGTCACCTCTAGAGTCTGGATGTGCTCAAACTTGACTGTATCCCATTGTTGTATCTTCTTTTCCTTCCCCCGCTTTGAAGAACATATGGTTTTGGGAACAAACTGAAGGTACATGATGCTGAGAAAAGAAAGGAGAAGGAAAAGGAAAGCAGATGAGAAATGACAAAACGGCGACATGAAAGAGCAGGTGGGGTGATGTCATCGGTCAGAGGTGGTTAACTAGAACAGTGTTTCTGAAACTGGAGATTAAATTAAATATTTTACTGGAAATTACATTTACATTACATTTACATTTAAGTCATTTAGCAGACGCTCTTATCCAGAGCGACTTACAAATTGGTGCATTCACCTTATGACATCCAGTGGGACAGTCACTTAACAATAGTGCATCTAAAACTTAGGGGGGGTGGGGTGAGAGGGATTACTTATCCTATCCTAGGTATTCCTTAAAGAGGTGGGGTTTCAGGTGTCTCCGGAAGGTGGTGATTGACTCCGCTGTCCTGGCGTCGTGAGGGAGTGACGTGAGAGAACTTGGGAAGGTTGAACACCAGACGGGCTGCGGCGTTCTGGATGAGTTGAAGGGGTTTAATGGCACAGGCAGGGAAGCCCAGCCAACAGCGAGTTGCAGTAATCCAGACGGGAGATGACAAGTGCCTGGATTAGGACCTGCGCCGCTTCCTGTGTGAGGCAGGGTCGTACTCTGCGGATGTTGTAGAGCATGAACCTACAGGAACGGGCCACCGCCTTGATGTTGGTTGAGAACGACAGGGTGTTGTCCAGGATCACGCCAAGGTTCTTGGCGCTCTGGGAGGAGGACACAATGGAGTTGTCAACCGTGATGGCGAGATCATGGAAAGTCCTTCCCTGGGAGGAAGAGCAGCTCCATCTTGCCGAGGTTCAGCTTGAGGTGGTGATCCGTCATCCACACTGATATGTCGGCCAGAGCACCTGGTCATCAGAAGGGGGAAAGGAGAAGATTAGTTGTGTGTCGTCTCATCAATGATAAGGATGACAGTCATGTGAGGTTATGACAGAGCCAGAGTGGTAGCGAGAATAGGAGAGGGCCAGTGGAGAGGAGGATCTGATGGTTCACAGTATCGAAGGCAGCCGATAGATCTAGAAGGATGAGAGCAGAGGAGAGAGAGTTAGCTTTAGCAGTGCGGAGCGCCTCCGTGATACAGAGGAGAGCAGTCTCAGTTGAATGACTAGTCTTGAAACCTGACTGATTTGGATCAAGAAGGTCATTCAGAGAGATAGCGGGAGAGCTGGCCAAGGACGGCACGTTCAAGAGTTTTGGAGAGAAAAGAAAGAAGGGATACTGGTCTGTAATTGTTGACATGACGTAGCCAGCGGTCAGGGATGAGTTGATGAGCGAGGTGAGGTAAGGGAGAAGGTCTCCGGAAATGGTCTGGAGAAGAGAGGAGGGGATAGGGTCGAGCGGGCAGGTTGTTGGGCGGCCGGCCGTCACAAGACGCGAGATTTCATCTGGAGAGAGATACAGTACTGCTGAAGTAGGCCAGCTGGCAGTGGGTGCGTTTGGCTAGCTAGCAGTGTTGTTTACGTTACGTTGCGTTAAAAGAACGACAATAGCTGGCTAGCGAACCTAGAAAATCGCTCTAGACTACACAATTATCTTTGATACAAAGACGGCTATGTAGCTAGCTAAATAGCTACGATCAAACAAATCAAACCGTTGTACTGAAAATGTGATACTACCTGTGAATGCGACCGGGTAGTTGAAATGGCTAGCAGAGACCTACGTTGAAGCTGGCTAATGTAAATTAAGATAATATCAAGATACACACTCTTAAACAACAATGAGAGTCAATGTATATTAAATTATATCATTTATATCAAGATCACATAAAGCCATTTACACTGACCATATGTCTGACGGCTTAGGACGATGTGTTCTGGCAGTATATTATATATTCATATTAACATTAGGTTATACATTTTCTGTACCTGTCATCGTGGGCAAACATAGATCGGTGACAGTCCCCAAAATGAAGACCCCAGATCTTGACGTTTCTGTCTGCAGAACCGGTTGCTATCATGGCACTGTCCTGACAGGCGGAGAAGAAGTAACATTCAGAGTCAAGACAGATTAGACACACATAACACACAGCAACTTTAACCATGCACATTCTATATTCATCTACCGTCACACATTACATTAGTTTTTAGTTTAGATTGGTTTGCCAGATTGAGTACTGGTACTCACATGAGAGATGTCTAGGCAGAACACAGGGAGCTTGTGTCCATACAGAGAGAAGAAGATCTTGAGTGTGTCAGAGTAGAAGACCTTGATGGTACAGTGCAGCAGGGAGACAGCCAACAATCTCTGGTCAGGAGAATATTTCACACATGCAACACATCCTCATCCAGCTGCAGTGTACACATGCGTTTCATCGTCAGCCTCCTGCAACACACACACACAAACTCCAGTCAAGGGCTCACTCCATAGAAGCTCACCTGAGTAACACCATGCAGCCTGGGATCACTAGTACCTGCCTGGACAACAGAACTTCTTTGCCTCTAGTATAAAACAGCATTATTGTGTTATGGACAGTATGTGAAACAGAAGGAATACATATTGGCTTACTTCTGTGCAGCCTCTCCATCCTTAATCAGCTGAAACTCTGACGTCACTATCCCCCTCTGAGGATATAACATAATCACAGTCAAATGAACAGTCAGAGGAAATGAGAATGATTGTATTGTATGGGGGCAATCCCACGATAAAGGAGTGAGGCTGAGACTTTAAAATGTATGTCAAACAAAGTGCAGATGCAAAGTTTGGTAATGTCATTTTGTTACCAAACGTTGCATCTGCATACTGTTCTTCAAGTAAATGTGCTTTTGTAAAAAAAATATGTGGAAATTGTTCAAAGTAATCATTGTGCATAGAGTTGTATGGTTTGCTTAACTTTTAAAAAATTGGTTTTTGTTTGACATACTGTAGATTTTAAAGTGAGTCTCAGCATCACTCTGTAAATGTGGACTTGTCCATGGGCTTTTATCAACAGATAAGGGAAACTTTGGAGTTGTAATGGAGATTGGCACTTTAGAAGATAAGATCCATGAACGCTCTACATGTATTGTGGATGATGTTGAACATGGACAGGTAGATCCTGACAGACAGACAGTACCTGATCAGGAGACGGACAGATGGACCACAGAGCTCCGTTATGGGCATCGACAGTCTCCAGGAGGGTTCCTGATGCCAAGTCAAAGATCTGAATCTTACCACTCTGACAGGAGAGGAGAGAGACAGACTTGGTTAGCCCATAGACATTACATCATTGTATCTGTCCCACTATGGCGTCTGTGAGAGCATGGGCAGCGCCAACATGGCAAAAGTCCTCAATGGCACTGCTCATAATAAAACAGGCGCGGGGACTAGAGTCCTCTCTCGGTAAGCCTGAGTTCCACACAATAGTCCAATACTGGATAATACACATATGCAGAAGTTTGGTGTATGTTAGTGTGTGCATGCATGTGTGTTACCTTGGTTCCTAGGATGATCTGCATTTCTCCAGGGACGAACAGGGAGCAGAGGGCATACTCACACGCCATGGTGCGAATCACCTGCAGGGTAGACCTGTGACAGAGAGGAACTTCCTGTTACGACACCCATTCAGAATGAAGAAAACTTATTATAATATGTGTCTAGCTGTCATAATATATGTAAACTTTTAAAGATGCTGGAAAGCCTAAAGCTTTAATTAACTAGATTTAACTTATACAGTGAAACCCCATGGTCAGGTCAAACCTAGCGCTGTGTGACCTAATGTTTCCACCTGTTCCAGACTTTGACAGTGTCCCCAGAGAGGCGGAAGGGACAGCAATGTTGTCTGAGCTGAAGGCCAATGTGCGGGCACCCTGGTCCCCCAGGGCGAGCCTGGAGGTCTTAGTGCCCGTAGGGTTCTTATCAGACGTCTTGAGGCTGTAAGTCTCCACTGTGTTGTTCTGGAGCAGCATGGCTACCTTCAACTCCCCACCCGCAAACAGCAGGCAGTCCACCCATCTAGGATATAAAGTGACACAAAATGTTGGTTGATTGAGTATGTGAGAGTATGCATGTGTGTGTGTGTGTGTGTGTGTGTGTGTGTGTGTGTGTGTGTGTGTGTGTGTGTGTGTGTGTGTGTGTGTGTGTGTGTGTGTGTGTGTGTGTGTGTGTGTGTGTGTGTGTGTGTGTGTGTGTGTGTGTGTGTGTACCTAATCTTGGCAGAGGCCTTGATGTTGGTCAGTCTCATAATCTCATAAGCCAGTTTCCTCTCCACCACAGGCTCTGGGGCGTCCTCCTCCTCTGCACCCTGCACATCCCTACACGAGGGGGCAGCAGCACCTCATCTTTATATTTCACAAATGTAATCATCATAACTGTATATATAAACATTTGAACATTTGAAGTATTTAGTTTGACTGGAATTAGATTCCACACATGTTTGACGAATGTCCGAACTTGAACTACATCTGCAGACTGGTTTTTGCCATGGCTGGAGTGACAGCGTGATCTCTACTCTGTCTGCGACTTACCTGGCCTTCTTCTTGGCTCTCTTCAGCTTCTTGGCCATCACCCTCCAGCACCTCCAGCACCATGTCAGAGCCCTAAAGATCAGAGAAGGGAAAAATAAACCAAACACCGACCTCTATTGGACACTGTACTTACAAAGATTTTGTAAATATCATTTCACCTAATTGGTAGTTTAGCAGGTAGAATAGGGAACAATGAAAC